>NC_044327.1:12619743-12922773 GCF_007399415.2 Gopherus evgoodei | reverse complement strand
TTGAGCAGAGGGTTGGACTAGATGACCTCCTGAGGTCTCTTCCAACCAGGGCCAGCTTTAAAAACTGCAGGGCCCAATTCAAATACCTGGCAGCGGTCTGGGTCTCTGGCAGCACTTTGGCGGTGAGGGGTCCTTCACTTGCTCCAGACCCCCCCCCCACCGAAATGCCACTGAAGACCCGGAGCAAGTGAAGGACCCCCGCTGCCGAAGTGCCGCTGAAGACCTGGACTGCCGTCAGGTATGAGAAAAAAATAAAAAGGTGCCTAAGGCGCGGGCACCTCTTAGGTGCGGGGCCCAATTCCAGAGAATTGGGGGAATCAGCCTAAAGCCGCCCCTTCTTCCAACCCTAATATTCTATAAGCTCATAGAGCAAGTTCTTAGTCATTTCATGGCAAACAGCGGTAGTCTAGTTTCTTAGATACGTGGGTCACAAAATAAGTTTTGCAATTAGCACTAGGAACTATTTCCACTTTCCCATTTTTACCAAATATAAATGTGATTGGTTTTGCTAGTGATGCAACCTTTTTTAATTTTACCGAGCTGCATCATACACCCAATGTTGTTTCCATATGCTACTAAAAACAAAGCAGGAACTAGGAGTAGTGGTGAATAAAAGTGTAAGACCCAGAATGGTTAACATCTGTTAAAAGTGAACAAATAGCATTCTGAGATACATATATAAATTTATTAATTATGAGATCTGGGAATCCTTAGCTCAAGAAGCCAGTAAGGCTGCTTTTCGAAGTCTGTTCACAGCTCTTCACATTTGATTGTGGAATAGTAATATTGCAAAGGAGAAAATAAAGCATATGGCACTGATAAAGATACAGGGACTGGAGAATAATGGTTATTCAAAAAGGCTATAGAAAGTACAGGGAATCTGTTCTTTGGAAAAGCAAAGAATGAGCGAGAAAACCTAGAGAGACACAAGATACACAAGTCTGCATGGGTAGATATAAAAGAGGAACAAATAATTGCCATATTAAGACGTTAAACAGTATTCCTTTAAAACACGATGAGTAGAGCACAGAACAAACTGCTAGGATCAATGCATAAATAATTTTGTAAAAAGTCTAACAGAAAGAAACATGTGTTGTGGAAGAGTACAACAAGAGGAGATAGACCTAACTGGTTTGTTCTGCCCTCTTTCAAACCAGCTTTGATATGTGTGTCCCCGTGGGTGCTCCACTTCTGGCGCCGTTGATCAGAGATTTTTGGTAGCAGTGCCTGGTCAGGCTGTCGTGCGCAGCTGCTGTCTCGCAGCATCATTGGAGTCTGTTCACCGTGCACACAGTCTGACACCTTTAATTCCTTCTCTACCATAGAGTCCTCTTTTTTGAGCTCCCAAGTAGAGGGGAGGTGGGTGAGTAGTGTACAGTAGTCCCATAGGGGGACACATCTTGAAGAACCTCAGTTACTGCACAGAGTGAGGAACTTTCTCTTCTTCTTCAAGTGCTGTCCCTGTGGGTGCTCCATCCAGTTAAGGGTAGAGCAGTACCCACTATGGTTGGGGGGACTTTGGAATTATGTGTACAGGGATAACACAGGTAATTATAGGCCTTTCAGTCTGACATCCATCCCAGGCAAAATAATAGAGCAGATGATGTGAGACTCATCTGATAAAGAATTAAAGGAGGGTGATATAATTAATGCCAATTGACAGAGATTTATGGAAAACAGATCCCATCAAAGTAACTTAATATCTTTTTGATGAGATTATAAATTTGGTTGATACAAGTAATAGTGTTGATGTGATAACTGTGAATGTGTTCACGTTCTGTAAGGCATTTGACTTGGTACCGCACAATATTTTGATTAAAAAGCTAGAACAATATGAAATGAACGTGATGCACATTAAGTGGATTAAAGCTGGTGAACTGATAGGTCTCAAAATTTCAGACAATCATCATCAAGCAGGTGTTTCTAATGGGATACTCAGGGTGGCTGGCCTATGCTATTTAGCATTTTTATCAATTACCTGAAAAATATCACTACTAAAGTCTGCAGATTACACAAGAAATGGGGGAGTGGTAAATAATGAAGAGGACAGGTCACTGATTCAAAGCAATCTGGATCTCTTGGTAAGCTGAGTGCAAGCAAACAGTGTATGTTTTCATATGACAGTGTAAATATGTGCATCTAGGAACAAGGAATGTAGGCTATATACATAATGGAACATTATCCTGGGAAGCAGCGACTCTGAAAAAGATTTGGGGGTCATGGTGGATATATGAATGTGAGCTCCCAGTGCAAGGCTGGCCAACAGAGCTGATGCAATCCTAGGACACATCAATGGGAATTTCAAGTAGAAGTAGAGAGGTTATTTTACTTCTGTATTTGGCACTTGTGTGAGCACTGCTGGAATACCATGTCCAGTTCTGGTGTCCACAAATTAAGAAGAATATTGAGAAATTGGAGAGGGTTGAAAGACAACCCATGAGAATAATGAAAGGATTAGAAAACATTCCTTACAGTGAGACTCAAGGAGCTCAATCTACTTAGCTGAACAAAGAGAAGGTGAAAGGGTGACTTTATTACAATCTACAGGTACCTATATGGAGAACAAATATTTGTTAATGGGCTCCTCAGTCTAGCAGAGAAAGGTTAATACAATCCAGTGGCTGGAAGTTGAAACTAGACAAATTCAGACTGGAAATAAGGCGTACATTTTTAACAGGGAGGAAATTAAGCCTGGGAACAATTTACTAAGGGTCATGGTGGATTCACCATCATTGACAACTTTTAAATCAAGATTGGATTTTTTTCTAAAATATCTGCTCTGGAAATTTTGGCAAAGTTCTATGGCCTGGGTTATACAGGAGGCCAGTCTAGATGATCACAATGGTCCCTTCTAGCCTTGGTCAACCAGTGGTTGGTTCAGAGATTCCCTGAAGGGCTATCTGAGTTTTAAGCACCTGCATTTCCGCCCTTAGCAGAAGTGAGATAGTGACCAATGGTTTTATTTAGCTGTTGGAAAACAGCATCAGAGAAAAAAGCATTTTATTATTTACATTTAGCTTGCTTCAGCCAAGTACATTTGGGATGCTTACATACATTTCAGCAAGTTTACCTCACAATGAGTGCACAATAGTAGAAAACTTTCTAGAATTTTCCCAGTATGAGCCCAACGCTCATTTAAACTAAAGCCCATTACCAGATTGGTGTAAAGAAGCCTTCGTATAAATGAGAAGAAGACCCATCTGTAACTACTCATTGATTTTGCAGTTCTTAGATACACCTTTCAATAACATTCCAAGCATAAAAGCTGCTGTTTTATAATATGAATAGTTCCCCTTGTGTCTATAAACACTATAAAGGTGGTGGTGATGGTGGTGGTATGATCTTTGTGTAAACCCTCTGCCCCCACAGGGAGAGATAAAGGAAGATCCTTAATTTTTCCTTAAGAGCAATTTCTGGTAGCTGAATTTCCTTTAGGCTCTCTCTCTCATTTCAGTTGAAATGACATGCTGGGTGCTCTGACTGATGTTTGAGATTCCATCTGCCTAGACAAATTCAATTTCTTAGTGCCTCTGGCTGACTACTTTTGGGGGTTGCTATGTATATATTTAAAACAAGCTACAGATTCTCTTTTTAAAAAAAATGTCAGAAGAAGATATGTTTTATTTGAAAAGCAGTCAGATCCAATTACTAGAAATAAAGTTCCTTTGGAATACAAAGACAGGATGTTATCCAACTCCAAATAGAAGTTTAGACTTTGGAGGGCAGGGGTGGGGAGAGAGGAAAAAACAAAATACATGAATTCTGCTGTTTCCTTCTTCTAAGGAAGGACTGTCCCCTCCCCCACCTTTTTTTCTTTTCATAGGAGTACAGTTTGTAAATTGTGTTTCTATTGTTCCTCTTTCCAAGCCCTCAATAAATCATGGCTCTATGGGTCCTCTCATTGCAAGTCATAATTTTCAGGGGACTAGTGAAATCCAATAAAAACCTATCCCAACTTTTGTGAAAGGTAAGGTGGCTACTGAGAGTCAAAGACAGGGAGGTTGTAGGAAACTGCTGCAATTTGGGGAGAGTTGGAGTCTGGGACTAGTTTAAATCATGAGAAAGGCTTAGGATCAGAGGAAGGGAACACTGAGTGAGTAGCAGGGAGGTGGTTCTTAGTTGGATTGGAGAACAGGTAGAAAAGTGTTACCAAGCAGAGAAGAGGAAGGGGAGGGGAAAAAAAAAGGAAGATCAGTAAAATTAGGATAAACTATGGCGAAGTAACCACATAGTTTTGATTTACATGGCATCTTTGATCAAATGATATGCACACTAGAAAGACTATTATACCCATTTTACAGAATTAACCAGAGGCACACAGGGAGTCAGTAGCAGATCTGGGAATAAGAACTCAGGTTTACTTACTCCTAGCCTTGTACTCTACACTATTCTGCTGCTGGATTCAAGTTACATTTTCCAGGATAACCTGAAACCACAGCTTCTATAAATTCTGAGTGGTGCTATTTAACATGATAAAGAAATTAAGTGGGGACTTTTAATCAGATGTCAAAATATCTGATGATTTAGTTGAGGTTGGTCCTGCTTTTAGCAAGGGGTTGGACTAGATGACCTCCTGAGGTCTCTTCCAACCCTAATATTCTATATTCAGGGATAGTATGCTGCTTTGATTTAAAAAACATAATTCTTCCACTTGCAATTTGGGCATACTTTTTCAACCTCAAATTGCAGCACATATAATGCACTTTACCTGGTTACTTGCAAATAACTCAAAAAGCTCACTCGCAGGAATTTAACCATTCAAAATGCAACTCAAATGCAAATAACATTTGGTGGTTCATGTCTCTATTTAGCATAATTGCTTGCAATGGAAAACAGCTTTGGGTGACCTTATTTCAGGGTATCTGATATACCCAAATCAGTTTTTATAGTAATACACCTTCTGATTATCCTATACCATATGCAGAATTTAGTTTTAAATTTGCTACAATCCAGTATAGAGGGAAAAGAGAAAGACATAATCCACCGGTTAGATCATTTTTGCCTCCTGTCTGTACTAAATTGGACACAGAATTTAGTAAAATGATACTGGTAAAAGCATATTGTATGGGAAGCTCACACGGCAGTTGCATTTTGAATGAAATGTTTTTAGACATGACCTTGATCTTTAGCTTCTGTTTTAAGCCACTCCAATATTTAATGAAAAAAGTCATTGACAAATCTGACAATCTTGCAGAAAAATTGTTCAGAATAAAAGAGTGACTAATGGTGTCTGATTGTTAATCATTATTTTATGATTAATTCATTGAATAGCTTAGTTCTTGCTGTACATTGATCTGTTTTAAGACAAGTATCCTCTAAAGATTAGTTTTATATTGCAAAGCAGACTGAAAGTGACAGTGCATAAGATGCTTAATAATGACAGGAAAATTGCAACAGGAGTACAATTTCATCGGCACCAACACATAATGTGTCAAAGATGGAAGACTTAGGGTCTATTCAGTATGGGATAGATTTTCAAAAATGCTAAATATTAAATGAACATTTTTAGAAATGTCTCATTTTGAACTCTGCCAAATGGGAAAAGTCCTTCAACATTTTGAATTTTTTTCACTGCTCTACTATTTATGGTACATATTGCAGTACCATCTACAGGCCCCAACCAAGACCGAAAGTCAATTGTGCTAGGTGATGTACGCACATGTAGTGAGACAGCCTCTGCCCTAAATGGTTTGTAATCTGTAGAGAGAAGATAAAGGCGGGAGGAAGGGTTTTATCCCCATTTTACAGATGGGAAATTGAAATAAGGAACTTGCTCAAAGTCATACAGGGTATGTCTTCACTGCACAATTTGAAACTTGAGTTTTAGATTTAAATACCTATCATCAACACTCAATTCTCTGAACTGGGTTTGAAGGTGCTTTAATTGGCTCAGCTGAGGATATGAATTAGAGCTTGGGCTATGCTGGAGTGAGGATGCTGGCAAAAATCACTCGAGTACCAATAGTCCTCCATTGCTCTCTCCCTCAACTCCTCCAGAAGGATGGACAAGTTCTCTCTCAATTGACCCAAATGAGTGGGAAAGAATCCCAGAGCATCTCAGCACAAAGAACCATAGGATGTGCCCCCAGAGTGAAGAAACAGCAAGGACACTAATGTCGTTAGGGCTTTGCAGTGAGGATGCTCACACCCATTCTAGGCTAAGCTGGGTGCTCAATCACCTAGGTTAACTGTGCAGCGCACACATGTCTGTGGCACAGCCAGGAGCTGAACACAGATCTCCTGAGAGTTCCAGTCCAAATCCTTAATTACAAGATGAGGTGCCCTGAATTGAGAATAACAACGATCTGCCAGCATAAGACCTACTGAACTATCTCTGTGAAATCCACTGTTAATTTGCAAATATCCATACTAGTCAGAGTGGGAAAATGAATCTGCTCTGCAGAATTTAGCTTCAGCATTTCAGATGTTTGCTATCCTGGAATATAGCAAGGAAAGTTTGATGCTTACTTTGCTAGAAAAATCCATTATGAGCAGCAGGAAGTGAACTTCCCTCAAGTTATTTTTCAACCAGCTCATCATGGCTATATCTGAATGTTCTGTTGCCAGAAGATTGCCTACAGAGACAACACTGCCTGCAATAACACTATGATTATAAAGGAACACTTTGACACCCCACCCCCCGAAAAAACCCAACAACAACAACAAACGCAATAACTCTACTTAAGAAGCAGGAGTATGGATACTTTCTAACTATAAGGGTAAAGCAGCTATAGAACAGGTTTCCAAGGATTGTTGTGGAATCCCCATCACTGACGGTTTTTAAGAACAGGTTGGACAAACACCTTCCAGGGATGGTCTAGGGTTACTTGGTCCTGCCTCAGTGCAATGGGCAGGAATTGATGATTTCAAGGCGCCTTCTAGCCCAACATTTCTATGATTCTAGGTGACTACATAGACTATTAAACTATAAGTCCGGTAGGACATTCAGGATCTGATCCTAAACCAATGAAGTCAATAGAAGTGTCTCCAATTCACTCACTAGTGTTTGGATCAGGCCCCCAAATCAACACATCACAGAAGTCTCAGAAAGGAAGAGGAATTTGTTGGAAAGATAATTAAAGTAAAAACTAATGGTGAGGTTAATCCCAACTATGATCAAAATGAAGCGACGTATGTTTGAACAGCAGCCCAACTATCTCTCACTAAAGTCAAGTTAAGATGTTCCTATGCATGCTCCACATGAGGTCCCTATAGCAACATCCCACAATATGGCCCTCCTTCCATGTCGAGGCCCCACCTCTACTTAGGGTGGCAGTAGATCTCCTAGTAAACATGAATGAGGTAGTTTGCATCTCTTGGAGCTTTTTCAGGATGTCTGCAATCTCAATCAGATGCTACAGTTTGAGTTGGCTCATGTTTTCAAGCTTTTCTTTGCGTGCATGAATACTAGAAATTTTTTTTTAAATGAAAGCTGAAATTCTTCAGACAAAGGCTAGGACTCTAGGCACAGGCTTATCTGTTCAGCATTGTGCCTTATTGGAGTATGGAAGTTGGACTCGGGGGACAACAGTTCTATTTTCACTGTAGCACTGGCCTGCTGGGTAACTGAATAAACCAGTTCCCCCTCCTTGTGCCTCAGTTTTACCATCTGTAACATGAGGATAATGATACTGACCTCCTTTGTAAAGTGTTTTGAGATCTACTGATTAAAAGCGCTATCAGGGAGGTAAGTATCATCATTGTAAGTACCTGTAGCTTGATTTGGCCCTGTCAGAAATTGTATTTTCAGTATGGTGTGTCTGGGAGCTCCATGCACTTGGATCCAGTAGGACAGTGTTTCGAACTGTGTTAGTTAACTATCACTGCTTGCAGAAGAGCATCCTGAAGGTGCTTGAAAAGTTCACAAGCATTGTTTATTTGGGCTAAACAAGTACATTGCATCTGAAGTGTTTGTTTGCATTGAGAATTGCCACTTATTTGCTTCAATGTGTACGTGATTTGTATGTGTCATTTTTTTCCTGCTATTCACATATCGAACAGAGAACTGTTAAACAATTTTAAATGGGGGGATATGGAGGGGTCAAAGTCAGAGAATCATAGCTCCATTAATTTTAAACAAGTAATGGTAACAAAAGACGTGTGGAGAATAAAGGTTTAATATGCATAGCAGGTATGGCTTAGTCTAGAGAGCTCTGCAGAATTCCAGTTTTTAATCATAGTGTGCCAGGGACATACAGAAATAAAGACAAGGAAATTGAAGGAGGAAGAAAGTAACTATAACAAACTGAAAATAATAATAATATGATGGTGATAGTGAGCTGTTGGCAACAAGGTTTAATTGGAAACTTGTTTTACATAATACGTTTTACAGATCTTATTTGGTTTAATTGGTCAGCACTAGCTAAAATGACAGCAATAAAGAGCAGCCATGAGTTTGATCCAATGATGGTTGAAGTAAATATACTCCCATTGACTTCAACAGGTTTTGGATCAGGCCCTTTTATGAGGAGTGTTTTGGATAAGATTTTCTGATGTTTTCTCATCACACAGTATTAAAATGTACATGTCTGTGGGGAAAGGTGTATTATTTGCCTAGCATACTTCAAGGAGAACAAAGATAATGAAATTAGACCTAAAAATAACTTTTTTCAAGGTAGAGATTGCAGCTATTTTCAGCAACAGAGGTTTATTTTGGAAACATCAGTGAGTCAATAGGGATTAATGTCCTGCCACATTTGGATGTAAGAGCTATTTATGAAGTGCAAAAATGCATGTGAAAAAATTAAATCTCTTCTTCAAAATAACTCAGAGGCAGAAAAACAGGGTATTTGAGTTTTTGCCAACAAGTTGCTCTGAATTTGGGATCTTATTATGAAGTCTGAAGCAAATTTTTATGGTTAAGGAAAAGTTATAAATCCCTGAAATTATGAATTCATAAAGGAAACCCTGACAGACCCTTAACTACGGCAGTGAGAACAAGAGACACTATAATCCATATTAATATATCACCTTAGAAAATATAATTGTGATGTAATCAGGCATGAGGCTCACTGACTACAACATGTTTTCCATGAGAACACTGAAAGCAATGTTAAGATTAATTTTAAATTAGTTGGAAAACCATTGAGAGGGCTCTGCAGTGCAGTAAAATATTGTGTGTTCTTGAAAAGCTTATTCCATTAGCTCCGAGGCCCTGGACTACATAATAGTGACATCTCAAAAACTGTGCAGGAGGAATGTAAAATTAGATCGTACATTGCTGTCTAGTGCTCAGTACTGTCCAGTCCTTTGGTTAGAGAGAGATCACTTCCTGCAGTAACATTCTACCCGTAGCAACATCTCTCTGCAAGGCAGACTTTAATAGAACTCCACGAATCAGACTGGCGTAGTTCCATGCAAATCAACGGAGCTATACTGGCTAATGCAGGCTGAGGAACTGTTCATGAAGTATCGAGGACATGGTGTTGTCAAAAAAAAGTTGATCAATCTCTTCCTTTCTGCTAGCCTGATACTTCTATTGTGGTTGTCAGACCCCAGAGCAGTAAAGAAAGAGACCTTGTCTAGAACATTACCAATATCTACAATCCAGTTCAGTCCGAATTTGTTTTAGGGTCCTAAAGTGCAATGGATGTGATCTGCAGTACAAATAAGTTGTCATTAGGTAACTTGAAAAGTTTCATCACTCCATTGTTTCATTTGGGGGAGGGGAATGTCATGCAATATTTGCTTTAGTTCCAGTTCTCTTAGGTTTGCATTCATAAGTTTTGCTTTGGGTGGAGGCTGCTGAGTTTTATGGGGTCTCCCATAAACAGTGGGAAATTGTGAATAATGAAAAGCATCAATCCTCACAAAAAGTTTATGGACTTTAGCCGAGATTGTGGGGAGCGGGCTCTTTCCTGCTGCTTAGTTATCCCCGAGTGTGAAGGCATGGACTCCTCACCAGTTACTTCTGTAGAAGTGACCTTGATAATTTAGTTGTCCTCTAGAGATCAGTAACAGGCAGGGCTGGCTCTGGCTTTTTTGCCGCCTCAAGCAAAAAAAAAGGGGAGGGGGGCGCAGCCGGAGCGGCAAAGAGGGGGAAAAAATAAAAATAAAAACATGGCATGGCCGGATCGACAAAGTCAGGGGGGAGGCGAGGGGGGACAAAACCAAAAAACGGCATGGATGGAGCGGCAAAGTAGGGGCGGGACAAAATAAAAATGACACGACTGGAGCGGCAAAGCAGAAAAAACAAACCAAAAAAAACCCTACAGGGTGGCCAGAGCCAAGGTGCAGGGGGATTCCCTGTGCTGCAGAGTGCACACCCGGCCTAATGGGGGGAGGGGGAGGAGAGGGGAGGGGGGGAAGAGAGAAGGGAGCAGCCAGGGCTTTAGTGCCCCGTGGCCCCGACCGCCACGCCACCTGCCGGGATGTCTCTGCGCCGCTCCAGTCAGCTGGGAGGGAAGGAGGCGGGTTGCCCTGCCGAGTTTGCTGCAGGGTGCTTCCCTCCTCCCCCCCCCACAGGGCATCCGAATCGGGGAACCAAAAATAAAAACACCCGCTGTGCCGCCCTCGGATTGGAGGGAAGCCGCCCAGTAGAATCTGCCACCCCAAGCACGAGCTTGCTGGGCTGGTGCCTGGAGCCGGCCCTGGTAACAGGACATTAATAGCTTCAAAAGATAAAAGTGCTGAAGGCCAGGTTGTGTCTTTCCCCATGCAGGAGCCAGGTACAAGTAGTCCTTATACTCAGAAAGCACATGAACTAGGTGAAGGTCGCATCCCCAGCAATGCCAGCCTTACCAGTTAGATAAATAACTCACCACAGAGCAAGTGGTGGGGGAAGTACATGCTGTCTAGCAGCCAAAAGAGTTCCAGGGCACACTGTGCGAGGCACAAGAACTCCCAGTTCTCAGTGGGACATTGGACCACCTGACCACCACAAGGCTTTCTGAAAGACCTAAGGGGTTTGGAGTACATGATATAAGTTTACAAGAATGACTTTCCAAATGCAAGATTGTCGATTTCAGATAAATGTTGGTACGATAGCTGCTATCTTGGAAATCATCAGATCTCAAACTGGGAACCTCCAGAGATAAAAGCTTATGCTCTTACTCGTTGAGCTAAAATACTATTAAGATGGAGCTGTAACAGACCCATACCCTCTGTGGACCAGGCACACAGGGGCACCTGTAATATATACTGGCCAGTGGGTTACAAGGGTAGACTTTGCCATGCTAGAAAGAGGAAGATTAAGTAGACTTCTCTTGGGAAATGGTTTTGGATCTTCCTTGAAACCAGTGTGACCAAAAAAAGAAAGGTAAAGTTCAATTTAGAAAGGCTTAAGTGAAGAAGAAATAAGTTAATAATTTGCTGTTGGATTCTATAAGAATCTACAAGTAAACAGGTAACTAATAATCACAGCTAGGCATGGCAGAATTCATTTTCCTTCTAACTTCAACAGATGCCAATGTTTATTCTAAGTATTTTTTTTTCAATTTTTATGAATTTGAATATTCATAGTTGTGGGAAATTATCAGTGGGGAGTGTCAAACAACTATTTAATGAGAGTTAAACTTGAGATTCAAAAGATTAAAGTTTTATAAGCCATTAAAAACAAGGTGTCATCTTCACATGCCAAAATATACCAAGTAAATTGCCTTAAATCAAAAAGCCACACTGCTAGCCTATTTGTAACAAGCCTAATTCAAAAGTTTAAGTCACTGGAATTTGTCTCTATTAAGTTCGAGCACCTGTAAATTTCAATTGTTGATGGAAATATGTTTCCATCAGTTTGCATGTTTACAATGAAATCAATGCTTACCAACATTCACCTGTCTAATCCTTCCAAGCCTAAGCATGGTTCATAATCACCACTAATACATACTAGTCATGTCTGTACCGTCCTCATAACATCTACAGGTTACTTATTAGCCCTTTATCAGCTATTTATAAATGGAAGCTTCATATAAGGTGAGACTACTCAGATTCATAGACTCTAGGACTGGAAGGGAACTCGAGAGGTCATCGAGTCCAGTCCCCTGCCCTCATGGCAGGACCAAATACTGTCTAGACCATCCCTAATAGACATTTATCTAACCTACTCTTAAATATCTCCAGAGATGGAGATTCCACAACTTCCCTAGGCAATCTATTCCAGTGTTTAACTACCCTGACAGTTAGGAACTTTTTCCTAATGTCCAACCTAAATCTCCCTTGCTGCAGTTTAAGCCCATTGCTTCTTGTTCTATCATTGGAGGCTAAGGTGAACAAGTTTTCTCCCTCCTCCTGATGACACCCTTTTAGATACCTGAAAACTGCTATCATGTCCCCTCTCAGTCTTCTCTTTTCCAAACTAAACAAACCCAATTCCTTCAGCCTTCCTTCATAGGTCATGTTCTCAAGACCTTTAATCATTCTTGTTGCTCTTCTCTAGACCCTCTCCAATTTCTCCACATCTTTCTTGAAATACGGAGCCCAGAACTGGACACAATACTCCAGTTGAGGCCTAACCAGCGCAGAGTAAAGCGGAAGAATGACTTCTCGTGTCTTGTTTACAACACACCTGTTAATGCATCCCAGAATCATGTTTGCTTTTTTTGCAACAGTATCACACTGTTGACTCATATTAAGCTTGTGGTCTACTATGACCCCTAGATCTCTTTCTGCCATACTCCTTCCTAGACAGTCTCTTCCCATTCTGTATGTGTGAAACTGATTGTTCCTTCCTAGGTGGAGCACTTTGCATTTATTTTTATTGAACTTCATCCTGTTTACCTCAGACCATTTCTCCAATTTGTCCAGATCATTTTGAATTTTGACCCTGTCCTCCAAAGCAGTTGCAATCCCTCCCAGTTTGGTATCGTCCGCAAACTTAATAAGCGTACTTTCTATGCCAACATCTAAATCGTTGATGAAGATATTGAACAGAACCGGTCCCAAAACAGACCCCTGCGGAACCCCACTTGTTATACCTTTCCAGCAGGATTGGGAGCCATTAACAACTACTCTCTGAGTATGTTTATCCAGCCAGTTATGCACCCACCTTATAGTAGCCCCATCTAAATTGTACTTTCCTAGTTTATCTATAAGAATATCATGCGAGACCATATCAAATGCCTTACTAAAGTCTAGGTATATCACATCCACCGCTTCTCCCTTATCCACAAGGCTCGTTATCCTATCAAAGAATGTTATCAGATTAGTTTGACACGATTTGTTCTTTACAAATCCATGCTGGCTATTCCCTATCACCTTACCACCTTCCAAGTGTTTGCAGATAATTTCTTTGATTACCTGCTCCATTATCTTCCCTGGCACAGAAGTTAAACTAACTGGTCTGTAGTTTCCTGGGTTGTTTCTATTTCCCTTTTTATAGATGGGCACTATATTTGACCCCTTCCAGTCTTCTGGAATCTCCCCCGTCTCCCATGATTTCCCAAAGATAATAGCTAGAGGCTCAGATACCTCCTCTATTAACTCCTTGAGTATTCTAGGATGCATTTCATCAGGCCCTGGTGACTTGCAGGCATCTAACTTTTCTAAGTGATTTTTTACTTGCTCTTTTTTTATTTTATCTTCTAAACCTACCCTCTTCCCGTAAGCATTCACTGTACTAGACATTCCTTCAGACTTCTCAGTGAAGACTGAAACAAAGAAGTCATTAAGCATCTCTGCCATTTCCAAGTCTCCTGTTACTGTTTCCCCCTCCTCATTGAGCAGTGGGCCTACCCTGTCCTTGGTCTTCCTCTTGCTTCTAATGTATTGATAAAAAGTCTTCTTGTTTCCCTTTATTCCCATAGCTAGTTTGAGTTCATTTTGTGCCTTTGCTTTTCTAATCTTGCCTCTGCATTCCTGTGTTATTTGCCTATATTCATCCTTTGTAATCTGACCTAGTTTCCATTTTTTATATGACGCCTTTTTATTTTGTAGGTCACGCAAGATCTCGTGGTTAAGCCATGGTGGTCTTTTGCCACATTTTCTATCTTTCCTAACCATCGGAATAACTTGCGTTTGGGTCCTTAATAGTGTCCCTACATGTGCTTGCTTTGTAGACATTTCCTTCTTTCACTTACTACCCCCCTTCTTATTTTCAGAGAGAACTGTTATGTGCTTGTAAGCGGGTTCCGCCGGGGCTTGACCATCCCTGAGGGGGAGGGGAACCACACCGGCCTCGCTGTCGTCCCTGGGGCCGCTCCTCGGGCCCGCGGCCCTGCCCCGGGGGAGATGCGTCCCTGCAGTTACAATCAGGGCAGTGGCAAAGTCAAAAGGGGCCCAGCCCTTGGTTCGGGCAGGGCACCAAACACAGTTACAAGCAGCTCTGGCCCTTTGGGGTCGGGCGGAGCAATGGCAATAGGCCGGAGACGGGGGAGTCTGCCACCTGGATACGGGTGGCAAGGGGAACGCAGGCCCACCCACTCCTCTGCGTTCCAGCCCGGGGCTCTGGTAGCGGCTGTCACCGCTACCGGTGGTCAGTGGGGATCCTGACCGAAACACACTGACATTGGCAAGGTTAGCTCTGCAGCCTGACTGGAGTCAGGTGCCCTCGGGCTACTTCCTAGCTCCCCCTCTACTCCTACCTGGTCCAGGGCCTCCGTTCCGGGGATGTCCAGGACCATCGGTTCCTCCCAATCCGGGCTGGGTGGCAGGTCTGGTAATGTTTCGGGGAATGCTGGCCAAGCCTGGTCTTGAGGCTCCTCAGGGCCGTAGCAGGGGCGAGGCAGCTCTGGCAGCTCCTCGTCGTAGCGGCCTCGAGAACGCTCCGGCGGCTCCTCGTCGTAGTAGGGGCGAGGCAGCTCTGACAGCTCCTGGCCTCGGCCTCTGGCTTGGGCAGTCTTCCCGTTACGGGCGTCGGCGGACACGTCTGCTCCTGCCGGGGGCAGACCTGAAACTGAAGGCTGGGGCCCGGCTTTTATTCTTCCGGGTCGCCGTCTGACCCTCTGAGGGGCGGGACTTCCACTCAGCGGCCCCGTCCCCGTGGATGACTGACGGGGCTCGACCCTCCCTGAGGGGGAGGGGAGCCACACCGCCTCGCTACAGTGCTCCAGATTGGAAGCAAAGTAAGGATGAATTCCAATCTTCAGCATGGAACAAACCAAATTCCTCCAGTGGGAAACTATCTGAAACCTTTCACAAGTTATGGCTTAGCCAAACATTCTTACGTTCACAGTGAGAAAAAAACCACACACAAGAGGAACATATCTTTCAAGTTTAAGACCTTATTGAACATCCTGGGCTTATTTAGTCTGCAGAAGAGAAGAGTGATGGGGGATTTGATAGCAGGGGAGTTCCAAAGAGGATGGAGCTCGCCTGTTCTCAGTGGTGGCAGATGCCAGAACAAGGAGTAATGGTCTCAAGTTGCAGTGGGGGAGGTCTAGGTTGGATATTAGGAAACACTATTTCACTAGGAGGGTGGTGAAGCACTGGAATGGGTTACCTAGGGAGGTGGTGGAATCTCCATCCTTAGCGGTTTTTATGGTCAGGCTTTTCAAAGCCCTGGCTAGGATGATTTAGTTGGTGTTGGTCCTGCTTTGAGCATGGGGTTGGACTAGATAACCTCCTGAGGTCTCTTCCAACTCTAAACTTCTATGATTCTATGGTCCTAAATTACTTTTTAAGAACTGTGATGCTGTAATTATCTTTTTATAATTATGCAAAATAGCGTATAACCTACAAATTTTCACTCATGGAGAGAAGTTACTCTAACAACCTCAGATTATGGTGGGTGTTTTTGTTTTTACTTCTGACCTTTTACTCCTCCACCCTGTCTTTATGACCTGTAATTACACTACTGAACTACCTCAAGCAGCCATCCAAATCTGGATTGACGTTTAATATCTTCTCTTTAAAATAGGAAAGACTTTTTGTGGTTGGCTGTTTTGTTGATTGAGGGTTCCCTATGAAGCCATGACTCACCTATAACAGGCATCCACTGGGAAGACTGTAGGGCAGGCAAACTGCTACTTCTGTGTTAATCAAAGGACT
Source organism: Gopherus evgoodei (assembly GCF_007399415.2). Lineage (NCBI taxonomy): Eukaryota > Metazoa > Chordata > Testudines > Testudinidae > Gopherus > Gopherus evgoodei. The sequence continues at coordinate 12,906,852 of NC_044327.1, read as the reverse complement.
CCCCTCTGGCTTGACAGCTCCTGTTAGATAGGCTAGAAGAAAGATCCCTGCTGAATGGTGGCAGACACCTCTGGGCAAGTCAGCTGAGAGATGCTTTACTGACACAATGTCAGAAGGTGGTTTCGTAACAGACATATTTCCCTCCAACCAAACAATGGCAGAAAATGATTGGACTGGACAGAAAAAGTCAATGTTTTGAAGAAAAATTAATTGGAAGTTGGTCTGCTGAGGCCATAAAACTCATTCTAAAAAGTGAGGAATACCTTCAATTCCCACTGAGATAAATAAAAGTTGAAATGATTCAGTTGCTTACACACAACACTTTGAAAGACAGGAAATCATGGAACCAGCAGATGCATACCCAAAAAAACAAAAAACCCCAAAACAAAACAAAAAAAATCCCACCTTATTATAGCTTTTAGTTAGCTTAATTAAGGGGAAAAATTACATCTTCCTGTTTCTGGAGTTAAGATCCAGTATAGGAAGGGGTCTTGGGACCCAGATCCTGAAAGATATTTAGGTGCGTAACTCTTACTAAAAGCAATAAGAAATAAGAATCTAAATATTTGAGGATCTGGGCCTTAGTACCTCTTCAATTAAAGCTAATTATATTATTTAGTACAGGAACTATAAAATTGTCTTCAGTTGAAGATTCATCAACATTTTCAATTGTTAAAAATTCCAAGTTGTTTCCATTTCACAGAGTTACAAAATAGACTTTGTCTTCTCCTCCCCCCACAATTATTTTTGCTTCCTGAAAACATAATTTTAGACAAATGAAACATTTGCACAAAAATTTTATAACTGTTTCAATATGTTTTCTATATAAATATTTGTAAAAAGTGTGATAAAGACTTTCAAAAAGTCAGTCTGTAAATTTGTTCTTGAGAGAAGATCATTGTTGAACAGGAATAAAAAAGCCACCTTTGTTTAGAAAGATTGTGACCAGCTGTAACCTACTTCTCAACTGGATACTTCTGGTGTCCTGCTATATTAGAAAGATCATACATGTGACAGTTGCCTTGTCCCTAGTGAGCAATTGGCCATTAAATTGATTGAAACAATTAGCATAACCAGCAATTTTTTTGCACACAGCACTGAAATTAAATTCTGTGTCTGTTCACATCTCAATCCTCACCTGAATTCTATTGGCAGAGTTGCAGACAAGCTTTTCCACACCTGCTCATAATATGCCACTGTTCCTTCACTTTCATAGGTATCATAGTCATATGCAGATAGACAAACTGAACACACAGCATGCTATGCAAAGGCAGGGCAAGAGGAATTTCTGGCTCAGTTCATTAGGATGAAAATAATGAATTGCATTAGGTCCATGTAGAGCAGAAATGTTTTTATGTTTTCATCTGAAAATAGGCTGCATGAAACTCAATATATCTATTTAAAGAGGCTTAATCAACTGCTGGGATTTGATTCAGTAATTTTACAGAGAGCTTGTATTCCAGACCTGCTGCTGACTTCCCATATGGAACTTCTGGTGTGTTTGGCCAAGTATTCCTCTGAGTTATACAGCATACGGTGAGCAAGTTGTCCACCTGGCTGCCATCTTTCACTGCATAGTTATTATAGTCTTCTATGTACTAATCTTGTGTCTGCACCCAACTGCATCTTTCGGCTTTCAGCAACAGCAGGATTGGGTCAGTGGGGCTAATATAAAGCCTTTTGAATCAATGGAAACACTCTCTCTGACTTCAATGGATTTTGGGAATTGGGTTCATAGTGCTTTCAAATTCTTTGGAATTAGACTCCTCAGTAAGTGCCAAGTTAAATATGTTTGCACATTATCCTTAAAATAAATGTAATAAACAGGTGCCACATTTCTATTTCTTTTCTTGTCTGCAAACCCAGTTAGGTGGTTGGAGAGTTACTCAATGATCAGTGAAGAGTTACTTAATCTTTAGGTTTGTCTTTAGACAGGGACTCTATTGTGGCAGTTTGAAAAGACATGGGATTTTGTGTGAAGAGTTATTTCAAGAATTAATTAGTTGAGGACTATTGGAGGTAGTTGATACCCTAGAGTGTAATAAATTCACTGAACTGAGGTACTCATAATTAACTTCCACACTTCATTATTTGAAATAATGCATTAACTGAGAGAGTAAAGATAAAAAAGGCCAGAAGATGCAAGTTGCTGTATCATTTTACTTTAAATTTGCTGGCAGGGGAAGTCTAATGATTTCCACAGGAGATGGTATGAAGTGTTCCCATATAGATTCAGTTATCCATAAGCATGGCTATTATTCCAGCCTCTGAACAGAAAGAGGTAATCTTCATTACCAACCTCTGGACTAGAACTGTACCATGCTCCTTAAAGTGTTGGTCATAGCAGGGCCAATTCCAAGGCGCCTTACATGAGTGTAAAAATCATAAGCAGTTTAAGAGGTTTACTTCTCATCATAAGTTGTATGGGCAAGTATATGGGGCAAATCAGCTGATAGAGAACTTACAACACAGGGATAATTCCCCACGTGGAGCATTGATTTGCAACAACTGATGATCTGGCCCCTAATTTTGGAAGGGGTGAGGAAAAGCAGCAGAGGCCTTGTGCAGGGAGTCTGCACATCCCATGTATGACAGTGACTCCTACATAAGGATGATGAGAAGCACACTGTAGGAGGAGGAAGTGCAGGTGCCAGCACAATATGGTCTTGACTGAGTCCAAGAGGGAGCAATGGAACATATCCATTATTCCATCCACATCTTATTGTAGACAGGCGCTGCTCTCTTGTATGGGTGCCCTATAACGTACTTTCAGTGTGGTGGGTCAGGATTCTGTGAGCACAGGTTTTATTTGGTCTTGTACTCTGCTTTCCTAGCAGTGGGCTCCAACTCTGGAACAACATTTCAGACTCAGATAAACAGCCAGTGCTTAAGGTGGAAGAGTGGAAGCACAAAGGGGTATAGGGAAGGGGAGACCTCAATATTGATGCAAAAATGATAAGCAAAAACATTATAAGAAGTCCGTTATTATAACAAACTTGGTTGTGCTTCTCGTGCAGGGATCAGCAACTTTTGGCAAGCAGCCCATCAGGGAAATCTGCTGGTGGGCCGGGATGGTTTGTTTACCTGCAGAGTCCCCAGGTTCATCCAATTGCAGCTCCCACTGGCCGCGGTTTGCCGTTCCAGGCCAATGGGGGCTGTGGGAAGCGGCGGCTAGCACATCCCTCAGCCCATGCCACTTCCTGCAGCCCCCCTTGGCCCAGGACGGTGAACAACAGCCTGTGGAAGCTGTGAACCTGCAGACGTTGCAGATAAACAAACTGTCCTAGCCTGCCAGCGGATTTCTCTGATGGGCCGCATGTCAAAGGTTGCCAGTTGCTGCTGTAGTGAATATTAAGAAATAGTTACAAGTTTGGTATAGCTAGGATGCTTAAAAATAGAATACCATGTTATGTTTAGCTGATTATATAGCAGAGTGTTAAAGCTAATCACATGGGCAAAGTAAGTATACTAATTATTAACAGGACATGTCCTATCAGTCCTTAAATTAGTTTGCCTGATCAAACTGTGTTAAAATATCTAAGAAGATACTAAAACTGAATTCACAATAATTTTGGGAATATACTTTTGTTTTATTTTACCAAAAAAAGAACACCCCACAAGCAGCTCATTCTTCTAGCTGTCTCTGCTAAAAGCTCTCCAGAGACACATACAGAAGAGATTGTCATGGAAATAACCAGTTTATCATTTATGTTCATTCGTTTGTGTTGTTTTGGTCAACATATTCTTTAATATCCCTGGTTAATAACTGTGAGGATTTTGCTTGGTCTTAATCATAATACCCCTAAGGCTTAAAAAGAACCCCTGTAATTAAAATTGTGAGTCAACCCATGACTCAGAAGGGCTAGCCTACCATTTCTTGTTTCTCTAAACTAAATATTTTAGTAATATAAAAAATAAAACTACTTGGCATCTAACCATTTCAATTACCCCTTTTTACCCCACAGAGGCGAAACCATAAAAAAAATAAAATTCCAGCTGAGTTTAAGTATTTAAGCACTCTTTTATCAAAGTTGCTACTCTCAGATTCTCATAGGCCTCCCACTTCAAGCACTGAACATAGCGTACTCTTCTTGGGGCGGGGGAGGATAGGGGATTAAAAATCAGTCCTAGAAATGCTAGATGACTATTCCCTTTGGTCTGCAAAACTAGGGCCTGATTCAGTGGAGAGACATTCCTATTGGTTTCAGTTGGCTTTGCATCAGGCCTCAAGACAGGCAGATGTGCAAAGGCAAGCTTCAAAGCAGTAGTTCTCAAAGCCAGTCTTTAGCTTGTTCAGGGAAAGCCCCTGATGGCCCGGGCCGGTTTGTTTACCTGCCGCCTCCACAGGTTCGGTAGATTGTGGATCCCACTGGGCACGGTTCGTTGCTCCAGGCCAATGGGGGCGGTGGGAAGTGGTGGCAGCACATACCTTGGCCTGCGCCTCTTCCTGCAACCCTCATTGGCCTTGAGCGGTGAACCGCAGCCACTGGGACCTTCAATTGGCCAAACCTGCAGATGCAGCAGGTAAACAAACTGGCCCGGCAGGGGCTTTCCCTGAACAAGTGGCAGACCGATTTAAGAACCACTGCTTTAAAGAATACACTACCTGAGACGCTGAAGAGTAGACTGGAGAAAACAATAGAAGTTATAGTAGCGATAATAAGCTTTCATTGGGAGGGAAGTAGACTAGAAGACCTAATGTGCATCTTTCAATAATAGGTCTGAATCTTTATTACATAATAACGGCCATACTGGGTCAGACCAAAAGTCCATCTAGCCCAGGATCCTATCTACCGACAGTGGCAAATGCCAGGTGCCCCAGAGGGAGTGAACCTAACAGGTAATGATCAAATGATCTCTCTCTTGCCATCCATCTCCACCTTCTGACAAACAGAACTAGGGATACCATTCCTTACCCGTCCTGGCTGAGAGCCATTAATGGACTTAACCTCCATGAATTTATCCATTTTTTTTTAAATGCTGTTATAGTCCTAGCCTTCACAACCTCCTCAGGCAAGGAATTCCACAAGTTGACTGTGCGCTGTGTGAAGAACTTCCTTTTATTTGTTTTAAACCTGCTGCTTATTAATTTCATTTGGTGACCCCTAGTTCTTGTATTATGGGAATAAGTAAATAACTTTTCCTTATCTACTTTCTCCACATCACTCATGATTTTATAGACCTCTATCATATCCCCCCTTAGTCTCCTCTTTTCCAAGCTGAAAAGTCCTAGCCTCTTTAATCTCTCCTCATATGGGACCCGTTCCAAACCCCTAATCATTTTCGTTCTCCTTCTCTCAACCTTTTCTAATGCCAGTGTATCTTTTGAGGTGAGGAGACCACATCTGTATGCAGTATTCAAGAAGTTGGCATACCATCAATTTATATAAGGGCAATAAGATATTCTCCATCTTATTCTCTATCCCCTTTTTAATGATTCCTAACATCTTGTTTGCTTTTTTGACCGCCTCTGCACACTGCGTGGACGTCTTCAGAGAACTATCCATGATGACTCCAAGATCGTTTTCCTGATTCACTGTAGCTAAATTAGTCCCCATCATATTGTACTTATAGTTGAGGTTATTTCTTCCAATGTGCATTACTTTACATTTATCCACATTAAATTTCATTTGCCATTTTGTTGCCCAATCACTTAGTTTTGTGAGATCTTTTTGAAGTTCTTCCCAGTCTGCTTTGGTCTTAACTACATTTTCAATGTTTTTGCCCCCCCAAGTCAGGAAGAAAATATAAAAGACTAGATCAGGGGTCAGCAACCTTTCAGAAGTGGTGTGCCGAGTCTTCATTTATTCACTCTGATTTAAGGTTTCGCATGCTGGTAATACATTTTAACGTTTTTAGAAAGTCTCTTTCTAAAAGTCTATAATGTATAACTAAACTATTTTTGTATGTAAAGTAAATAAGGTTTTTAAAATATTTAAGAAGCTTAATTTAAAATTAAATTAAAATGCAGAGCTCCTCGGACTAGTGGCCAGGACCTGAGCAGCGTGAGTGTCACTGAAAATCAGCTTGCATGCCACCTTTGGCACGTGTGCCATAGGTTGCCTACCCCAGGACTAGCTCTTGGTGTTTGTTTTAGCATTCCCATGTTCATACAGAACCAAGAAGCATGGGGGGGGGGGAAGAGAATTAACAAAAAATGAAACCTCAGAAATTTGTTTTGAGGGAGGTTGGTAAGATTCAGGACAGTTCTCATTTTTTTAAAACTATCTTATGTCTCCTTATTAAATCCCATTGCCCTCCTGGTAACCTTTAGCCTACCTACAGATCTGATCTATTTATTCCAGCTGATGGTCTGACCCCAAACTTTCAAAAATGGCTCTGCAGGTCACACACAAAGGAGGGGTAACAGCTGTTCTCCCCCTTTACCCCAGACATCTCTGTTTTGTACTCTGAATGTTACATCATGCATCTATATCTATTTTGTTTAAATACAAAGCTCTGTGGGCTTATATCATTTGGGAGACTGAAGGAGAATCAGTGAAATGTTTGTGCTATCTCAGGAGGAAAAAAGTCAGTGAATGATGCTTTTGTTTTTTAAATTAAAGTTCAGGAATTAATCCACCTCCTCAGGCACTATAAAGCCAGTAATTTCTTCTGGCAGCACCATCTTCCCCAATGGTTTCAACTAAAGCATAAGAACCTAGTGAGATTCATTAGGAAGTAGTGCCATCTAAAACAGAGAAGCTGCAGACTGTTTTATTGGAATCATTAACTGCTCAAATTAAAAGTCTTTTCAACCACGTATATGGCATTAAATAGCAAATGCACTTGAGTGGATATTTTGCATTGTGGAATACAGAACCTTTAATTGGGATAGGGGTTTTCAAAACAAGATATTAAATACAATATAACACTATATAATGTTGTTTTAATGACCACAGGGCTGAAAATATTCAGAAAAATACATCTCAAATGAACATTGGTACTAGTTTAAAGACCTTTGCTCCCCAGGGATGGCTTCTTTTGCAGAGAAGTAGCAGTAGATCACTGCTCCTGGAACTATGATCAATATGGAAATGGAAAATATCCCAGTTTACATTACAGGGTACTGCAGCCAGATTGAAGGTCATAGCATTTGGACATTACTTTTTGTTTGATCACTGAGACAGAATTCAGACAACCTTAACGTTGTACATCTTTCTACTTGGAAATGCAAACATTATTATTCAACAGATCTTCTCCTCATTTATTCAAAAGCCATGCCTGTGACCCCAGGCACCCCTGCATTCACCCCATAGATACTACTGCAATAATATTGGTTCTAAATATACTTTGTGGGGTATCATTTGAAAGCCAGTAACACACTGGTCAATATTGTGAAATACATGCAACAACGTTGTGTGTGAAATTATAACTTCTCTGTGTAATATTACTAGAACATGTTTAACACCAGACCACCTAACCTAGGGAAAGGTAATGAACAGGTATCACCTAGAAAAAGAAATATGGGTTTACCTTACCTTACATATTAGCAGCCAACAGAGCCACTGAGCTAGACCATTGGGGGTTATCCTGAGATTAAACTCAGGGGCCAGAATTAACATTGGTCAGGCATCCCAAAGACATTAGGACAGAATTCCTTTGGGAACATAAGGGACAGAGAGAGACACTATCTTGATCCTTCCCTTTAAGGAGATAAAGAAATTAAGCAATTGAATCTATGTGATGGTTCTGGCCAGTGAAAAATGTGGAAAGATGATTAGGGTGAGAAAAACCATCCAGAAAAAAAAAGGCTGCATCTTGCTAAACCTTGTTTTAGTCTTTTAAATGTTTTTTCACTTTTATTTTCTTGTAACCAGCTCTACCTTTCTCTCTTACTTTGTATCGCTTAATCTATGCTCTTTTGTTTTCACTATAAATCGTCAGCGCTGTGTAAATTCAGTAAAGTATTTGCTTCTAGTAGGCTAACAAGTTGAAATGTACTGTTTCTGTAAAGGCAACAAGCATAATACTTTTTCTGTGAGGGCTCAGTAAGAGGGACTGGTTTTTGCAGGAGAATGATTTGAGGATGAATTCGGAGCTGGAAGCGTACTAAGGTAAGTCTATAAGAAGTAACGCAAGTTAGGCAAAGCCAGGTGGATGCATGTAGGCTGCTGGCAGGGAATTACAGCTCTGATCCAAAGCTGCACAGCCACAAGATACCAAAGTTACAAGGCAGACACTGACTGAACACTTTAGTGGCCTGTGTGATCCGCAAGTTGTCATAATATCTCATTTTATGCTCCAGAATCACAACTCCAAGAGTGAGTTGCATTCTGTTTCTTGTGCATCAGTACAATCATATATTAAAAACATGAGAGTAGAGGGAATCCAGCTCACTCCATTAGCTGCAGTTGCTCTGCAGTTGTTCCCAAAGTGGACAGGTGTCATGGTATCATTCCCCAATCTGAACCTTAGAGTCCAGGAGCTGGGGTACCAGCATGAATTCCCATAAGCTTAATTACCAGCTTAGATCTGATAGCTGCCACCAGTCAGGACTTGGAGTGCCTGATACACTCTGGTCCCCCCAAAAACCTTCCCTGGGGACCCCCCAAGACCCAAACCCCTGGATCTTAACACAAGGAAAGTAAACTCTTTCCCTCACCAGTGCCTCTCCTAGGCTTTCCCTCCCTGGGTTACCCTGGAAGATCACTGTGATTCAAACTTCTTGAATCACAACACAGAGAAATCAGGTTTGTTTCCCCCGCTTTCTCTTTCTCTCCAGGTGTTCCCTCCCTGGGCTCCTGGATAGATAGACAGATTCAAGCTCCGTGAATCTAAAACAAAGGGATTCCACCCTTCTCCCCTCCCTTCTCCTTCCCTGTTAAGTACAGACTCAATTCCTTTGAGCCTCAACAAGGGGAAAAAAATCAGACAGGTCTTAAAAGCAAAACTTTTAATAAAAAGAAAGAAAAAAGTAAAAGGTGTCTCTGTAATTTAGATGGTAAAAGTTACAGGGTCTTTCAGCTTATAGACACTAGAAAGAAGCCTCCCCCCAGCAAAAATACAATTTAAAATACTTCCAGCAAACTACACATTTGCAAATACAGAAAACAATCAAAAGACTGTAACCGCCTTTTCTACTAAATATTCACTATTCTGAATATATAAGAGACTGTAGCCGGGAGATTGGCAAGAAACCTTGTTGCACGTCTAGTTCCTTCCAGGACCCAGAGAGAACAAAGCCAAACCCAAAAACACAAACAAAGGCTTCCCTCCACCGAGATTTTAAAGTATTTTGTTTCCTGATTGGTCCTCTGGTCAGGTGTCCAGTTCACTGTTTGTTAACCCTTTACAGGTAACAGAGACATTAACCCTTAACTATCTGTTTATGACAACAGGATTCTCACCAACCAAAAGGAACAGGCCCGGGCTCCTTCAGAGGAAAGTTGCCATTTTTATATGGTCACTTTTCAGAGCTGCATTGCCCTTTAATGGCCAGTTAGTGGCAGCTGTGGGAACAGAGTTCTTCTGGATCATAGCCCTGTACTTATCTCTGAACAATGCAATTTGGAAAGATGAATTGCTGAGAATGTTAGCTGGGAGATAAGCTTGCGGTACATCACTCCTCCTGAATATGCCTGTGTTTGTCTTGACAATGGCAGACAAATGAGTCATGTCTTTGTCTTGAACCATGACAAGTATTGTCCCACCTCTGACCATTTAGTTTTGCCCTCACCCAGACACCAAGGTCCACTGGCAGCATTCTTTCAAAGGGGAAAATCAGATGTATTGTGAAGTTGGTTCATCTAGAGAACAATCAGTACTCCTGGCTGTCAGCTGCCTCCCCAGACCTGCCCCATTAGCTGTGGATGATGACAGTTGCAGTTTCCCCTATAATAGACTAAATCTAGATCTGGTTCATCTCGTGCCATATTTCAAAACAACTAGGAACTGAGTGATTGCCTGGGCAGAAGTACTCTGGCACTCAGTGAGCAAGGAGAGAAGGGAACAGGAACAATGCATGGTAGGTAGTGCTAGGAGGAGTCACCGATTCCCATTCTCCCTATAAGCCCAACATAGGAGGATTTCAGGGTATTCAGCAGGGGTCTATTTAACCTCTACATGATAAGCTGCTGAACAGAGTGAAGAGAGTTCCACCTACAGGCCTGGTAGCATAACAGCAACCACACGCTTATGCACCAGACGCAGCTGCGGCTTTGGATATATACAGTTCACATTAAAGTTATACAGATAACCACAAGAAGTAGAAAAATTATAATATATATAGAAAGTCAGATTCTGTAGAACTGATAACCTTGGCCATGCTTGCAATGGAAAGCCCTGAGCAAGTCAGATTATGCAACACCGAAGAGTATCTTAAAGGCACCAATTTCACAAGAAATTCAATGTATTTTTTCAGCATGTTTTTGCTTCAGATTGTCATGACTAAAGAGGAAAAACTTCAAGTCTCTCTCATGAAAGTCTTCACAAAGATAGATCCTGCCTAAAAGCTTATTACCAAGAGCCTGGCACATCAGCACAGAATGGAAGAGATATTATTGTTTGCTTCATCATTGTAGGAAAATTAAAGTGACCTTGTCAATATGCAGGCATCCTCTGAATTTATGAAACTGCATAGATTTTGTCTAGGGGCTTTTTTAAAAAAAATCCCTACAACTTCCCATCAACTCTGTCCCATGATTTCTCTAAAAATAACCCGCTATGAATTGATCTGTAAGTTGCATTGGGGGAGGGGGAAAATCTGCTTTTTAAAAGTCCAAGTCAGAAATGAAAAGTAATCAAAACATTTCACACAGACAAGAGAGGCTCATACACTAAGCTCCAGAGGCCCCAGGTTTGATCCCACCCACGATGACCGGAGTCTGTCAGTGTTGCACAGACACCATACCTGACCAGGGGCCTGGGCCTGCTCCAAAGTCTGCTGAAGTCAACAGGAGTCTTTCCATTGATTTAAATAAGCTTACGGTGAGGTCCTCTGTGCAGATAAGCTAGCTCCAAGCATCTGGCCTGATTTTTTAGAAAACAAGATGTGTTCAAGAATTGTTTTAAATGGTTACGTTAAGATAGACACACCTGGGGCCAGCTAGGAACTTTAAATCAAACAGTTTGTGAGCTTATGAATAAGATGAGGGCAAATTAATCGAACACATAACCTCTTTAGGACTTCATATATCAGAACAAGACTTTCAATAGACCTTTGTTTTGTTGACAAATATTTGTAATGCTGGGAATTTGGCACAGAATACTTAAAGTAGATAAGACAGAAAACTGTAGGTCAATAACAATCTATATGCAAATTAAGTTCAAAATTTTCTCCAGCTCGTAGTGCTCATATCAAAAAGATAAGTCTGACCCTTCAACTTAATATTTGCAATATGCAAAATAATGTAAATGACAGAATTAAAACACTTGTGTACCATTACAATAACCAAATAAGAAAGAGACTAATATCACTGAAATGAGGAAAGGATTTATGAGCAGCAATTGTGACTTTTTTGAAAAAAATACAAATATTGTTGATTATAAAATAGGTTGTTCTATTAGGAGTTTCACAGAGCCACCTGTAAAGTTTTATAGCTATGATTCCCTGTCACATAAGTTATACACACACAGGAAATAACATAGGGGAAATAATGCAGGTTTAAGTTGCCATTTGTATCATAAAATTATTTCTTTAAAATAGAAATACCAAGGTTCTGTCTTGTAGTCAGTTTGCTAGTGATGGATGATTTCAATGCATGAGGTCTCTATGGGGTCCTTAAATTCAGTCCTCAGGTGTCACAACCACCATGTGCATGTCACCTGAATATTATAATAGTTGAAAAGTGTGACTGGAAGGGGCCTCAAGAGGTCAGCTAGTCCACCACTCCCACACTAAGGCAAGATTAAGTTTATTATCCCCAACAGATGTTTGTCTAACCTATTCTTAGAGAACTTTAGTGAAAGGGATTCCAACCCCCTCCCCGGTAACCTGTTCCAGTGCTTAACTATCCTTATACACCCCTATCCTGATATAATGCTGTCCTCAGAAGCCAAAAATCTTACTGCATTTTAGGTGAAACTGCGTCATATTGAACTTGCTTTGATCTGCCAGAGTGCACAGCCCCCCCCCCCACTCCCCTGGAGCACTGCTTTACCACGTTATATCCAAATTCGTGTTATATCAGGTTGCGTTATATCGGGCTGGAGGTGTAGTTAGAAAGTTTTTCTTAATATTCAACCTAAATCCTCCTTGCTGCAAGCTAATGTCTTTTCATACCCTTGATGGACCTGGAGAACAATTGATCACTGTCATCTTTATAACAACCTTTCACATATGTGTAAAGGAATGTTTGTAACATTTCTAACACGTACTTCTAACAGAATTGGTACTGACTTCCTCATGGCCCCAGTGCTATAACACAACTCCAGTGACCTTATCCTAGGCAGAGACTCCTGTCCTGCTGCCATGACAATAGTCACCAATCACAGGGCAGGAGTGCTCTACCCATAGGAACCCTAACTCTAGGGCGGCAAGATCTACCCATAGGAACACTAACCCTAGGGCGGGGAGCCCTGAACATAGGAACCCTAATCCTAGATCCAAGAGCCCTGCCAATAGGAACCCTAATCCTAGCTCCAAGTGCCATACCCAAAAGAACCCTTACCCTAGCTCCAAGTGCCCTACACTTAAGAACCCTAACCCTAGGGCAGGGTGCCCTACCCATAGAAACAATAACTCTAGCTCCAAGTGCCCTACTCTAAGGAACCCTAACCATAGGGTGGAGCGGCCTAGCATAGGAACCCTACCCTAGCTCCAAGTGCCATACTCATATTAACCATAACCTTAGCTCAAAGTGCCCTATCCTTTGGAACCCTAATCCTAGGGAGGGAAACCCAACTCACAGGAATTCTAACCCTAGCTCCACATGCCTTACCCATAGGAACTCTGACCCTCGGGTGAGGTACCCTACCCATAGGAACCCTAACCATAGCTCCAAGTGCCCTACCCTTAGGAACCCTAACCCTAGGGCATGAAGCCCTATCCATAGGAACCCTAACCATAGCTCCAAATGTCCTACCCTTAACCTTAACTCTAGGGCAGGAAGTTCTACTCATAGAAACCCAAAACCCTAGTTCCATGTGCCCTACCCTTAGGAACCCTAACCCTAGAGCGTTGTGCCCTACCCATAGGAACCCTAACCCTAGCTTCAAGTGCCCTACCCTTAGGAATCCTAATGCTAGGGCAGGAAGCCCTACACATAGGAACCCTAATCATAGCTCCAAGGCTTAAACCCTTAGGAACCCTAATCATACAGCAGGAACCCCTACCCATAGGAATTCTAAAGCTAGCGCCAAGACCTTACCCATAGGAAATTTAACCCTCGAGCGAGGTACCCTAACCGTAGGAACCCTAATCATAGCTCCAAGAGCCATATCCTTAGGAACCTTAACCCTAGGGCAGGAAGCCCTACCCATAGGAATCCTAACCCTAGCTCCAAGTACCCTACCCTTAGGAATCCTAACTCTACGGTGGAAAGCTCTACTCATAGGAATGCTAACGCTAAATACAAGAGCCCTACCCTTAGGAATCCTAACCCTAGGGCAGAAAGCCCTGCCCACAGGAATCATAAACCTAGCTCTAAGTGCCATAACCATATTAACCCTAACCCTAGCTCCAAGTGCTCTACCATTAAGAACGCTAACCCTAGGGAGGTAAAACCTACCCATAGGAATTCTAATCCTAGCTCCAAGTGCCTTACCCATAGGACCTCTAAATCTTGGGTGAGTTACCATACCCACAGGAACTCTAACCTTAACTCCAAGTGCCTTATCCTTAGGAACCATAACCCTAGCTCCAAGTGCCCTACTCATAAGAACCCTAACCATACGGCAGGGTGCCCTAGCCACAGGAATCATAACCGTAGCTCCAAGTGCCTGACCACAGAAATCCTAACCTTAGGGTGAACCTTAACCCTAGCTCCAAGTGCCCTACCCATAGGAACCCTAACCTTATCTACAAGTGTCCTAGCCATTGAAACCCAACCCTAGCACCAACTGCGCTACCCAAAAGAACCCTGAACGTAGCTCCAAGTGCACTACAAATAGGAACCAAAACACTAGCTCCAAGTGCCCTACCCATAGGAATCGTCACCTTAGCTTGAAGTTTTCTACCCATAGGAACCCTAGTCCTCGGGAGGGAATCCCTACCTATAGGATCCCTAACTCTAGCTCCAAGTGCCCTACTTATGGGAACCCTAACCCTAGCTCCAAATGCCCTACCCATGGGAACCCTAACCCTAGGGCAGGAATACCTACTTATAGCAACCCTAACCCTAGCTCCAAGTGCTCTATTCATAGGAACCCCAACCCTAGGATGGGAAACACTACCCATTGGAACCCTAACCCTAGCTCCAAGTGATTTACCCATGGGAACCCTGACGCTAGCTCCAAGTGCTTACCCTTAGGAACCATAACCCTAAGGCGGGAATCCCTACCCATGGGACCCTTAACCCTAGCTCCAAGTGCCCTATCCATAAGAACCCTAACCCTAGGGTGGAAATCCATACACATAGGAACCATAACCCTAGCTCCAAGTGCCCTACCCATAGGAACCCTAACCCTAGGGCGGGAAACCCTAACCATGGAACCATAACCCTAGTTCCAAGTGCTCAACCCGTAGGAACCGTAAACCTAGCTCAGAGTGTCCTACTCGTGGGAACCCTAACCCTAGCTCTAAGGGCCCTAGCACCAGGAACCATAAGCCTAGCTCCAAGTGCCCTACCGATAGGAATGCTAACCATAGCTCCAAGTGCCCTACCCATAGGAATCCTAACCCTATCTCCAAGCTCCCCACCCATAGGAAACCTAACCCTAGTTCCACGTGCCCTACCCATTGGAACCCTAACCCTAGGGCTGAAATCTCTACCCATAAGAACCCTAAATCTAGGGCAGGAATCACTACCCATAGGAACCGAACTCTAGCTCCAAGCACCTTACCCATAGCAACCCTAACCCTAGCTCGAAGCTGCCTAGCTACATGAACCCTAAACCTAGGTCAAAGTCCCCTACTCATTTGAACTCTAACCCTAGCTCCAAGTGCCATACATATAGGAACCCTAACCCAAGAGAGGGAATCCCTTCCCGTAGGAACCCTAACCCTAACTGCAAGTGCCCTACCCATAGGAATCCTAACCCTAGCTCCAAGTGCCCTACCCATAGGAACCCTAGACCTAGCCCAGACTGTCCTACCCATAGGAACCCTAACCCTAGCTCCAAGTGCCCTTCCGACAGGAACTCTAAAGCTATCTCCAAGTGCCCTACACATAGGAACCCTAATCCTAATGTGGCAATCCCTACCCATGGAAACCTTAAACCTATCTCCAAGTGCCCTATCCATAGAAACCCTAACCTTAGGGCTGGAATCCCTACCCATAAGAACCGTAACCCCAGTTCCAAGTGCCCTACCCATAGGAACCCTAACCCTAGCTCCAAGTGCCCTATCCATATGAATCTGAACCCTAGGCGGGAATCTGCACCCAAAGAAACTGTAAACCTAACTCCAAGTACCCTACCCATGGGAACCCTAACCCTAGGGCAGGAAACCCTACCCATAGGAACTCTAACCCTAGCTCCAAGTGCCCAACCCATATGAACCCTAACCATAGCTCCAAGGGCCCTACACATAGGAACAATAACCCTAGCTGAGAGTCTCCTACCCATGGGAACACTAAGCCTAGCTCCAAGTGCCCTACCCATTGGAACTCTAACCCTAGCTCCAAGTTTCCTATCCATAGGAATCTTAACCTTATCTCCAAGTGCCCTCACTATAGGAACCCTAATACCAGGTCCAAGTGCCCTACTCATAGGAATCCTAAACCTAGGGTGGGAGACCCTACCCATAGGAATCCTAACACTAGTTCCAAGTGCCCTACCACGGGTACATTAAACCTAGCTCAGAATGTCCTACCCATAGGATCCCTAACCTAAGTTAGAAGTGATGTACCCATAAGAACTCTGAACCTAGCTCCAAGTGCCCTAACAACAGGAACACTAAGCCTAACTCCAAGTCCCCTACCCATTGGAACCCTAACAGTAGCTACAAATACATTGCTCATAGGAACCCTAACCCTAGGGTGGGAGTCCTTACCCATAGGAACGCTAAAACTAGCTCGAAGAGCCATAAATATAGGAACCATAACCCAAGGGTGGGAATCCCCTCCCATAGGAACCCTAGCCCTAGCTCCAAAAGCCCTATTCGAAGGAACCATAACCCTAGCTCCCTATGGGTAGGGATTTCCACCTCCAGGGGCCCTAACCGTGGGGCCCCTAACCCTAGCTTCGGGGCGCCTACCTGTGGGGCCCCTAACCCTAGCTCTGGGGGCCCTACTGAGAGGAACCCTAACCCTAGTTCTGAGAGCCCTACCCTATAGGAACCCTAACCCTAGCTCCGAGAGCCCTACCCTATAGGAACCCTAACCCTAGCTCCGAGAGCCCTACCCTATAGGAACCCTAACCCTAGATCCAATTTCCCTATCCATGGGAACCCTAATCCTAGCTCCAAGAGCCCTAACCATTGGAACCCTAACCCTAGATCCAAAAGCCGTACGCATAGGAAACTTCAGCCTAGCTCCAAGAACCTTACTCACAGAAACCCTAACCCTAGCTCCAAGAGCCCCACCCATAGTGACCCTAAACCTAGCTCCAAGTTCCCTACTCATAGGAACCCTTGCTCCACGGACCCGACCCATGGGAACCCTAACCCTAGCTCCACGGGCCCTACCGAGAGGAACCCTAACCCTAGCTCCACGGGCCCTACCCGTGGGAATCCTAACCCTAGCTCCACAGGCCATATCCTTGGAACCCTAACCCTAGCTCCATGGGCCCTACACACAGGACCCCTAACCCTAGCTCAAAGAACCCTCCCCATGAGAACCCTAACCCTGAATCCAAGTTCCCTACCCATGGGAACCCTAACCCTAGATCCAAGAGCCCTACTCTATAGGAACCCTAACCCTAGATCCGAGAGCCCTACCAATTGGAACCCTAACCCTAGCTCCAAGAGCCGTACACATAGGAACCTTCAGCCTAGCTCCAAGAACCTTACCCATAGAGACCCTAACCCTAACTCCAAGAGTCCCACTCATAGTGACCCTAAACCTAGGTCCAAGTTCCCTACCCATAGGAACCCTAGATCCTAGAACCTGACCCTTGGGAAGCAGAACCCAATCTCCTAGAACCTGACTCGTGGGAACCCGAATGCTCGCTCCAGGACCCCTGCCCATGGGAACCCTATCCCTAACTTCAAGTGCCCTACCCATAGAAACCCTCACTCTAGCTCCAAGTGCCCTACCCAAGGAAACCCTAACTCTAGCTCCAAGTGCCCTACCTATGGGAACCTTCACCCTAGCTCCCGGTTCCCTACCTATGGGAACCTTCACCCTAGCTACAAAAGCCCTACCTATGGGAACCCTCATCCTAGCTCCAGGAGCCCTACCCATAGGAACCCTCACCCTAACTCCAGGAGCCCTACCCATAGGAACCCTCACCCAAGCTCCAAGTTCCCTAACCATAGGAACCCTAACCCTAGCTCGAAGAGCCCTCCACATGGGAACCCTAACCCTAGATTCAAGTGTCCTACCCATGGGAACCCTAACCCTAGCTCCAGGAGCCCTACCCATGGAAACCAAAACCCTAGATCCAAGTTCCCTACCCATAGGACCCCTACTCCTAGCTCCAAGTTGTGAGGATGCGGTTCTGGTGGGACCCAAGTGAGAGTGCCAATTCAGGACCAATTGCTCAAACAGGGCAGTTACAGCCCAAGGCTGGGGTTTTTCCACCTCTAAGGCAAACCAAAACCAGCCAGACAAAAAGGACTTCAGTTTCACCCCACTGGCTAACCACAAGTCACACAAGCAATTTCCTTAGACACTCCAGTCTCCCAGTGTCACCACCAGTGCCACCCATCCTGGGGATGAATGGTTATGAAAACCAACACCCCAGTAAAAGAAAAAGGTTCTCTCTATCCCAAAGGACCAAGCCTCAGACCCAGGTCAATATACACATCAGATCTTACCCACAAATCACGCTGTTGCCAATCCTTTAGAATCTAAAATCTAAAGGTTTATTCATAAAAGGAAAAAGATAGAGATGAGAGCTAGAATTGGTTAAATGGAATCAATTACATACAGTAATGGCAAAGTTCTTAGTTCAGGCTTGTAGCAGTGATGGAGTAAACTGCAGGTTCAAATCAAGTCTCTGGAGAACATCCCCCACTGGGATGGGTCATACCAGTGGATGTGATATACCTAGACTTTAGTAAGGCATTTGATACGGTCTCGCATGATATTCTTATAGATAAGCTAGGAAAGTACAATTTAGATGGGGCTACTATAAGGTGGGTGCATAACTGGCTGGATAACCGTACTCAGAGAGTAGTTGTTAATGGCTCCCAATCCTGCTGGAAAGGTATAACAAGTGGGGTTCCGCAGGGGTCTGTTTTGGGGCCGGTTCTGTTCAATATCTTCATCAACGATTTAGATGTTGGCATAGAAAGTACGCTTATTAAGTTTGCGGATGATACCAAACTGGGAGGGATTGCAACTGCTTTGGAGGACAGGGTCAAAATTCAAAATGATCTGGACAAGTTGGAGAAATGGTCTGAGGTAAACAGGATGAAGTTCAATAAAGATAAATGCAAAGTGCTCCACTTAGGAAGGAACAATCAGTTTCACACATACAGAATGGGAAGAGACTGTCTAGGAAGAAGTATGGCAGAAAGAGATCTAGGGGTCATAGTGGACCACAAGCTTAATATGAGTCAACAGTGTGATACTGTTGCAAAAAAAGCAAACGTGATTCTGGGATGCATAAACAGGTGTGTTGTAAACAAGACACAAGAAGTCATTCTTCCGCTTTACTCTGCGCTGGTTAGGCCTCAACTGGAGTATTGTGTCCAGTTCTGGGCACCGCATTTCAAGAAGATGTGGAGAAATTGGAGAGGGTCCAGAGAAGAGCAACAAGAATGATTAAAGGTCTTGAGAACATGACCTATGAAGGAAGGCTGAAGGAATTGGGTTTGTTTAGTTTGGAAAAGAGAAGACTGAGAGGGGACCTGATAGCAGTTTTCAGGTATCTAAAAGGGTGTCATCAGGAGGAGGGAGAAAACTTGTTCACCTTAGCCTCTAATGATAGAACAAGAAACAATGGGCTTAAACTGCAGCAAGGGAGATTTAGGTTGGACATTAGGAAAAAGTTCCTAACTGTCAGGGTAGTTAAACACTGGAATACATTGCCTAGGGAAGTTGTGGAATCTCCATCGCTGGAGATATTTAAGAGTAGGTTAGATAAATGTCTATCAGGGATGGTCTAGACAGTATTTGGTCCTGCCATGAGGGCAGGGGACTGGACTCGATGACCTCTCGAGGTCCCTTCCAGTCCTAGAGTCTATGAGTCTATGAGTCTATGAATCAGTCCCTTTGTGTAGAGCTTCAGCTTGTAGCAAAGTCCCTCCAGAGCTAGGAAGCAGGATGGAAGACCAGATGGAGATGAGGCATCAGCCTTATATAGGCTTTTCCAGGTGTAAGAACACTCCTTTGTTCTTACTGTGGAAAATCACAGCAAAATGGAGTTTGCAGTCACATGGGCCAGTTTCTGCACACCCTGCTAAGTCACAAGGCGTATCTGCCTCCTCTCAATGGGTCAATTGTGTAGCTGATGGTCCTTAATAGGCCATCAAGCAGGCTAAGCAGAGCTAACACCCACTTGTCTGGGATCTTTCCCAGTAACACAGCATAAGTTTGAAATATAGACAGTATACAGACAATACATATAACCTCAACTACAAAATGATACAGACATACAGACAGCATAATCATAACCAGTAACTCATAACTTGGTTTTAGACACCTTGTATGACCCCGTTTACATAGGATTTGGTGCCACTACAGGACCTTGGTTGCAACCCGTGTTCTATATGGTCCAAGTTCATATCAATAATGTTACACCCGAGCTCCAGGGCCCCCCCCCCACGGGAACCCGAGCCCGAGCTCCAGGAGCCCTCCCTGTGGGAACTCTAACCCTAGCTCCAGGGGCTCGCCCCGTGGGAACCTTAGCCCGAGCTCCAGGGGCTCGCCCCATGGGAACCCTAGCCCGAGCTCCAGGAGGGCTCCCTGTGGGAACCCTAGCCCTAGCTCCAGGGGGGCTCCCCGTGGGAACCCTAGCCCTAGCTCCAGGAGACCTCCCCGTGGGAACCCTAACCCTAGGTCCGGGGATCCTCCCCGTGGAAACCCTAAGCCTAGCTCGAGGGGCCCTCCCAATGGGAACCCTAACTCTAGCTCCGGGGGACCCTCCCTGTGGGAACCCTAACCCTAGCTTTGGGGTCCCTCCCCATGGGAACCCTAACCCTAGCTCCAGGGGCCCTATTTGAGGTACCCTAACCCTAGCTCCGGGGCCCCCCCCTTGGAACCCTAACCCTAGCCCTAGCCCTGGGGGCCCTCCTCGTGGGAACCCTGACCCTGGCTCTGGGGGGCCCTCCCCGTGGGAACCCTGACCCTAGGTCCGGGGGCCCTTCCTGTGGGAACCCTGACCCTAGCTCAGGGGCCCTCCCCGTGGGAACCTTGACCCTAGCTCCTGGAGACTTTCCCATGGGAATCCTATCCCTAGCTCCGGGAGGCCTCCGTGTGAGAACCCTGACCCTAGCTCCGGGAGGCCTCCGCATGGGAACCCTGACCCTAGCTCCGGAAGGCCTCCGAGTGGTAACCCTAGCCCTAGGTCTGGGGGCCCTCCCCCTGGGAGCCCTGACCCTAGGTCCGGGGGCCCTCCACCTGGGAGCCCAGACCCTAGGTCCGGGGGCCCTCTCCATGGGAACCCTGACCCTAGTTCCGGAAGCCCTCCCCGTAGGAACACTGACCCTAGCTTCGGGGGCCCTCCCCGTGGGAACCCTGACCCTAGCTCCAGGACGCCTCTGCGTGGGAACTCTGACCCTAGATCAAGGAGGCCTCCACGTGGGAACCCTGACCCTAGCTCCGGAAGGCCTCCACGTGGTAACCCTAGCCCTAGGTCCAGGGACCCTCCCCCTGGGAGCCCTGACACTAGGTCCGGGGGCCTTCCCCCTGGGAGCCCTGATCCTAGGTCTGGGGGCCCTTCCCCTGGGAGCCCTGACTCTAGCTCCGGAGGCCCTCACCGTGGGAACCCTGACCCTAGCTCCGGGGGCCCTCCCCGTGGGAACCCTGCCTTAGCCTCTGGAGACTTTCTTGTGGGAACCCTAGCCCTAGCTTTGGGTTTCCTCCCTGTGGGAACCCTGACCCTAGCTCCAGGAAGCCTCCGCGTGGGAACCCTGACCCTAGCTCCAGGAGGCCTATGTGTGGGAACCCTGACCCTAGCCTCGGGGGCCCTCCCCTTGGGAACCCTGACCCTAGCTCCGGGGGCCCTCCCTGTGGGAACTCTAACATTAGCTCCAAAGGCCCTACCCTTGGGAACCTTAACACTAGCTCTGGGGGCCCCCTCCGTGGGAATCCTGACCCTAGCTCCGGGGGCCCCCCCCATGGGAACCCTGACCCTAGCTCTGGGAGCCCTCCCTGTGGGAACCGTAACATGAGCTCCGGGTGCCCTCCCCATGGGAACCCTAAGCTTAGCTATAGGGCCCCCCCGTGGAAACCCTAACTCTAACTCTGGGGGATCTCCCCGTTGGAACCCTAACCCTAGCTTGGGGGGCTCTCCGGGTGGGAACTCTAAAACTACATCCGCATGCCATCCCCTGGGAACTATAACCCTAGCTCCGTGAGACCTGCCCGTTGGAACCTTAACACTAGCTCCTGGGCCCCTCCCCGTGGAACCCTAACAGTAGCTCTGGGGGTCCTTCACGTGGGAACCCTAACCCTAGCTCCAGGAGATCTCCAAGCAGAAACCAAACCCTAGCACCGGGACACCTCCCCGTGGGTAGCCTAACCGTATCTCCATGGGCCCGGCCTTTGGGAACCCTAACCCTAGATCCGGGAGACCTCCCCGTCGGAACCCTAACCCTAGCTCTGGGAGACTTCTCCTTGGGAACCCTAACCTTAGCTCTGCGGGCCATCCCCGTGGGAACCCTAACCCTAGCTCCTGTATACCTCCCCGGTGGAACACTAACCCTAGCTCCTGGGGGCCTCCCCGTGGGAAGCCTAACCCTACCTCCGGGAGACCTCCCCATAGGAACTCTAACCCTAGCTCCGGGAGACCTCCCTGTGGGAACCTTAACCCTAGCTCCAGGAGACCTCCCCGTGGTAACGCTAAACCTAGCTCCGGATGCCCTCCCCGTGGAAACCAAATCCTAGGTCCGTGAGACCTCCCAGTGGGAACCCTAACTCTAGCTCCAGCGGTCCTTAGCATGTTAACCCTAACCCTAGCTCCGGGACACCTCCCCGTGGAACCCTATCCCTAGCTCCGTCGGCCCTCCCTGAGGGAACCCTAACCCTTGCTCTGGGAGCCCTCCCCGTGGGAACCCTAACCATAGCTCCATGACGCCTCCCCTTGAGAACTCTCACCCCAGCTCCAGGGGCCCTTCCCGTGGCATCCCGATCCCTAGCTCGAGGGGCCCTCCCCGTGTGAACCCGAACCCTATCTCTGGGCCCTTCCCGTGGGAACCTTAACCCTAGCTCCGGGTATCCCCTCATGGGAACCCTAATTCTAGCTCCAGGGGCCTAACCTTAACTCCTGGGGCCCTCCCAGTGGGAACCATAACCCTACCTCCTGGGGCCCTCCCCGTGGGAACCCTAACTCTAGCTTCAGGGCCCTCCCCATGTTAACCTTAACATTAGTTCCGTGGGCCCTCCCCGTAGGAACTCTAACCCTAGCTCTGGGAGACCTGCCCGTGGGAACCCTAACCCTAGCTCCTTGGGCACTACCCGTGGGAAAACTAACCCTAGCTCTGGGGGCCCTCCCCATAGGAACCCTAACCCTAGCTATGGGAGACCTCCCCGTGGGAGCCCTAACCCTAGCTCCAGGGCTCTCCACCTGGGAACTCGAACCCTAGCTCTGTTGGCCCTCCCCGTGGCAACCCTAACCCAACTCCTGGGGTCCTCGCGGTGGAAAACATAACCCTAGCTTCGGGGGCCCTCCCTGTGAGAATAATAACCCTACCTCTGATAGACCTCCTGTGAGAACCACAACCCTAGCTCGGGGGGCCCTTCCCGTGGGAACCCTAACCCTAGCTCCAGGGGCCCTCCCCTTCGGAACCCTAACCCTAGCTCCGGGGGCCCTCCCCGTGGGAACCTTAACCCTAGCTCCGGAAGACGTCCCCGTGGGAACCCTAATCCTAGCTTTTTGAGACCTCGTGGGACCACTAACCCTAGCTCCGGGAGACCTCTCTGTGGGAATCGTAACCCTAGCTCTAGGGGCCCTTCCCGTGGGAAACCTAACCCTCTCTCCGGGAGACCTCCCCATGGGAATCGTAACCCTAGCTCCGGGGGCCCTCCCCGTGGGAACCCTAATCCTAGCTCCGGTAGTTCTCCTCGTGGGAACCCTAACCCTAGCTTCCTGGACCCTTCACTTCGGAACCCTAACCCTAGCTCAGGAAGACCTCCCCGTGGGAACCATAACCCTAGCTCCGGGGGCCCTCCCCGTGGGAACCCTAAACCCAGCTCCAGAGGCTTTCCCCTGGGAACCCTATCCATAGCTCTGGGAGACCTCCCCGTGGGAACCCTAACCCTAGCTCCGAGGCCCTCCTCGTCGGAACCCTAATCCTAGCTCCAGGGGCCCTCTCCATGGGAATCCTAACCCTAGCTCTAGGGGCCCTCCTCGTCGGAACCCTAATCCTAGCTCCAGGGGCCCTCTCAGTGGGAACCCTAATCCTAGCTCTGGGGGTCCTCTCCATGGGAACCCAAACCCTAGCTCTTGGAGACATCCCCGTGGAAACCCTAACCCTAGTTCTGGGGCCACTGCCCGTGGGAACCCAAACACTAGGTGTGGGAGCCCTCCCCGTGGGAACCCTTACCATAGCTCCAGGGGCCCTCCCTGTGGGACCCCTAACCGCAGCTATGGGGGCCCTCCCCGTGAGAACCTGAACCCTAGATCCGGGGGCCTTCCCCATGGGAACCCCATCCGTAGCTCCAGAGGCCTTCCCCGTGGGAACCCTAGCTCTAGCTCTGGGGGCCCTTCCCGTTTGAACCCTAACCCTAGCTCCCTGAGACCTCCCCATGTGAACCCTAACCCTGGCTCCAGGGCCCTCTGTAACGTTATTGATATAAACTGGGACCATATAGAACATGGTTTGCAACCAAAGTCCTGTATTGGCACCAAATCCTATGTGAAGGGGGTCATATAAGGTGTCTAAGACCAGGTTACGGATTACTGGTTATGATTATGCTGTCTGTATGTCTGTATCATTTTGGTAGTTGAAATTATGAATATTGGCTGTATGCTGTCTGTATTTCAAACTTGTGTTGTGTTACTGGGAAAGATCCCAGATAAGTTGGTGTCAGCTCTGTTTAGCCTGCTTGATGGCCTATTAAGGATCATCACCTACACAACTGTCCCATCGAGAGAAGGCCGTTACGCCCTGTGACTCAGCAGGGTGTGCAGAAACTGGCCCATGTGACTGCAAACTCCATTTTGCTGTAACTTTCCACAGCAGGAACAAAGGAGTGTTCTTACACCTGGAAAAGCCTATATAAGGCGGAGGCCTCATCTCCATTTTGTCTTCAATCCTGCTTCTTACCTCTGGAGGGACTTTGCTACAAACAGAAGCTCTGCACAAAGGACTGAATGACCCATCCCAACTGGGGATGTATTCCAGAGACTTGATTTGAACCTGCAGTTTACTCCATCACTGCTACAAGCCTGAACTAAGAACTTTGCCATTACTGTATGGAATTGATTCCATTTAACCAATTCTAGCTCTCATCTCTATCTCTTTCCTTTTACGAATAAACCTTTAGATTTATTCTCTCAGTTGGGTCCTGCCAGAACCGCATCGTCACAGTGGCGTGGTCGGCAGGACCCACAGAACCAGGTCAGTTAAGCTTTGGGTCAGAACCCCACGCTATCCAAATTTGAATTTTGGAATTGAGAGTTTGGTTGGTTAAAGATCAGTGACCATGAGCCAGAAAGCATCAGCAAAAGCAATGAAACTGCAAGCCCTGATGGACAGCCTGCAGTTTGAATATGAGCAAAAACTGGCAGAAATTCGAATGAAACAGAAGCAAGCCTTGGCCCAGCTGGAGGAAGAGGCTGTTGAAAGAGAGAGAGAAGCTGCTGAAAGAAAGAAGGAGGCTGAGGAGAGAGAAGAAAAGGCTCGTAAGGGGCGTCTGGAGCTGCTGGCTGCTGAGTAGAAAACTCGACAGATGCAACAAGAAACTGCCAAACTTCAGCTCCAAGTCAAAAAAGCAAGGGAAGAACAGCAGAAACTAAATCCTCTTGAAAGTCCTTTTTATAATAATATCGGTATGTTGTATAACTCTGAGCAATTGTCTGGGTGTAACCAAATGTACCCCAACACTGCCACCTTTTATGTCAATGCTGTTACTGTGGGTTCAGTAAAACGTGGTTCCATAAATTGTGCCAGTGCTATGTACGAGAGTGGTAATGAAAAATTCATAGAGAGTGTAAAAGTCAATGGTAAAAGCTGTTTAGGGCAAATTATGGCATCTAACATCACTCTTGTTAAAGCAGATCTGGTCAAAGAGGAAGATTATTTACCAAATCAGAGTGTGAATGCTGTAATCCTCTATGAGTTTACTGTCCGTGTGCCTTTAGCCAGAATCCACCTCAAATGGAATGGGGCTAAGCATGAAGTTATAGCTGGGGTAAGGAAGTTATTGCCTAAAGATCTTTTAATTGGGGAAAATGTTAAAGCTTTGTTCAGTTCAGGTAGCAAGTCACAGGACAGGAATGATCTTACACCTGTGTCTATTGTGGGCAATGGTTTGCCTGAGGGTTGCTCCAAAGGTTTGTCTGTGCAAGAAAGCAGTGTGAATGGAGTTTCTGAATGTCTGTCTAATGTCTCAGAAGTGAATCTGGAGTTAGATCAAGAGCAAAAACATCTCATTGGGGAGGAAAATGTTTCTCAGGAGCAGATTAAAGTAGATGGTCAGGTGGAAGCCCTAACTGAGGAAGGAAAGGGTAGATTTGTAATGGGTAATGAATTGGTGGCTAGTACAGCTTGTAAAAGTGAACCTGAAATGAGTAACTGTGATTTGCTGGAAGTAGCTCAGTGTAGTGAAAAAAGCAGCAGCTTACTTGTTGGGAGTGGCAATGTGCCTGGTAGGGAAAGTCTGAATGAGCCTAGGCAGCCTTGTGAGCTGATGGCTTTGTCTAGTCAGCAGTGTGGGAAAGCAAGGATAGTGGAAGATGAGTGTCCCTATCCCTTACCTGTTTCCTGTGTGGAGAAATGTGACAGTGAAGGAAATGTGCCTGTGTCTGTCAGGGGTATTGACTTGCCTATGGAGGAAGCTACTCCGGTCTCCAAGCAGTTGTCTGTGAACAGCCCTGTGTGCTGGGACAAGGGAAGTGAGATCCCAAGCTGTGTGCCTGGTAAAGGAGAATGTGTCTCCGGCTCTTCTGTGTCTGTGCAGCAGACAGAAGGTGCCTTTCAGCCTGTGATGGTTGAGGATAATTCAGTTGTCTCTGAGTTGGTTGTAAACACAGCTAAAGTCCAGGAAGGAAATGGTCCTAAGTTTGTGTCTGCTGGGGAGAATGGCACTGTAACTAGGTTGCATCCAGTTAGTGTCATAGCAAAATCCCAGAGACCAGACAATTCTGGTTCTTGTAATTTGCCAGTTGCTAATGTGTGGTTGGAAAAGGGTGTAGCAGCTCTGTCTGATCAGGGTGATACCCTAGCCAGGGCTAAAGGAGAGCAAAAAGGTAATTTGATTATGGTACCCACTGACAGTTTAACAACTTGTAACAAGAAGAAAATGATTCCTAAACTTGTGTGTGTTGAGCCTGACAACTTGCAAGTTGCTAGTAACTATGAGGAAAGTTGCAGAGGGAAGGAGAGAACCTCTAAACTTTTATCTAGTAAGTCTATAAGTTTGCCTAAAAGGGAAGTGGGTAGAAATCTGCCTGATGGGCCAAAGGTGATCATGGATGTAAGTAAGACCCAGAAGAAGTCTGTTGTGAATAAGGACTAAGAACTAAGAACTTTGCCATTACTGTATGGAATTGATTCCATTTAACCAATTCTAGCTCTCATCTCTATCTTTTTCCTTTTATGAATAAACCTTTAGATTTTAAAGGATTGGCAATAGCATGATTTGTGGGTAAGATCTGATGTGTATATTGACCTGGGTCTGGGGCTTGGTCCTTTGGGATCGAGAGAACCTTTTTCTTTTACTGCAGTATTGGTTTTCATAACCATTCATCCCCGGACGGGTGGCACTGGTGGTGACACTGGGAGACTGGAGTGTCTAAGGAAATTGCTTGTGTGACTTGTGGTTAGCCAATGGAGTGAAACCGAAGTCCTTTTTGTTTGGCTGGTTTGGTTTACCTTAGAGGTGGAAAACCACAGCATTGAGCTGTGACTGCCCTGTTTGAGCAATTGGCCCTAAATTGGCACTCTCAGTTGGGTCCCGCCAGAACCGCATCGTCACACCCTCTCCGTGGGAACCCTAACCCTAGCTCCGCGTGCAATCCCCGTGGGAACTGTAACCCTAGCTACGGGAGACCTCTCCGTTTGAACCCTAAACCTAGCTCCAGGGGCCCTACCCTTGGGAATCCTAACCCTAGCTCCGGAAGACCTCCCCGTAGGAACCCTAACCCTACCTCTGAGGGCCCGCCCTGTGGGAACCCTAACCACAGCTCTGGAAGACCTTAACTTCGGAACCCTAGCCCTAGCTCCGGGAGACCTCCCCATGGGAACCTTAACCCTAGCTATGGGAGACCTCCCTGTGGGAATCCTAACCCTAACTCCGGGAGACCATACCGTGGGAACCCTAACCCTAGATCCGGGGGCCCTTCCCGTGGCAACCCTAACCCTAGCTCCGGGAGACCTCCCCATGGGAACCTTGACCTAGCTGCGGTGGCCCTCTCCGTTGGAACCCTAACCCCAGCTCCGGGGACCCTACCCGTGGGAACCGTAACCCTAGCTCCGGGTGCCAACTGGTGGGAACTGTAACCCTAGCTCCGGGGACCCTATCTCCAGGGGCCCCTCCCATGGGAACCCTAACCCTACCTCCAGGGGCCCTGACCCTAGGAACCCTAATCCTAGCTCCGGAAGACCTCCCAGTAGGAATCGTAACCCTAACTCCGGGAGACCTCCCCATGGGAACCCTTACCCTAGCTCTGGGAGAACTCCCCGTGGAAGCCCTAACCCTAGCTCCAGGGCTCTCCCCCTTAGAACTGTAACCCCAGCTCCGTTGACCCTCCCCGTGGCAACCATAACCCTAACACAGAGACACCTCTCCGTTCCAACCCTAACACAACTCCTGGGGCCCTCCCGGTGGAAAACATAACCCTAGCTCCGGGGGCCCTCCCCGTGAGAACCCTAACCCTAGCTCCGATAGACCTCCTCTGAGAACCCTAAACCTAGCTCCAAGGGCCTTTCCCGCGGGAACCTTAACCCTAGCTCCAGGAGACCTCCTCGTGGGAACCCTAACCCTAGCTCTGGGGGCCATCCCCATGGGAACCCTACCCTAGCAAAGGGGGCCCTCCCCGTGGGAATCCTATCCCTAGCTCCGGGAGATCTCCCCCTTGGAACTCTAACCCTAGCTCTTGGAGATGTCGTGGGAACCCTAACCCTAGCTCCGGGAGACCACCCCATGGGAATCGTAACCCTAGCTCTGGGGGTCCTTCCCGTGGGACACCTAACCCTATCTCTGGGAGACCATCCTGTGGGAATCGTATCCTTAGCTCCGGTAGCCCTCCCCGTGGGAACTGTAACCCTAGCTCCGGTAGCCCTCCCCGTGGGAACCCTTACCCTAGCTCCGGGAGACCTCCCCATGGGAACCCTCACCCTAGCTCCGGGGGCCCTCCCCATGGGAACCCAAAGCCCAGCTCCGGGGGCTGTCCCCATGGGAACCCCATCCCTAGCTCCGGGAGACCTCCCCGTGGGAACCCTCACCCTAGCTCTGAGGACCTCCTCGTGGGAACCCTAATCCTAACTCTGGGGGCACTCTCCGTGGGAATCCTAACCCTAATTCCTGGAGACCTCCCAGTGGGAACCCTAACACTAGCTACGGTGGCCCTCCCTCTGGGAACCCTATCCCTAGCTCCGGGAGACCTCTCCGTGGGAACCCTAACTCTAGCTCCGGGGACCCTCTCCATCGGAACCCTAACCCTAGCTCCGGAGGCCCTCCCCGTGGGACCCCTAAACTTAGTTACAGGTGCCAACCCATGGTAACCTTAATCCTTGCTTAGGGGGTAGGTCCCCATGGGAACTCTAACCTTGGCTGAGGGACCCTCTCCGTTGGAACCATAACCCTAGCTCCGGGCGCCCTTTCCATGGGAACCCTAACCCTACTCCGAGGGCCCTCCCCTTGGGAACCCTATCCCTAGCTCCGGGAGCTCTCCCCGATGGAACCCTAACCCTAGCTCCGGGGGTCATCTCCATGGGAACCCTAACCCTCGCTCCGGGGGCACTCCCCGTTGGAACCCTAACCCTCGCTCTGGGGGCACTCCCCGTTGGAACCCTAACCCTAGCTCCTGGGGACCTCCCCGTGGAAGCCTAACTCTAGCTCCAGGAGACATCCACCTGTGAACCCTAAAACTAGCTCCAGAGGCCCTCCCCGTGAGAACCCTAACCCTAGCTCCGGGAAACCTCCCCATCGGAACCCTAACCCTAGCTCCTGGAGACCTCCCTGTGGGAACACTAACCCTAGCTCCGTGGGCCCTCCCTATTGGAAACCTAACCCTACCTCCGGGGGCCCACCCCGTCGGAACCCTAACTCCAGCTCCGTGAGACCTCCACGTGAGAACCCTATCACTAGCTACGAGGGCCCTGCCCGTTGGAACCCTAACACTAGCTCTGGGGGCCATTTCCCTGGGAACCCTAACCCTAACTCCGGTGGCCCTCTCCTTTGGAACCCGAACCCTAGGTCTGGAGGCCCTCCCCGTGGGGACCCTTACCCTAGCTTCGGGGGTCCTCCCTGTCAGAAACCAACCCCAGCTCCGGGGGCTCTCCCCGTGGGAAACTTAACCCTAACTCTGGTGGCTCTCCCCGTGGGAACCCTAACCCTAACTCTGGTGGCTCTCCCTGTGGGAACCCTAACCCTAGTTCTGGAGACCCTCTCCTTTGGAACCCAAACCCTAGTTCCGGGGGCCTTCCCCATGGGAACCCTATCCGTAGCTCCGGGGGCCCTCCCCGTGGGAACCTTAAGCCTAGCTCTGGGGGCCCTCCCCATGGGAAACCTAACCCTATCTCACGGGGCACTCCCCGTGGGAACCCTATCCCTGGCTCTGGGGTTTCTCCCCTTTGGAACCCTAACAGTAGCTCCGGGGG
Source organism: Gopherus evgoodei (assembly GCF_007399415.2). NCBI lineage: Eukaryota > Metazoa > Chordata > Testudines > Testudinidae > Gopherus > Gopherus evgoodei. The sequence continues at coordinate 12,876,497 of NC_044327.1, read as the reverse complement.
TCCTCTCCCTGGAAACCCTAACCCTAGCTCCGGGGGCTCTCCCTGTGGGAACCCTAACCCTAGCTCCTGGGGACCTTCTCGTGGAACCCTATCCCTAGCTCTGGGGGTATTCCAAGTGGTAATCCTATCCCTAGGTCCAGGGGCTTTTCCCTGAGAACCCTAACCCCTTGCTCCAGAAGACCTCCCCGTGGGAACCCTAACCCTAGCTCCGGGGGCCCTCCCCATGGGAACTCTAACCCTAGCTCCTGGAGCCCTGCCCATGAGAACTCTAACCGTAGCGCCAAGATCCCTCCCCATGGGAACCCTAACTCTAGTTCCAGGAGCCTTCCCCAAGAGAACCCTAAGCCTAGCTCCAGGAGCCCTCCCCAGGGGAACCATAACCTTAGCTCCAAGTTCCATCCCCAGGGGAACCCTAGCCCTAGCTCCAAGAGCCCTCCCCGGGTGAAAACAAACCCTAGCTCCAAGACACTTCCCCATGGGAACCCTAACCCTTGATCCAAGAGCCCTTCCCATAGGAACCCTAAAGCTAGCTAAAATAACCCTACAAATGGGAACCCTAACCATAGATCCGAGTTCCCTATCCATGGGAACCCTAACTCTAGATCTTAATTCCCCACTCATGGAAACCCTAATCATAGATCCAAGTGCTCTACCCATAGAAACCCTAACCCTAGCTTAACGTGCCCTACTAATAGGAACCCTAACCTTAGCTCCAAGAGCCCTAGCCATAGGAACCCTTACCCTAGATCAAAACTCCCTACCGATAGCAAACCTAAATGCTAGATCAAAGTGCCCTACCCACGGGAACCCTAACCTTTGATCCAAGTGCCCTACCCTTGGGAACGCTAACTCTAGCTCCAAGAGCCCTTCCCATAGGAACCCTAACCCTAGCTCCAAGAGCCCTACCAATAGGAATCTTAACCCAAGCTACAAGTTCCCTATATATAGGTACCCTAACCCTTGATCCAAGATCCCAATCCATAGGAACTCTAATTCTTGCTCCAAGAGCCCTACACATAGCAACCCTAACCCCAGCTCCAAGTGCCCTACCAATAGGAACCTTAACCCTAGCTCCAAGATCCCTACCCATAGGAACCGTAACCTTAGCTCCAAAAGTCCTACCCATACAAACCCTAACCCTAGCTTCAAGTGCCCTACCAATAGGAACTCTAATTCTAGCTCCAGGTCCCCTCCCAATAGAAACCCTAATCCTAGCTCCAAGTGCAATACCCATAGGAACAATGACCCTAGCTCCAAGAGCCCTACTCATAGGAACCCTAACCCAGTCTCCAAATTCCATAACCTATGGGAACCCTAACTCTAGCTCGAACAGACCTACCTATAGGAACATTAACTCTAGCTTCAAGACCCCTACCCATTGGAACCCTATCCTTAGCTCCAAGTTCACGACCCACAGGACCCTTAACCCTAGCTCCAAGAGCACTACCCATACGATCCCTAACCCTAGATCCAAGAGCCTTATCCATAGGAACCCTAACTCTAGCTGCTAGAGCCCTACCCATAGGAACCCTAACACTAGCTCCAACTTCCCTACCCATAGGTACCTTAACCCTATCTCTAAGAGCCCTACCCATAGCAACCCTAACCCTAACTTCAAGAGCCCTACCCACAGTATCCTAACCGTAGCTCCAAGAGTCCCAACCATAGGAACCCTAACTCTAGCTGCTAGAGCCCTACCCATAGGAACCCTAACACTAGCTCCAACTTCCCTACCCATAGGTACCTTAACCCTATCTCTAAGAGCCCTACCCATAGCAACCCTAACCCTAACTTCAAGAGCCCTACCCACAGTATCCTAACCGTAGCTCCAAGAGTCCCAACCATAGGAACCTTAACCCTAGCTCCAAGAGCCCTACCCATAGGAACCCTAACCCTAGCTCCAAGAACTCTACCTCTTGGAACAGTTACCCTAGCTCCTAGAGCCCGACCTATAGGAACCCTAACCCCAGTTCAAAGTGCCCTGCCCATAGGGCTCCTAACCCTAGCTCCAGGTGCCCTGCCCATAGGGCCCCTAACCCTAGCTCCCCGGGCCCTGCCCATAGGACCCCTCTTCCTAGGTGCAGGGGCCCTGCCCATTGGACCCCTAACCCTATCTCCAGGGGCCCTGCCCATGGGAATCCTATCCCTAGCTCCAGGGGCCCTGTACCTAGGAACCCTAACCCTCGCTCTAGGGTCCTTACCCATCGTACCCCTAACCCTAACTCCAGGGGCACTGCTCATAGGATCCCTAACCCTACCTCCAAGGGCCCTGACAATAGGACCCCTAACCCTAGCTCCGGCTGCCTTGCCAATTAGGACCCCTAACCCTAGGTCCAGGGGCCTTTCGCATATGTTCCCTAACCCAGCTCCAGGGGCCCTGCCTATAGGACCCTTAACTCTAGCTCCAGGGGCCCTGCTCAATGGACCACTAACCAAAGCTGCAGGGGACCTACCCATTTTACCCATATCCCTATCTCCAGCGGTCCTACCCGTAGGACCCCAAACCCTAGCTCCAGGGGCTCTACCCAGAGGACCCCTAATCCTTGCTGCAGGGGCCCTGCCCATAGGACCCCTAACACTAGCTCCAGGGGGCGTGCCCATAGGACCCCTCACCCTAGCTCCAGGGGCCCTGACTATAGGCCCCATAACCATAGCTTCAGTGGCCCTACCCATAGGACCCATAACCCTAGCCCTGGGGCCCCTGCACATAGGACCCCTATCCTTAGCTCCGGAGGCCCTGCCCATAGGACCCCTAACCCTAGCTCCAGGGGACCTGCGCATAGGAACCCTAACCCTAGCACCAGCGGCCCTGCCCATTGGAACTCTAACCCTATTTCCAGGTGCCCTGCCCATAGGACTCCTGTGTCTAGCTCTAGGCACCCTACCCATAAGACCCCTATCCCTAGCCGCAGGGGCCCTGCCCATAGGACCGCTAACCTTAGCCGCAGTGGCCCTGCCCATAGGACCCATAATCCTTGCTTCAGGGGCCCTGCCCATTCGACTTCTAACCCTAGCACCAGGGGCCCTGCCCATAGGAACCCTCACAATAGCTCCAGGAGTCACGCCCATTGGACCCCTAACCCTCCTTCCAGGGGCCCTGCCCATAGGACACCTAACCCTAGCTCCAGGGACCCTACCCATAGGAAATCCTAATGATAGCTCCAGGTTCCCTACCCATAGGACCTGTAAATCTAGCTCCAGGTGCCCTGCCCATAGGACCCCTAACCCTCCTTCCAGGGGCCCTGCCCATACGACACCTAACCCTAGCTCCAGGGACTCTACCCATAGGAAATCCTAATGATAGCTCCAGGTGCCATACCCATAGAACCTGTAAATCTAGCTCCAGGTACCCTGCCCATAGGATGCCTAACCCTTGTTCCAGGGACCCTAACCATAGGACCCCTAACCCTAGCTCCAGGGTCCCTACCCTGAAGACCCTATCCCAAGCTCCAGGATCTCTACCCATAAGACCCCTAACCCTAGCTCCAGGGGCCCTACCCTGAAGACCCCTATCCCAAGCTCCAGGGTCTCTACCCATAGGACCCCTAACCTTAGCTCCAGTGGCCCTACCTATACGACCCTATCTTTAGCTCCAGGGGCCCGATATATAGGACCCCTATCCCTAGCTGAATGGGCCCTACCCATAGGACTCCTAACCCTAGCTCCAGGGTCCATGCCCATAGGAAGCCTATCCCTAGCTCCAGGGACCCTATCCATAGGACCCCTAAGAGTAGCTCCAGGGGCCCTACCAATAGGACCCCTAACCCTAGCTGCAGGGGCCCTACCCTGAAGACCCCTATCCCAAGCTCCAGGGTCTCCACCCATAGGACCCCTAACCCTAGCTCCAGGGACCCTATCCATAGGACCCCTAACAGTAGCTCCAGGAGCCCTACCAATAGGATCCCTAACCCTAGCTGCAGGGGCCCTACCCTGAAGACCCCTATCCCAAGCTCCAGGGTCTCCACCCATAGGACCCCTAACCCTAGCTCCAGGGACTCTAACCATAGGACCCTTAACTCTAGCTGCAGGGGACCTACCCATAGGACCCTATCTCTAGCTCCAGGGGCCCGATACATAGGACCCCTATCCCTAGCTGAAGAAGCCCTACCCATAGGACTCCTAACCCTAGCTCCAGGGGCTCTGCCCATAGGACCCCTAATCCTAGCTCCAGGGGCCTTGACAATAGGACCCCTAACCCTAGCTACAGGGTCCATGTCCATAGGACCCCTAACCGTAGCTCCAAGGGCTCTACCCATACGACCCCTAACCCTAATTCCAGGGGTCCTGCCCATAGAAACCTTATCCCTAGCTCCAGGTGCCCTACCCATAGAACCTCTAACCCTAACTCCAGGAGCCCTGCCCATAGGACCCTTAACCCTAGCTGCAGGGGCCCTGCCCATAGGAACCCTATCCCTAGCTCCAAGGGCCCTACCCATAGGACCCCTAAACCTAGCTGGATGGTCCCTGCCCATAGGACCCCTAAGTCTAGCTCTAAGGGCCCTGCCCATAGGACCCCTTACCCTAGCTGCAGGGGCCCTACCCATAGGACCCCTAACCCTAGCTCCAGGGGCCCTGCCCATAGGAACCCTATCCCTAGCTCCAGGAGCCCTACCCATAGGACCCCTAACCCTAGCTCCAGGGGCCCTGCCCATAGAACCGCTAACCCTAACTCCAGGGGCCCTGCCCATAGGACCCCTAACCCTAGCTGCAGGGGCCCTGCCCATAGGACCCCTAAGTCTAGCTCTAAGGGCCCTTCCCATAGGACTCATTACCCTAGCTGCAAGGGCCCTGACCATAGGACCCCTATCCCTAGCTCCAGGGGCCCTACGCATAGAACCCCTAACGCTAGCTCCAGGGGCCCTGCCCATAGGACCCCTCTCCCTAGCTCCAGGGGCCCTACGCATAAGACCGCTAACTCTAGCTCCAGTGGCCCTACGCATAAGACCGCTAACTCTAGCTCCAGAGGCCCTACGCATAAGACCGCTAACTCTAGCTCCAGAGGCCCTACGCATAAGACCGCTAACCCTAGCTCCAGAGGCCCTACGCATAAGACCGCTAACCCTAGCTCCAGAGGCCCTACGCATAAGACCGCTAACCCTAGCTCCAGAGTGTTACATCCTTGGGGGCAGCCGGTTTAGGAAGAAGTCACTTGAGGCCAGACAGCAGACAGCTAACAAAACTACCATTTATTTACAGACACAGAGCTCGCCTAACCAGCCAAAGCTGGCTGGGCTATCCCCTAATAATCTAACTTAGTTGCCACAGGGACAAAAATCGTGACCACCAAATACACTACATATTCCTCCCCCGCTAATAAGAACACCTCCTCTAAATAAAACACACACACTAGACTAGAGAAGGAGGGTAGACTGCCTCCATTCCTGGTTAAACCCTGGGGATTATTTTTTCCCATAACCGTGGGTTCGCCCTAGCTAAAGATCCAGCCGATAAGGAGGCCTTCTGTCTCTAGGTGGATTACAGTGAACTTCTGGTGTTGTTGCACCTGAAAATACCACAGGCTCAGGGTCCGCAGCACGAACAGGTGAGGAGATGGTATCAGCTCGTGCTAGGCAAAGGGGTATCTCAGCCGCCGGCAGTAATGGAGAAGAACAGTCAGGAACAGGTGATTCGTGATTCGGTGTCTCACCAGAAGAGGTGAAGTCAGACCACTCAACCACAGATGTGTCCTGAGGACTCACATGACCTTGCAACAGCTGATCTATATGTCACTGCCAGGTAAGATTCTCTGCAGTCCAGACTGCACAGGAAACAGGTCCTGCTTGAGTGATGATCATGGCAGGGACCCATTTAGGTCTGAAAGTATAATTCCGAGCCAAAACTGGCTATCCCGGGCTAAAGGTTCGGTCTTTTGCTCTAGGTGCCCATCTGATGACTTGATATTGCTGCTGATGTTGCACAATTTGTCGGGGTTCAGAAGGTTTCAGCAGATCAAAGCAAGTGCGCAGCTGTTGTCCCATCATTAGAAAGGCCGGGGATGCCTGGGTATTAGCATGAGGTGTGTTTCTGTAGGAAAGTAAGAAGGTATCCAGACACTTTTGAATGGAGTGTTGTCCCCTTGCTGATTTCAAAGCGTGTTTCATTATCGGCACAAATCTTTCAGCTAATCCACTGATGGATGAATGATATGGTGCTGACATGATCTGGTGTATTCCATTTGCCTTCATAAAATTTTGAAACTCCTGAGAGATGAACTGCGGCCCATTGTCGCTCACAAGTTGTTCTGGCAGACCAAAACAACTAAAGAGTCCCCGTAGTTTTTGGGCAGTACTCTCTGCAGTAGTGGATTGCATTATAGAGACTTCTGGCCAGTTAGAATGGGCATCTACTGCCACCAAGAACATGCTTCCTTCAAGGGGGCCAGCAAAGTCAATGTGAATACGTTGCCATGAGTTTTCAAGCCAGTCCCATGGGTGTAGAGGTGCCCTCTGGGGTGCATTCCTCACACCCTGATATGACAAACAAGCTTTTGCCTTCTCTTCAATAGCACTGTCCAATCCAGGCCACCAAAAACAGCTTCGTGCAATTTCCTTCATGTTCACTATTCCACAGTGACCAGAATGTAGCTGTTCTAACATCTGTGATCTCAGTGGTGGTGGAATAATGACACATCTCCCCCACAACAAACAACCAGATTGGACCAATAACTCCATCCTCCTGGACATGTAGGTAACAAGGTCGGGTGAGACCGGAGAGGTTTGTTGAGTAGGTCCATAACTTGGGACAACACTGGGTCAACGTGAGTTGCCTTCTTTATCTGAGTAGCAGTGATGGGTGTATTCTCTACCTGTTCAAAGTAGAAGATTTCCTTTTGGGCACTATCTTGATGTTTGACCGGCAAAGGCAACCTTGAGAGGCCATCTGCATTGCTGTGCAGAGTGGATTTCCGATATTTGATTTCATGTGTGTGTGCTGAAAGTAACAATGCCCAATGTTGAATACGACTAGCAGCTAATGTAGGGTCCAAAAATTGACGTCAGAGGTCGATGGTCTGTGAGAAGAGTAAACTTCCGCCCAGACAGGTACTGATGAAACTTCCAAATTCCAAAAACAATTCCTAATGCCTCACGTTTGATTTGGGCGTAGTTAGTTTCTGCTTTGCTTAGAGTGTGTGAAGCAAAAGCAATAGGTCTCTCTTCTCCCGAAGGCATAATGTGTGACACGACTGCTCCCACTCCATAAGGGGAGGCATCGCAGGCCAATTGTAGGGGTAAGGATGGATCAAAGTGCGTTAGAACTTCAGAATTTAGCAATGCATCCTTAGCTTTGTTAAATGCAACATCACAGGCTTCAGTCCACTTCCAGGCCTTGTTCTGCCCAAGGAGCTCATGAAGTGGTTTTAGCAGTGTGGCTAACTGAGATGAACTTTCCATAATAGTTCAGTAGTCCTAGAAATGAGCACAGCTGGCTTACATTTCGAGGTGGGGGAGCCTCCACAATAGCTTTAACTTTTGCAGGGGCCTTATGAAGACCTGCAGAATCAATGATGTGTCCCAAATATTCAACACAGGGCTTGAAGAATTCACACTTGTCTTTGTGAACTCGTAGGCCATACTTTTCCAGTCTTTGTAGGGCAGCCTCTAAATTCTTTAAGTGATCCTCTTCATTCCTTCCAGTGTCCAGGATATCATCCAGATAGCACTGAACTCCTGACAAGCCACACAAGATCTGGTCCATAGCCCTCTGGAACAGGGCGGGAGCAGACGTTATTCCAAAGGGTAGGCGACAGTACTGATAAAGCCCCTTATGAGTCACAATAGTCAACAGCTCTTGGGACTTTTCATCGACGTGCATCTGTAAATATGCTTGACTCAGATCAATCTTACTCAACTTTTGTCCCCCAGCCAGGCCTGTGAAGAGGTCATCGATGTGAGGACGCGGGTATTGCTCTGCACACAACACTGGGTTGACAGCGACTTTAAAATCACCGCAAATCCGGAGAGAGCCATCTTTCTTCACTATTGGAATGATAGGAGTGGACCATAGGCTATGGGTAACTGGTATTAGGACTCCATTGGTGACCAGGCACTCCAGGTCTGCTTCAAATTTTGGCCTGATGGCATATGGCACAGTTCGGGCTTTAAGATATTTTGGTGGACTGTCAGGTTTAATGTTCAATGTCACAGTGATTCCCTTCATACTTCCCAAGTCCTCTCCAAAAACAGCAGCATGTTTCCTTAGTATAGGGGTTAGACTGGTTTCTTCTTTAGTCATCTGGTGCACTTCTGCCCAGTTCAGCTGAATCTTCCCAAGCCAAGACCTACCCATTAAGGCTGTGTAGTTACCTCTCACCACAAACAGTGGCAATTTAGCAGCCTGTCCATTGAGCTCAACCTTAACATCAATAGTTCCCAACATGGGCACAGCTTCTCCCGTATATGTCTTCAGAACAGTTTTTGTTGCCTTAAGTGGAAGATGCTGTAGCTTTTCTTTATACACAGTCTTGGAGAACCGCGAGACGGCTGCACCGGTGTCCAGTTCCATGCGTATAGGTTTGCCATCCAACAACGGTGTCGGGGCCTCGAACCCAGACGGCAAAGTTCGTTGTCTGACCACGAGAGAGACAGGCAACACCAGCAAGGTCCAAATCAAAAGCTCTTTATTGACAAGTGCATGCATCAATAGGGAGCAGCTCGTCTCCAGAGAGAACCAGCCCCCCCTTTACATCTTAGTATAAGCCTATATAGACAATTCCATTGCGTCATAAATTATTCACTTGAGCAACCCACCCTCTTCTTCTAACAACTAGAAACTAGACAGCTTTAGTATACATGCATGCCTAAAGTTAGAAATGTAGGGGAGTTAAAAACAAACAAAGAACAAAACCAGGGAGTGAAAACAGGAGGCTGGGAAGCTAGGGCTTTTATCAGTTCTTCGAAGGAGCTGCTCCTAACACAGCACATCTGGTACTGTGCCAGGAATGCAGCCTCTCTCTTATCTCACTTTTTTCCATGCGCTTGTGAGACATGCTGCTTTTTCAGCATTTTCCACTCAGGGATTACCCAAAAACCTCTGTTAGCCTGACTTTGGTCAGGTTGGCATACCTGGTTTTGTCTGCTATATCTTTATTCAGGCCTAACAACGGGGTTACCCAGTATTCATGTGAGCCCACTGCCAAAGACAAAACATGCAGTGGCACTTCCTCTTGCTATGAGGTGTCACCTTGATCATCCTGGGTCTGCTCTAGGGTATGCAGGGTTCCTCTTTTTGTCGGCCAGACCACAGGCCTCTTTTTCTTTTGTTTACAGGCACACTCAATGTGTCCCTTTTTGCCACAGTGTCGACACACCAGGTCCTTACACCAGCATTCTGATGCCTGGTGACCCGGCTTATCACACTGGTAACATTCCTGACTCTGCACAGTTTTGTGGGTAGGTTCTTGTGACACTTTTTGCACCCTAGGGGATTCACCGATGTATTGCGCCTCCCTTGTAGCTAGTTCCATGGAGACAGCAATATCAACAGCCTTTCGTAAGGTAAGCTGAGCCTCTGTCAGTAGGCACTTCCGTATAGCTTCTCTGTACAGGCCACACACTAACCTGTCACGCAGGACATCATTTAACATCTTACATTCACAGTGTTCTGCTACTTTTTTAAAATTGCTACAAATTGTACAAGTGTTTCATCTTCTTTTTGGTCTCCTTTGTGGAACCTATATCTTTCAGCAATTACCAGTGGTTTGGAGGAAAAATAGGAGCCCAGGATTTCCACAATGTCACTGTAAGATTTAGTCTCAGGCTTAACAGGGTGTAGTAAGCTGCGTAGCAGGGAGTAGATTTTAGCCCCTACAACACTTAAGAATATTGGCACCTTCTTCTCTTCTGTAATGTCATTTGCAATAACAAAAAGCTCAATATACACCTGCCATTGCACTACATTCTCATCAAAAGGTTCCACTGGCCTGGTCAGAGTAGCAATGATTTTTAGTTTCACTTTCACAGTCAGTGCAAACAAGCAGTTTTTGTTTGTTTATTTGTTCTTTACCTTGACTTCTACTTCCTTCTGTTACTGGGGCAGCACTGGGTTCCCACCCTCGTCGCCACTTGTTATATTCTTGGGGGCAGCTGGTTTAGGAAGAAATCACTTGAGGCCAGAGAGCAGACAGCTAACAAAACTACCATTTATTTACAGACACAGAGCTCGCCTTACTGGCCGAAGCTGGCTGGGCTATCCCCTAATAATCTAACTCAGTTGCCATAAGAACAAAAACCATGACAACCAAATACACAACAGTGTTGAGAGGAGTCGCTCCCATTTTACTCTGCCCAGTTTCCTGCCCTCCAACAGGGCCCATGTTGTAACCCTGCTTCTAACAGGAAAAAGGCAGATTTCCTTCTTGTCATACAATGGCCCTATTAGATTGACCCAAGAGGTACAGAATCATTTGAAGCATCTGACAAAGTAGGTATTCACCTACAAAAGCTCATGCTCCAAAACGTCTGCTAGTCTATAAGGTGCCACAGGATTCTTTGCTGCTTTTACAAATCCAGATTAACACGGCTACCCCTCTGATAATAGAATCATTTGAGGTGCTCTGTTTTTCCATGTTAGCCTGGACTGTGATATACTTAATCTCTTATGAAATCCAGGGATAAGGCCTTAATTCTTTAATTGGCTCATCAAAAGAGCTGTATGTTCTTATCCCTATGATAATAGCAATAGATGGGGCATTGCTAAAAAACGTGGATACTCAAAACACATGCTTATATTGGGCCTGAATAAGAATGTAGCACAAAGCCAGTTGTGCCAGCCTGAACAAAGTTAGGCTAATGAGGTTTCTGGGTAATTCAAAGAGGGTTCTGGGTAATTAAAAGGTGGAAAACACCTGGGAGTTGCCCGCCTTTCACAGAATTAGGCAACCATGAGATAAGAAAGAAATGACATTCCCAGCTTAACACAGGAAGTACTGTGTCAGGAACAGTTTGTTTAAGGAACTGATAAGAAGCCAAGACCCCAGACTCCCAGGCTCCCCGGACAATAAAAACTCCCTGGTTTTGTTCTTTGTTGTTCCTAAACGCTATATTCCTGATTGTTAGTGATTGTTAAAGTATCATTAATCAAGTGGCCCATTTAATCTTGTAAGACATAAGAATGCAGGTATAGTAGAAGTTACTAGTTTCTAATTGCTTAGGTTACTTAATTGACTAATCAGTGATGCGCAGTGATGCGACAAAACTGCCTCTATATATGCTTAGGTTCTTTTGTGAGGAGTAGGCTGGTTCTCTTAGGAGATGAGCTTGCTCTCTATTGTTATTGTGCACCCTTCAATAAAGAGCATTTTATTGAACCTTGCTGGTGTTGCCTGTCTCTCGCAGTCAGACAACGAACTTTGCCATTTGGGGTACAAGGGTCCCCAACAACTTTGACTCCGCCGGGACCCATCTGGCTTTCCGGCAGGGGATCGGACACTGAGGCAACGCAGCATGCATCCTCTGGCTTAGAGGAGCCTTGCCTGGTGATCTGGTCTCTGTGTTGGCAATAAGGCGAGTTCTGTGAACCAGCTGAAGCTTGTAAAAATAATCCAGCAACATCTACCCGTTGAGTAGGATCCAGGTTGCCTGGGTTTGAGTCCCAGTCCAGGTTTGCGCAGGATCCTTCTCTGGGTTTGAGTCCCAGTCCAGGTGTTCGAGTCCCTGGAGACGTAAGCGAGCGCTCAACACGGGGAGGTGGGGGTTAGAGTCCTTTTACCTCAACGCGGGAAAAAGGGGTCAGAGTCCTTTTATTAAAATGGGACAATTTGGCAGTAAGTGCCCGGGGGACGCCCCGTTGTCTCTGATACTTAGGGAGTGGAAGAAAATTCCTGGGACTACTGGTTTAGCTAAATCTAAAATGAGAAACTTATGTCAAATTCAATGGCCTTCCTTTACTGCTCATTTGTCCCCGACTAAGGACTGGTTGAGCTGCGGAACCTTTTCCGCAGACAGGATGAATTCCCTAAGGGATATCCTAGTTGATCTTAGACCTGGACAAATGGACTATTTATTTGTGTGGTATAATTATAAGCCAAAGGAGGGACGCACAGCCTTTGAAGCAGTTTGTCTGGATGACTCTGTTAAGAAACCCCCACCCTATGCCCCGATAGCTCAGGCAGAAGAAGAAAATAGATATATTCCAATGGGAGTTCCTTTACGGTGAAGCTCTAGAATAAGGGAAAAGGATGATGGTGGTAAAACAGAGATGGAAGAAGGGGCTCGGGAAAGAAGGACAGCTTCTGGGGGTGAAACAACACTTCAGGCCCCTTTACGAGCTTATCCTGTACCTCAGACTAACGGGTCGCCCTTGATGGTGTCCATACACACGCCATTCCCAACTGTAGATTTGCTAAATTGGCAGAAATCTATGCCTCATCTTAGGGATGATCCCAAGGCAGTGGAAAGAATGTTTCGAACTATATTGTCTATTCACTTACCAACATGGGCAGATGTGAATCAATTATTAGACACCTTGCTAACTGAGGATGAGCATCAGAAGGTCAAGGAAAAAGCTGCTACATTCTATGAAACTTCTCACAATAAAATTATGCCCAGAGCTGAGCCAGATTGGGACCCGAATACATATAAGGGTAAGGAAGAATTGAGTCAATACCAACAGGCTGTTTTGCATGGGTTAAAAGCAGCAGGGGAGGTTACCCCTAATTGGAGCAAGGTTACTGCATGTGTTCAATTTCCAACCGAACATCCTTCTGAGTTTTGCACTTGATTGACAGGTGAAATTAGGAAGCATAGCAATTTGGACTTAGACTCGGACTCTGGGAAGGAAATGATTAAGCTGGTGTATATGGCACAGTGTGCTGAGGATATTGCAAAAAGGTTTCGGGAGCATCCGGATGGAATGCAAGGGAAAAGTTTATCTGAAGTAGTCAGTATTGCTTCTCATGTTTACAATGGGAGAGAAGAATTAAAAGAAAAGGAAAGAAGGAAGGAAAAACAAAAGGATCTCAAAGATCAAGTACCACTATTGGCAGTGGCTATGTCGGGAGGCAGAAGAAGGGGCCGGGGCTGGAATAGTGGCTTTAGGGGTGGACGTGGGGGTTGATTCAGTAGGGGACGCGGACGAGGTGGAAGTGTGAGTTCCTATAATACTGGGTGTTATCAGTGTGGTGAAGAAGGACATTGGCAGAAAGAATGCCCCCTCAGACTAAAGGCTGGTTGCAAACCTATAGTTGGTCATTTCTCTGTAGATCATGAATGAAGGGAGGAGCCGCTCCCCTGGGGTCCTGAGGTTTATGAAGCCGGAATGGTACAATTTAAATGTGATGCACGATTCCCAGTGGTCCCCCTGAAATTAGGACAAAAGACTTTTGAATTGTTAATAGATAGGGGGCCACTCATTCGGCTATACCTAAGGGAGCGGCACCAAAAAGCAGAACTGAAAAATGTGTAATAGGAGTTACTGGGAAGCCTGAACGGCATTTCATGACAAACGATTGTATGGCTACCTTAGGTCCTATTTCAGTTCAGCATTCCTATCTGCTAATGAATGGTGTCATAAACAGATAGCTAAGGGTTAATGTCTCTTTCACCTGTAAAGGGTTAACAAACAGTGACCTGCAACACCTGACCAGAGGACCAATCAGGAGACAAAATACTTTCAAACCTCGGTGGAGGGAAGCCTTTGTTTGTGTTTTTTGGGTTTTGCTTTGTTCTCTCTGGGCTCTGAGAGTGACCACACGTACCTACAGGCTCTCTAATCTTCTATTCCAATTTTGTAAGTATAAAGGTAGAAAGGCGGTATAGTCTTTTTATTTCTTTTCCTTTATTTGCAAATGTGTATTTGGCTGGAAGTATTTTAAATTGTATTTCTATTGGAGGAGGCTGTTTCTCCAATTTCTTAAGCTGACAGACCCTGTAACTTTTTACCATCTAAATTGCAGAGATAGACCTTTTACTTTTTTCTTTCTTTTTATTAAAAGTTTTGCTTTTAAGACCTGTCTGATTTTTTCCCCTTGTTGAGGCTCAAGGGACTTGAGTCTGTACTTAACAGGGAAGGAGAAGGGAGGGGAAGGGTGGAATCCCTTTGTTTTAGATTCACGGAGCGTGAATTTGTCTCTCTCTCCAGGAGACCTAATTTTTCTGTGTTGTGATTCAAGGAGTTTGAATCACAGTAATCTTCCAGGGTAACCCAGGGAGGGGAAGGCTGACAAAGGCAATGGTGAGGAAAGGGTTTACTTTCCTTGTGTTAAGATCAAGGGGGTCTGGGTCTTGGGGGTCCCCAGGGAAGGTTTTGGGGGGACCAGAGTGTATCAGGAACCCCAATTCCTGATTGGTGGCAGCTTATCAGATCTAAGCTGGTAATTAAGCTTAGGGGAATTCATGCTAGTACCCATATTTTGGACGCTAAGGTTCAGAATTGGGAAAGATACTATGACAAATGGTCCAGTGAATCTGCTGGGGAGGGATTTGTTCTATAATCTGCATGCTCAGGTCTTTTGTACTCCTGAAAACATTTCTCTCGGATTCCCGGTAGATAAAGCTTATCTGTTAATGCAGTTAACTACTAGCACTTGTGAAATGCTTCCTCTCCAAGTCCAGAATGAAGTTAACCCTATAGTATGGGGGGGAAAGCACGATGTGGGATTGGTAAAATCTGCCTCACCTTTAAATCCAGTAAGAAGAGCTGACATGCCTCCTCTGACTCAGAGGCAATATCCTCTTAAAATTGAGGCCATACATGGACTTGAGCCCCTTGTAAAAAATTTCCAGAACAAAGGAATTTTAGTGCCGTGTGTTTCCCCATGTAACACTCCCATTCTGGCTGTAAAGAAGCCACAGCCTGGCCCTGATGGAAAACCTGTATATAGGATGGTGCAGGACCTAAGACTCATTAATCAGTATGTGATTCCAGAACATCCTGTGGTGCCAAACCCAAGTACTATTTTAGCAATGGTGCCACCTGAAGCGGAACGGTTCACATGTATGGACTTGACAGACGCGTTTTTCTCTGTACCGGTGGCCCCAGAAAAACAGTATCTTTTTGCATTTACTTGAGGGGTCCCTGGCACAGCAGGAAGAGGGAATGAAAGTTCCTCGGGACAACTCACTTGGACTAGAATGCCTCAAGGTTATGTGGAAGCCCCAGGTGTCTTTGTCAGAATTTTAGCAGAGGATTTAAAGGATGTCCAGCTGCCAGCTGCCTCTACCCTAGTGACTTATGTTGACGATATTCTGGTAGCTTCAAAGACTCGAGAGAATGATGAAATTGACTCTGTCTATTTACTCAATCAGTTGGCAGTAAAAGGACATAAGGTCAGCCCCACAAATTTGCAATGGGCCCAACAGGAGGTAAAATACCTCGGATACACCCTGGGTCCTGGAGTGTGCAGCTTGGACTCCAAACAAATTGAAGCTATTATTTATATCCCATTTCTTGCCACTAAACGAGACATGCGGGGTTTTATTGGCATGATTGAATTTTGTCGCCCTTGGATCATTTCAGCAGGGGAGTGGCTAAAGCCTTTACATGCACTAACTAAGGAGGAGGCTGAAGAGCCTCTCTGTCCAAACCCTGAGCAATGAAAAGCCTTTAAAGCACTAAAAGAATCTCTTATTCAAGCTCCTGTGTTAGGGCTACCCAATTATAGTAAGCCTTTTGATTTGTATGTACATGAAATGAAGGGGGTAGCTTCAGGAGTACTGACGCAATCATTTGGAAATGCTCCAAGGCCAGTGGCATACCTTTCAGGACAGCTGGATCCAGTGGCTAAGGGACACCCTGGCTGCCTTAGGAATGTGGCATCGGCGGTATTATTAGTAGAGAAAGCTCAATAGATTGTCTTGGGCCATCCTTTAACAGTGCACACTCCTCATGCAGTGGCAAGCTTGTTAAATTCACAGCAGCACAAACATCTAACTAATCAAAGGTTGCCAAAATATGAAGAGACTCTGCTAATGACTCATGGGGTTACCTTAAAGAGGTGTGCAAATTTAAATCCGGCTTCTTTGCTACCTCATGAAGAGGATCAGGAAACAATACATGATTGTTTGCAAGTTTTGGATCAGGTCTCTATTCCGTGACCCGATCTGACTGATGTTCCTCTAATTAATCCAGAGCTAGAGTTGTTTGTAGATGGTTCTGCCTTTGTGCGAAATGGTGTTCGACATTCTGGATATGCAGTTACAGACGGTCGCACAGCACTGATAGGAAAACCTTTGTCACCGGGGACAAGCGCTCAGTCTACTGAATTACAGGCTTTAACAGCTACCTGTTTATGCTAGAGGAAAAAGGGTTAATATTTATACTGACTCTAAATATGCTTTTGGGGTGTGTCATGCTACCGGAGCTATTTGGAAGGAGAGAGGATTCATTACTTCCTCAGGATCACAGATTGCCCATGGAAAAGAAGTAGCTGAATTGTTGCACACTATTCAAGCCCCTAAAGAGATTGCAGTTATTCACTGCCGGGCTCATACCAAACAAACTGATCCTGTATCAGCAGGAAACCGGCTTGCAGATGAAGCTGCTAAGGCAGCTGCACTACAAAATACACAATTGGCTGTAAGTTCTCCTCTTTTAAATTGGCAACAGCAAGCCTCGGAGGGTGAAAAGACAATCTGGGAAAAATGGGGAGCTAAGCCTAACTCAACAGGGCTTTGGGAATGTGATGGTCGCTATCTGTTGCCTAAAAGTTATGCAAGTGAGGTAGTCCTACAGATTAACAATAACACACACTTGGGGGCAAATAAAATGGCCCAAATTGTCCTAAGACAGTTTGTTTCTCCAGGACTTTATGAGGTAGCCAGGAGAATAGTAGAGAACTGCGCTCTGTGTCAGCAATGCAATCCAAAGGAGGTGAGTAAACAAGCACCACCTGGGGGACGCAGATGGGCTCACCGACCTATGCAGCACCTACAGATTGATTTCACTGATTTGCCTCCCTCTGAAGGGAAGAGGCATTTGCTAGTTATAGTCGACCAGCTTATGGGATGGGTCGAAGCCTATCCTACAGCCCGAGCTACTGCAACTACTGTATGCAAAATATTACTTAATGAAGTGATCCCAAGGTTTGGCCCTCCTGAGGTAATTGACTCTGATCAAGGTACTCACTTTACGGCAAGGATTTGTAAAGAGCTTACCGCAGCCGTAGGAACCAAGTGGGCTTTTCATGCTCCCTGGCATCCTCAGAGTTCAGGTCAGGTGAAACGTATGAATGGGACTTTAAAAAATCTTTTGACAAAGCTGTGCCAAGAGCTTAAGCTGAAATGGACTAAGGTTCTGCCTCTGGCACTCTATACTATCCGAACAACTCCTAATGCTAGGACTAAACTGGCTCTCTATGAACTTTTGTTTGGACATGTGCCTCCAACCTTTGCTCCTTTGATATCAGTTCCTAGTGACTCCAATATGACAAATGAAACAGAAAACTATGTAAAGGAGTTACAGCGCCATCTAGTGACATTAAAGCAGTACTCTGCACATTCCCAATCCTTACCACTGTGGAAAGCTGTTCATTCTTTTTTACCAGGTGATTCCGTGTGGGTAAAACCATACAAGAAAACTCCACTTCAACCGCAGTATAGGTTACAGATCCCAAAACTTAAAAAGGAAGGAAGAAAAATTAATAGTTAAGGGATCATAGCCTCACATTGCCCACATGTTAAATATATTTGGGGAAGTTCTCAAAAAGAACTAAAAGGATTTAGGAGCACAAGTTCCATTGATTGTCAATTTTTGAAATTTGAAAGTTAACCCAATACTCTTAGCAAGTATAAAAGTGCTTATTTTTTCCATGGACAGCCATGAAGTTCGAATCTGGATCAATTTGATTTTGTACAGACACTGTGGGCATTCAGAGAGAGGTCTTCGTTCAAGTCCATCAGTAAAACATGCCTCTTCTCTTATAGCTCAAGCTGGTTAGAAAACAGAGGTTGACTTCTCAGCAAAATATCACCCCCTGAAATATTTCAGCTAAAAACAAATGTTTTTGGTGCAAAATGGTGTCTCATGGAAGTTATAGTTTGGGTGCTTTATGCCCTCACGTTCCTCCTCCTTGGCTCTCTGGCTTGAAGACATCTCCTGTAGTGAGAGATATAAGGGTTCTTCATACAAGTTCCTGGCTGTGGTTCACTATGGGAAATGAATAGGGCCAGACGGCCCTGGCCCATAGAGGAGAATAAGAAAGGAACAACCCTGATAATGTATTAAAAAAATCTAATTTTCTGTAAAAATAATAATAAAATAAATAATATAGTTGTGATGGAAAAATTTTGACCGGCTCAGCTTGTACAAGTGAACGAACAGGTCCTTATAGCAATAGCAATATTGTAAATTGCCATTGAGGAACATGGTATAGAACCTGTTTACCTGAGATACTTTCATTGCCCTATGTTCAAATGAGAGCGCAGACATGGAATTGCTGATTGCCTCAGAGAATGGGAGGAGGGTCTTGTCTATCGACAGCCCACACCTTTGAGAAGCCCAAAGTTAGTGTGTACCATGATCCTTCTGTGGCATCCATATTGCTGAATCTTTCACATGCCTTCTCTTTGTTATGTTCTATTTGTTCACAGAGGCCAGATCCTCACAAGTATTTAGGTGCATAACTCCCACTGGATTTAGCTGCCTAAATACCCTTGGGCTCTGAGGCCCAGATCCGCCAGACATGGAAACCTCAAAGACTAAAGGCATTTTGGGCCCAGACTGGGGAATGGAAGTAAGAGGCAACTAGCCAGTCCTGGGCAGGAAGTAGATGTACTCATAGCTTTCCTCTCCTTATTCACACCTTGCCACCCCAACAGTACAGATGAGTGTTCACATTGCTTCTCAGCACTGTGCTATGTGTGTTCTGCCTCTCAAAGATTAGATATTATTCGTTGTTATTGACACTACAGCACTGACCACTTAACTCTCCCCATTGCACTGAACATTTTAAAGATACTTCCCAGGAGAAAAGCAACAAATAGAGCTGTGTGAATCATCAACTTTTTTGGTTTGCTGGCAGTCCCAACAATTGTTCTTGGCATAAACAATTTAACAAAACCAATGTAAATTCACAAAATGCTTCGGTGTCACCAAATCTCCATTTTTCACCGAAAGAGTTTTAGCCGAAAATTTCAACCAGCTCTACTAATCAATGCAATTGTTTTTCTAGAGAAAATTAGAATGTGGCCACAAGCAGTAAGAATTGTCATTTCTCACCAAGCCCAGTTGCCACTGATATTCCTAGTGGGTCTTTATCTCCTGATTTCTCAGTAGTAAAAAATAAATCTTTTAATTCCCATATTATTTATGATGCCCATCAAATCTCTGCAGTTCAATAGTAACAAGTTACCTGGGATTTTATGTTTCTTGTATTTCCAAGTCATCTTTTATTGCTCACTTGTTAGAAACACGTTTCACTGAACAAGGCTGAAAGTAGGTTTTATGTAATGTTAAAAAAATTAAATGAACATTTCTATATACTTTTCTCCTCTTACTAAGCTGAGGACAGCTACCCTCTCAAAAACTGGCTAATGATTCATCTTTCACATATCCAGTCTCTCAAACAAGTTAATTATAAATGAATCACCTAAACTCAAATTAATAGTTCAAAGAATCTTTTACGTCTGAAAATTTATTTTAAATACAAAGATAAATTAGGTAAAATTTTCTTATGATCACCTTGTAAAGGGAAAAAAGAAACTTTGCAGTAGATAAACAATAATAAATTATTCCAAGTCTCTAATAGGGGAAGAAAGCTAAATTTGTAGCTAGAGCTGAGTGGAGTTTTTATGCTGGAGGAGCACCAAACTATATGGAATTGATTTCAGGTTGATAACAAACTCAAAATTAATTATGTTTGCCTAAAGAGTCACGAATATGGACAGATAAATAAATTCACACTTAAATAAGATGAAACTCAGTTTTGAGAATTTTACCTTGAGTTTTGGGGGGATTGTTCAAACTGAAGACATAACTTACAGATAGGATAGAATGAACGCAAATAAACCACATATATTATTACCCTCAATTAGCTTTCTTTATTTAGAAACTAAGACTTAAGGGGCAAGGACAGCGGGGCCCGAATCTCACCTGTTTTGTTTTGTTTTTAAATATTACTGTAATTCAAATAACATTGCCCCTTCTTCCAGCACAGGCTAATCATTCTGACATCAGCATCACCCACGTGCCAAGCAATGGCAGATGTCTGGGGCTTTGCAGGTTGGCTTTCCAACTGAGGAGAAATCAGCAACATAGAGACTGGATATATTTCAAATGTAACTTGTTTCATTTACACATATAAAGGAGTTCTGCAACAGAGATGCAACAGCAGGGAGAATGATCTTTTCTGACAAGAATTTCAGCCCCACATTAGTGCCCAGTTCCCAGGGAACAACTGTGACTCAGTAATTGACTCTAAGGAGAGACCAAACCAAGGAGCAAACTCCTCTGCTTCTTTCATAGATCCATCTCTCCAGAAGCTGTTTCTATTGGAAGCTTACATAACCAAAACAAGACCATGGCATCTCCCCCCAGGACTGAACATTCACTCACACACCAAAGAAAAAGAATCTGGAAAACTGTGCAACAGCGACATCTAGTGACAACTGCCATAATACTGACAGACAATTATGGCCTGGGATTTAGAGAAAGCATGTAGTGGGAGAGAAAAGGGAATGACAAGCCCTAGTTCACAGGGCTGGTTTAACTGTCATGCAGCCCTGTTAAATGTGGCCTGCACAAGCATGACACAATGGTTAAATGAATATATATCAGGTACTAGAGGAATGCAATGCTTATCCCTGATTAAGTTTGTATGTGTCACTGCTTGTAGTGGTGAAAATAAATATCTGCCACAGATGTGAAGGTTAAATGGGTAACGTGCCAACACCTAGAGCACGAAAATAAATATCTTTCATTAAACGTTTATGTCACTGATAAGAGATGGATTAAATAGATATCTTTCAACTGGGTGATGGGAAAATTGGCATATATGAGGAAGCTTCTGCACAAAGCCATCCATGCTTCAGACTGTCCACTGAATTGTTTATACATCACATAATTTTGTATGTGCAAGTGTAAATATTTATGTGATGTCTATTGGAAGACAAGTTTTATATATATTATTGTGTACAGGGGCCGGTTTATAAATATATCTGTGACTACATGACATTCAGCCAGAGACAAGATATGATACACTGCTATATGGTAAGATATGGTACACTGAATGTCTGTGGCTGATTTGATGACATATACAATGTGTTCATTGTTATGGATGGGCACATTTGTTTTGCCTACTTGAAGAGTTAGATTCGGACTTCAGAACGTAAGAATTGGCCATACTTTGTTAGGCCAATGATCCATCGAGCCCAGTATCCTGGCTTCTGACAGTGACCACTGCCAGATATTTCAGAGGCAGACCACAACAGGGCAATTTATCAAGTATCCATCTCCCGTCATCCACTCCCTGCCTTGGGTAGTTAGGATACCTAGAGCAAGGGGTTGCATCCCTGACCATCTTGACTAAAGGATCTATCTTCCATGAACTTATCTAATTCTTTTTTGAACCCAGTTAAAGTTTTGACCTTCACAATATCCACTGGCAAAGAGTTCCACAGGTTCAGTGTGTGTTGTATGAAGTGGTGCTTCCTTATGTTTATTTTAAAACTGATGCCTATTAATTTCTTTGACTCCTGGGTCTTGTGTTACGTAGGGGTAAATAACACTTCCCTATTAACTGTCTCCATACCATTCATGATTTTATAGACCTCTATCATATTCTCCCTTATTCATCTCTTTCCATGCTGAATAGTTCCAGTCTTTTTAATCTCTCCTCATATGGAAGCTGGTCCATACCACTAATAATTTTTGTTGCCTTTCTCTGCGCCTCTTCCAGTTCTAATATATATCTTTTTTGAGATGGGGTGACCAGACCAGCACACAGTATTCAAAGTGTGGTCATTTATTTGGAGACATTATGATATTTTCTGTCTTCTGATCCATCACGCTCTTTCTGTTAGCTTTTTTTTGGGGGGGGGGGCGGGGGGAGGGACTGCCACTACACATTGATCAGAGGTTTTCTGAAAACTATTTCCAATGACTTCAAGATCTCTTTCTTGAGTGGTAACAGCTAACTTAGACCCCATCATTTTGTATGTCTAATTAGGATTGTTTTTTCAATGTGTATTACATTGCACTTAACACTGAATTTCATCTCATTTTGTTGCCAAGTCACCCACTCTTGTAAGATCCCTTTGCAACTCTTTTCAGTCTGTTTGTGGACTGAACATGAATGCTGCTTGGTTCACATACCTGTTTAGGAGACACTGTGAGAACAGGGCCAAAGAGAAAAGGCACTGCTGAAAGAATGAAAACAGGTTGAGACCCCAAAGCCCAGGATCCAGCTAAGGAATGAACTTCCAAATGGGACACAGCTAATCCAGATACTTCAGGAAATGCTACAAAACCTCCCTTTTTGACCAAGCCTTTCCACTCTAACAAGAATGACTTTCACAACCTCATTGCCTCCATATGCCTGCCCACATCCTCCCATGAAAAAACCCAACATACTACAATAAAATCTAATGAATCCCTACCTCAAGCAGAGCTTTTATACCCCCCAACAAACGCTCAGACTGCATAAAATCCATTAGAGACTTCCTACTGGTGATCAATGTAATGTGGAAGGCACTCGGACACAATGGTGATGGGCAGCCAGACATAAACTTTAAAATAGTTTAAGTGTATTATTCATTATGGCACCTGGTCAAGTACTCTCAGGAAGCTTGGTAGTACACTTCTATCCCTGTATAACGCAACCCGATATAACAAGAATTTGGATATAATGCGGTAAAGCAGTGCTCGGGGGGAGGGGAGGGCAGGGCAAAAACACCCCAGGTTTTCTTTCTCGCTCTCTCACCTAAGATAACAAAGGAGTCAGTCCTTTGACTTTGGGGGGAGAGTCTAACTGGAGAATTTGGTCAGCCATTTTGCTGGAGACCTGTGGTGAGGATTTCACCTTGAACCGAGTCTAGCTTGTTAATTTTTAGCTACTAGAAAGCATTTTACTTTGATTTCTCTTTTAACCATTTCTGATTTTAATACTGGATGCTTGAATCCACTTAAGCCTATCTTCTTTTGTTTTGTTTTTAATCTAAACTAATCCAGGGCTGCGTTTAAAGTGAACTGTTTGGTAACTCCAGTTAAAGTAACAAACCTTTGAATATTGACCCTTTACAGGGTCAACAGACCTTAAATATCTGAACAATCCAGGAGAGTACTGGGCCATGTGAGAACACGTTTTGGGGAAAATCTGGGACTGGGAGTGGGTTGGGGTCATCCTGCAAGTAGAAGCCAAGGCTGCTGGAAGCCAGTGTGCACCTGTAGCATTGCTGACCAGCTGCTGGGGTCAGAGCTGCTGGACTAGGGCAGTAGCTATAAATTATGGAGTGACCTGTATGCTGTAAGCAGTTTGTGGGTGACCAAGATTGGGAGCTACAACACCAAAACATTATGAGGCACTCTATGTTGCAGGGCAGGTGGTGACACATCCTCACTGGTATGATTGCCCCCTGGACTTTGAAACCTACCTCCTCCTTCTCAGAGGCAAAATGGAAATAGGGAATAGAATGACAAAATAAGAGAAAAAGGAGGGAGGGGCAGGAATGAATTTGTTGACTTTGAAAAACATTTTCATTTTCAGGTTTTTTTGCTGAAAATTTGGAATTCATTTTTTTAAATGAAAAAACTTTTTCAGAGAATTTTCATTTTCATTTTAAAAAAAAGGTGGTTGTAGTGCTGGGTTTTGATCAAAAATTGTCCACGAGCTCTACAAAGCAATAAAGACTGGGACCTAAAGGAGTAGATATACAATTGGGTGGTATGAGTGGATGCTAGTGTGTAGATCTCTTACTCTCTTTCGCTGTTGTGTGTGTATACACAGAGAGAGTATGAATGAATGAAGGAGCAGAAAGGGAAGAGAGGAAAAAAATTAAGGAAATTATCATCATGGCAACTCCTAAAGGCTTGTGGTGTCCTTGCAAACTGAGCACTCCCCACACCAATCTCTGGCAAGATGCTTCAGGTGGTCTGAGTGCCAGTTATTGGGGCAAACAAAATATTCAGTCTCATCACACCAGCAAAGCTGTTGGTGTCCATATGATCACTGGCAGTGGAGCAGCATTCCTTGGTACACATGATTTGGAGTTCATTGATCTTCCATTCTTATAAATGTCCACACAAAGAAAGCTGCTGGAACTGAAATAGTGCTGATGGAGGCAGTTGCTGGGGTCACCTTCAAATATCCTCATTTCTGATCTTCTTCTGCCTCCTTAATATAGGGCAGTTAATGGCGACGAGAATTGAAAATGTCAGGTGTTCAGCCTTCCTCAAAGTCCATGTTTCACTTCCACACAACCAGACTTCATATGCAGTTCTATAGCTCCACTGCTTCATAGCAAGCTTGATGTCATGGCATCACCCACAGAGGCCACTGAAGGGCTCACACCATTGTAGCACCTGCTGCTATATGATTGTCTTGGAGGATGCTCGGAAGATGTGGACAATCTGTGAAGCTGCTTAAGTATTTTCAAGCTGTCACCTGCCCAATGTTCTATCCAAACACATTAATACTGATCTGGTTGTAATCTGGATCTGGAGGATGTTTGATTGTAAAGAGGGAGTTGACAGTGGAATGGTCATGTTCAAAGCCATGTTGAGTATCCCAGCCTTTGGCACAAAGTGTTTTGTTGATTCAAGATATTAACACAGAAGCAAAGACTTTCACTGGGGCTGAGAAGAAGATGCTAGCTCTCTAGTTGCTACACTCATCCTTGCCTCCCTTCTTAAAAAGAGGCAGAATAACCCCCTTCTTCCAGTCATCGGAATGGTATGCTACCAAATGTTGTGGAGAAAATGAATAAGTGAATAAGGAAAGTGAATAAGGAAAAGTTATTTACTTGTTCCCATAATATAAGAACTAGGGGCCACCCATGTGGAGTGCTCTGTATCCTGCCAGATGAAGTCCTTATAACACCGGCAGGCTTGTCACAGTCTATATGGATCTAGTATTTTGTTAGAATAAGAATGTTAATATGTAGCTCTGATATAACATCTCATCAGTAGAACTCAAAGTACTTTGCAAATAAGGTCAATGTCATTATTCCCATTTTATAGATGGGGAAACCGAGGCAAAGGCCCACCCAGCTGGCTAGGACAGAGCTAAGAACAGAACTCAGGTCTCCTAGGTGCTAGTGTAACCCACACACCTCCTGGGTGTGATGTTCTGTCCCATCTAGTGGCAGTGAGACCACTGAGTGAGAGAAAGAGAGAGAGAGAGATTAATGAGTTTGGTCTATAGCCTTAGCTAAAAGCCATATGACTTTTAATTCATGCAATAGAGGCTCATGCAGTAAGCTCCAGAGACCCAGGTTTGATCCCACCAGCCAATGACCTGCGTCTGTTGACGTTATGTTAGTCCTATGCTCTATTCACTAGCCCACACTACTGCCCCGCTAGCACATTTTAGAACTTGCCTCTAATATCTTATAGACTCATAGACTCATAGACTCTAGGACTGGAAGGGACCTCGAGAGGTCATCGAGTCCAGTCCCCTGCCCTCATGGCAGGAGCAAATACTGTCTAGACCATCCCTGATAGACATTTATCTAACCTACTCTTAAATATCTCCAGCGATGGAGATTCCACAACTTCCCTAGGCAATCTATTCCAGTGTTTAACTACCCTGACAGTTAGGAACTTTTTCCTAATGTCCAACCTAAATCTCCCTTGCTGCAGTTTAAGCCCATTGTTTCTTGTTCTATCATTAGAGGCTAACGTGAACAAGTTTTCTCCCTCCTCCTGATGACACCCTTTTAGATACCTGAAAACTGCTATCAGGTCCCCTCTCAGTCTTCTCTTTTCCAAACTAAACAAACCCAATTCCTTCAGCCTTCCTTCATAGGTCATGTTCTCAAGACCTTTAATCATTCTTGTTGCTCTTCTCTGGACCCTCTCCAATTTCTCCACATCTTTCTTGTGTCCAGTTCTGGGCACCGCATTTCAAGAAAGATGTGTTGGGTTTGTGTCTCTGCTAGAATGCACCAAAATCCCTAATTCTTTCTATTGACTGACTATCCGTAATACGATGAATACATCTGAAAATAAGTTAAGACTCTTTAGCTAACAGCACCATAGGGTTGCATAGGAATCTGAAAGAAAAGTGTAGAACTAACAGCAACTTTTCAGGGACAAGCATGGCAGAAATTTCTCTTTAACTTGTGAAAAGATCTTAGGGGAAACAAATGAATAGTTGACAGTGTATGGGCATCCAAAGAAAAATTATTCCTACAGCTCTTTGCTGAAGTATTTAAAAACCCTGACTATAACGAAGAAGCAGGTCACAGTAGCAAAGATGAAACATCCATCAAGGAGAGGGAGTAGTTGATTACAAATCTGAGCAGGTGAAATGTCCATCAACCACAGAAAAAGAGAGTAACTGGGCTTTGTGGCTAGGGAGGGGAGATCTATATGAACCAAGGAGCAAGTCATGGGGCCCAAGGAGAGCCCTTCATCGCTGCTTTTCCAGCTCATGAGTTGAACAATATCCACAGCCTCCATTTCCCCCTCACTGTTGAGGCCAATGAATCCATAAAAACATGGATGGTATGGTCCATTCCATGGCCAGCATATGCAGGACTGCTGCAGAGAGCCCTTCAGCTATGTTCTATGACTGCAGATGCAACCCCTATATGTTTCTGCCTCCCTACCTCCCATCTAACCCCAATGAGTGGCTTAAGTTGGGTCGAGAGAGACTTGCCCTGCTCCTCAAATCTCAGCTGAAATTCATCCCTCTGGTGCCCTAACCCATATAGCTCAAGGTATGTGCACTTTAGCTGTTAAAACACCTTTTAGAATAAAATGTCCTTTTCAGAAGTATTCAAAGCCTGGCCTGCACTAAAGGATATTATTCAAGGAAGCTGGAGATACAGAAACATTTTCTCTCACAGGAGGCTGCTATGAGAAAGATGACCACATTATAGAAACTGAACCCTTGTCTTGATAAGGCATCACCACTGGTAAGGCACTAACTTGAAAGTTATGGGTGGGATTTTCCAAAGAGTTGGCTTAACTCTTCTCCCATTGAAATTGATGCAAAGTTAGATCTGACCTTTAGATTCTAATATACATCATTCAGAGACTAAGGCGATGTCTACGCTTACTGGGAATCGACGCTGCTGCGATTGATGCAGTTGGGGTTGTTTTAGCGGCTCTAGTGAAGACTCACTAAATTAACCACAGATCACTCTTCCATCGACTCTGGTACTCCACTGGAATGAGAAGAGTAAGAGTGTCTCCTGTCGATGCAGTGCGGTGTAGACACCACAGTAAGGCAACCTAAGCTATGCTGACTACAGCTATATTATTCATGTAGCTGGAGCAGCATAACTTAAGTCGACTTGCCCTGGTAGTCAAGACATGGCCTAAGGTCAGAAGGAACCATTATGATCATCCAATCTTTCCTTCGTAACACAAAGATCACCACCTAGTAATTTCTGCATCAAGCCCTTAACTTCTGTTTAAACTATATGGTATCAGCGTAACATATATAGACTCTACCATCCTAGAGCCTGATCCTACCAACACATATAGCAATGGCCAACTGCACTCCCGTGAGGTCTCCCTCCCTGAGTCAAACAGGACAAACCATATGAATAAAGTGGCTCATGTTTGCAGGATTGGACCTACGTACTGTGGCTATTTCGAAGCCTGGGCAAACTGTGCTGTTATATGCAGATTCCAAGTTAGCTTTAATGGTGGCGTGTCTTTTTCCTCCTTCCACCCCATCAACCCCAAAGATGTTCATAAAAAGAAAGTAAAAATACAACAGATCCTGAACTGAGCAGGCAAGTTTACACAAAGGAGTTTGCATTCTGTACCGAAGCTCTTCAATCACTAAGTCCCCAGAATTCCAGCAATGAACAATAATAATGTGTCCTTGTGTGCTTGTTTCTATCAGACATGCTTTTCTTCCAGGATTTATGCTGGTGATCAGCTCTAGAATAGGATCTGATGTGCCACAGATGTTACTCTCAAAAAGCCTTTTTCAGTGAATGACAAAGTAAATTAAAACATCTCCTCAATGTAGCTGTTTTTCATTTAAAGAGATGAGTACTGAGAAATGAGGCTTGTCATCCCCCCACCACTCATTTTGTGGCTGATGAAACAAAGTAAATGCTTTAATGGGCCTTCTAAGTAGGTAATGGACCTGGAGTGGGTATTCTGATGCATTCTAATGAGTAATATATATATGGATGCTTGGCTATGTTTTTTCCTCTGTATACACATGAAAAAAATCGCAATTTTGTTTGGAAATCAGCAGCCCATTTACATATGCCATCGGCATCAATGCTAGATTTGCTTATGCATTTAAATATCCCTATTTTAAAACCAAATCCAGCCATTGTTTAGTTGGCATAGGCACTTAAACATATACTGTGTTTTTTATTAACTGCTAAAGAACTCAGGTCAAAATAGGCCTGGTTTTCTATGAAATAATTAATACAGGTTCAAACCTTTTTGAATTCCCCAGCAGAAATCGAGATACAAGCTTTAGTAAGATAAATAACTAAATGAAACTCCCAAAATTGGTGTGCATATATACCACTTAAGTGCAGATCCAAATACTAGGTGCTTGAGCAGGTAAGTGTCAATTTGATATAAACTTCTAAAGTTGACATACTGCAGAAAGGAAAAATAAATAGATCACTAAAATGAATCCTTCTTGAATATTTCTGATTTGAAGGTATCTTAAGCAAGGATAAAAATTAATACTAAGTGATTGTCCCTGACTGTCTCTTCCCAGTATTTTATTCCATATGGTTGGGATTTTCAAGAGTGTTCTGGGTTGGTCTAATTCTGCTCACACTGAAGTCAATGGGAGTTTCACCATCAACTTCAGCGGAAGCAGAGTCAGCCAATGCTCAGCACTTTTGAAACTCCCACCTTAAAGGCCCAATTCAAGCACCCTTCTTTCCCAGGGACTTCATTGAGTGAGGTGAGAGCTGAATTCCTTGCAGAAAGTGCTCCTCACTTTGTAGGCAAAAGGCTGGGGAAGATGGTAAAGGGAAGGGTACCTGTCTCTTAGCCAAGGAAAATAAAGGGGGAGATAAATCCAAGTAATCTTTGGCTGGCAGAGTATTTTCCTAAATAGAATAGAAAGCTAAGTGACTTTCCCCACTATCACGGAGCATATGTTGGAAGTGGTCTCCTGATGCAGAGTTTGGAAGTATTTCCCATAGTTTGAAGGGATTCGTGTCTGGGATTTTGGTTCAGGTCCAACAAAATAAACCATCTACCAAACAATATGGAAAAACTGGAAAGAATTCACAGAAATCACAGTAGGAATGAGTTGAGGCCAAAAATACATGATTTACAATGGGAGGCTTAAGGAGACTATTCATCTGGCTGATTGTAGACCAGATTAAGTGGTGATCTGATCATAGTCTATAAGTGCCTATACACTGGGAAAATATTTCTGATAGAAGCCTCTTTAATCTAGCAGATAAAGGCATAACAAGATGCAGGGGCTGGAAGATGAAGCTAGTAGGCACTGTTATAACAAATGATGAGTACACAGAATGCAAATCAAATCATTAGGACGGAGCTGAAAGGGCCATAGTGAATTATAACCAAAAACACTGAAATGGCTTATCAGCAGTCTAGCTAAACTAATTTTTCCATGTTGTTGGCTGGGAAATAAGGCAGGAACTCACAAGTGTTAATAATTTGTTTGGGAAATAATCTATAGTTCCCACAATGTGCAAACAACAGTAGCCAGGGAAAAAAATTTCGAAGCTTCAGTTAATAGTGATAACATCAGAGAGCTTTGAAGATTAGACTCTGCAGTACCTACAACAAAAGTTTACAGAAACAGAAGCTTAAATGTACAAATACACAGCACAGCCAGTGGAAGGACATTTTCTCTGGGAATCCAAGTAGAAATGTCTGCCTCTCAGCACTTTGTCAACAGATGGCCTTGCCATGTTTCCAGGAACATACACTGGAAACAAGCACATTTTAGACAAAGCAAGTCAACAGCGTAATGGTATTTGAGACCTTCTGAAATCATTTCCATAACAGCCTTAGAAGTGTGGCTGCGATTAGGGCTTGGTGAGGATTGGGATTTAATGTGAATATACAAATTACAATATTCAACATGAGCACGGAGGTGAGCCAAGGTTCAGCAAAGACCTTGCTGTCAACAAACCACCATACGGTCTCTCACCTCTTCTGTTTGCTATTGATTTCCTTTAAGGACAAGTTCAATAGGTTACAACAGGCACTGCATGGCTCAGCAGTACACTGGAAGATTTAGATTTTGCTACCATAGCTGTTCTAAATGACAGCTCAACCAGCATGCAGGCAAAGACCAATAGATTATATAGCATCACAAGAGAGATAGGGCTAATCATCAGTTATGACAAAAAGAATCTTAAAGACCTAAACTATGAAACTTCAACTGAAGTGTGATTCCATCTTAACATATGGATGTGAAAGCTGGAAATTCATCAAAGGCATAGCCATCTAAATGCCTTGGAAAGCAAGTGCCGTATTAAAAATACTAGGTATTAATGGAAAGAATATATAAAAAATGCCAATATTCATTAAAGAGATGAACAACCCCTTATCTCGAAAAAGCTATCTAGAACAGAAAATGGAAATATTTAAGACTTATGTTAAGAAGTCGGAGCATCTGCCATGGCAGGCATACCATTTGACTCCTAGAGGAACCAACCAACAGAATCAGTCTGCTGAACACTGCTCAGAGGGGGGATGGGGGAACCTGTGGGACTTAACCAAAGACATGCAAACAGCAAACCAGCCAAAGCTTTGTTCACGCCCTAAGCGATATCTGGCAGAGCAGGAAGGACTCAGTGCAAACCACACTAAGTAACTTCACAAGAAGAGATTTTCAAAAGGCATAAATGAAAATTAGGTGCCCAAATCCCAGTAACTTTCAAAAGCGAGTTTGGCCAGCATCTAACTGCCCTTCGTGCCACCAATAATCCACCCCTGTTAAATATGACTGCATTAGAGAGTGCAAACCATACCAAATAGTATCATAAATCAGAGGCATGAGATCTTATCTCTGAGTGGTAGGAATGCACCAATTCAGTTCACAGATATGTCCATCACCTTAGCAAATGATAGCAAATGACTGATTCAATCAACAATTATCTTACCTCTGGCCAGGTTATTCTGGGGTTGCTGGATAGAGGGGATGCTTTAAGAAGAGCTATGTTAAATTCTGTCATTGCTAAAGTTGAGCATATGATTCACATCAATACATTATTTGATTAAATTTAGCCTCCTTTTTCTTTGTCTGCGAAATGCTGGCAGACAGATCATGATTTCCTTGGAGTTCGTCATTACTTCAAATTGTGTACAGTAACTAAGCTCAAACAATCCCTGACTGCAGCATCCAGACACAATCATAATGCAAATAATAAAACTTTCTCTGCGCACACTGGGAGTTACTGAAATATTGAAACACCTGATAATAGGTTTTACTCCAACCATTATTGAATGTATGCAAATCACTTCATAAAGCAATAAACTTCATTTCCTTATTAATGACAAGAGTTCACCATTTCAAGGAAGTTTGCTGGAAAAGATGAATTGTAGTGAAAGGCGAATGGTACTAAACTGCTAAATGGGAAACATTTATCTGGCATTAGTATACATGACAGAAATTAGCACAGTTTCAAGAGTTTAGCAGCAGACAGATTTATTATCATGCTCAGCACATAAAGCAGCAACTTCTGAAGGTTTATGCTTTCTTGTTGGAAAATAATTCTTAAATTATGACTATGTTAATTTTTACCTCTTAAGTATTTTAAAAGAAGACACACAGTGAATGGGAGGCAAAAATTTGGAAAGTGGTAATTGGTGAAAGTGACCTGGCAGGAGGAATGGTAATGGACAACTAATGGGAAGGATCACATAGTGACCAAAGAGACACAATAAGTCCCAAACCTCCACCCCTACCTGCCCCTTTCATAGATTCTGAGGCCAGAAGGGACCACGGTGTTCACTTGGTGTGACCTCAGTTCATAGAACCTCCCCAAAATAATTCCTAGACCATATCTTATAAAAAAAGATCCAATCTTGATTTAAAAATTGTCAATGACAGAGAATCTGCCACAATCTTTGGTAAATTGTTCCAATGGTTAGTTACTCTCATCCTCATAAATTTACACCATACATCCAGTCTAAATTTGTCTACCTTCAACTTACAGCCATTGTATCATATTAGACCTTTCTCTTCTAGACTGAAGAGCCCATTATTAAGTACTTGTTTCCCATCTGGGTACATATAGACTAATCATGTCACCCCTTAACCACCTCTTTCTTAAGCTATATCGATTTTGCTCCTTGAGTCGATCATTGAGGTAGCTTGCAACCGTGAAGATGGTGGGAAAGCAATCAGTCATTGCTTCTAGGGGAATGCAGGGACTGGGGTTTTGGCTGTCCTTTGTATGGGCGTGAAAGGCTCCTTTTATGCTATCTCCCCTATATATCCACAGGCTAGGCACAATCTAGCCTTTAACTATAAGGTGTGAACCACAAGCCTCACTGAGATCAGTGGGAGTTTTTTCCATTGACTTCAGTGGGGCCCAGATTTCATCCTACAGGTTTCTTCTGGCGAGAGAGGGAATGAAGCTCAAATGCTATCCATAGCATCACCATTACGGGACACACTTCGCTTTCACAGACCCAATACAGAATCATAGACTTTAAGGTCAGAAGGGACCACTATGATCGGCTAGTCTGACCTCCCGCACAACACAAGCCGCAGAATCTCACCCGCCCACTCCCGCAACAAACCCCTAACCTATGTCTGAGCCATTGAGGTTCTCAAATCATGGTTTAAAGACTTGAAGGTGCAGAGAATCCACCAGCAAGTGACCCAGGCCCCACACTGCAGAGGAAGGTGAAAAACTCCCAGGGCTTCTGGCAATCTGCCCTGGAGGAAAATTCCTTCCCAAATATGGCGATCAGCATGGCAGTGCGCCACCAAAGAATGCGAGAAACAGAGGTTGTGGGCTCAGTCAAGCCGACACTCAAAGACAATGCAAAAGGAAGCAGCAGGTGCCATTCCTTATTGCTGTCAGTTTAATGCCTTGCTAACACTACCATCAAATCAAGCCAGATACTGTCACTATTTGTCACCTGTACATGCATCGCCTATAATTTAGCATGCGCCAGTTCACCTTGAATGAACAGAGATGAAGCAAAGTCATTTACAATGTGCTAGCAGCTGCTTGCCAGACAATTAGAATGCTTCAAAAAAAATAGACAGAACTCAGTTCTATTCTTCCTCCAGCGTTAAAAACGTAATTTCACTCCATGCTGCACTGTGAGTTTATCTGATTTTACTAAAAGGAAAAGAAACTCAACTTGTTTTCCATAAACAAAGCCTGGTGTCATTTTCTCGTGTCTAGCTTGTCTCCTGTTGGTAAATTTAACGTCCTCAGAATTGGAGGGATGGAAGAGGCAGTGAGGATCAACAAGTCCAGCATACCTAGTCTTATTAAGTAAATAATTGCAGATGCCCTTGCGTTGATCAAATAGTCCTTAGGCAATAAAGCCAATTGTGAAATAAACTTGCTGTGACATTTAATTCAACTCTTTTTCAAGCAGCAGATGGCAGCACAAATACCCCGAGCCAATGTCATCTGCGAGGGTCGTTTACTTCATATTGACTCCCCAAACTTACCTAGAAAGTTGACTAAACTGCTTCCAGGGAGCTTCCTATGTGGGAGACAGACACCCACACCTGGGCTGGGGAAGAAGTCAGGGGAAATACACATCACATCTCCACCCTACATCACATCTCCACCCTACACCAAGCCCGATCAGGAAAAACTTGGCCTCAGGTTGAATTAATTTTTTCTGTGCTCACCCTGACCCCTCTTCACTGAGAGTTCCCGGCTCCTTTTTCACATAAGGCCTTGAGCAATATTTGCCTGAGAAAAACTCGTGCTGCCAGACCTAATGGAATTTACATCGACTTTCATCATAAAAAAGAGAATTTCCTTTACAGTATGAGTGTGCATGGGCTCCACGACCAGTACAGCAGAGGCCAAACCATAAGTCTGGATCCAAACTCCCACACAGTTTGGGGGAGTTCAGAGTGGAATATGGACTTTCTAAATGGGCTTTACTTGCATAGAGGAACAGAACCCTACACTCACAGATCCAAATACCATGGAATTTAAGAATGGGTGAATCTGTCTCAAGCTTATCCCTACCTGACTGGTAATGTATCATTTTAGTGGCAACTAAGTACAAATGACTGTTACCATAAATTCTGTTATTGTGGTTAAACAAAAAAAATCATTAAATTTGTCCCTGTTTGTTTCTACAGTGAGTGAGTGACTCTAGAAGGAGTTTATTTTTAGTTAAATGAAACTAGGATAGGTTCCATAAAACCTAGACTTTTCATTGCGGTTCTGAGGAATTTCACACAAATATAAACATTAGTATTTTCAATGAATAGTTATTTTTCTTAAATTTCAAGTTCAATTAATGGAAACTCCATAGCTTGCCCATTGCTAAACATATCTAACGTGGGTGTGAAATGCATGCAGAGTGCTACCCATGTTCTAGAGTGGTTCTATGGCAATTCTTTGAAATGTTGATACACTACAGCTGAGCTGTTACCACTCCAGAAAGATCTTGGAATCTCTGTGATTAGTTCACTGAAAACTTCAGTTCATCATGCAGCAGCAATAAAAAAGCTAACAGCCTTGGGGACTCTTAGGAGAGGGACAGAAAATATAAGAACATAAGAACTGCCATACTGGGTCAAACCAAAGGTCCACCTAGCCCAGTATCTGTCTATCGACAGTGGCCAATGCCAGGTGCCCCAGAGGGAGTGAACCTAACAGGTAATGATCAAATGATCTCTCTCCTGCCATCCATCTCCACCTTCTGGCAAATAGAGGCTAGGGACACCATTTCTTACCCATCCTGGCTAATAGCCATTAATGGACCTAGCCTCCATGAATTTATCCAGTTCTCTTTTAAATGCTGTTATAATGCCACTGTGTAATTCAATGATGCACCCACACCTTGAATACTGAGTCCAGATCTGGTTACCCCACTGTCCAGACAAACCAAGCTCTAGACAGTTTCCTTTTCCTCACAGACTCTGCCTATTAGAGTCTGCAAAATGTCTTGTGGATGTTTAACACGTGAGTGACTGGGGAATGAAAAGGGATAGATATTTTCTAGTTTCCCTAAGATGACAAATAGTGCCGTCTCTATCCATAAACAAGTATACTTTGACTGATTAGAGTCTTTCCACCAATGTGTTTTCTTTTTTAATAACTAAACTTAAGTCATTGTCGAAGGCCAGATTTTCTAGGCTGTGCACACAACATATGTCTTGCCTAGTTTGCAAGTGCAATTGCTACAACTGTGTGTGCGCAAATGAGGGGACTTCATGTGCAAATGATATGTAGTTACCTGATTTGCATACTAGTTACAATAACTGTAAATTTTGTGCATGCAATTGCTATTGTATTGTTTTGAAAACCTGTCCTTCGTTAAAAATGAGAATGGCACATTAAACAAACAAGCTTTCTGGGCTTTATCTTTCTTCAGCATTAGCAAAAGTGTGATTTCTGTACTTTCAGTTTCAAGGGGTTACTTAGCAATTCTACACATCATCAACTCAGTCTTTGACGCAACATAATAGGTTGTGCATCATTCAATGTCTACATTATTTTTTAAAATAATACTTCCTTACAGTGGCAGAAGCTCAACTGGTATGTTGTTTTAGGGCTGGTGGATGCTTAGTCACCTATCAACACTGAAAATCTTGGATCACATTTTCAAAAGTGGGAGAGAATCTAGTTTTAGAGCTGGTGAAGTGCAGTGAATAAAGAGGTTGGGGAGAAGTGAACACACTACAAAGTAGGTAGGATTGCAGTGCAGCTCCTTCAGTCTGGAACAGTAGCCGTATCATCTCCACACAGGTTGTGTGTTGTGCTGGAAGCTACTGGGCTGGAGGCTGCCTGACACATACACCCTGATCACAACCTTTTACTAGTGTTAAGGAGCTGTGACTGACTAAATGGATTCTGTTAGCAGCCAGTTCCTTGTTATGGAATGAAACAGCATCTGTGACACGTGCTTATTGTATCATGGGATGGTGTGAAAAGCAGGAACACTTGTGCCCAGGGAAGACTTTGAAATATTTAATTTCTAATCAGCAGCACTAGCACACGCAGCTTATAAGTGGCATTACACATTTAATACACTGTTCCTTGCCCATACTGCACAGAGTCCAACTGATAATTAGAAGAGACATAGATAACTATCTCTGAGCCAGTCAGGGCTCACAGAGTTCTAGTGTTTCAAATCCAACTGGGAAGTCAGGAGACATTCCCCTGTCTTCCCCCCCAAAAAGGGTTCCTGGAGAACTTGAAGGAGACTGTTGTCATCACTGTGATTGACACCACACCCAGAGGCGGCACTTGCACACAGGTCTGTTTGGAGCTAAAGTCAGCAATGGGAACTGGGGACAACACAAGAGCAGTGTTTTGTAACCATGATAACTTGAAAGGAGCAGGCTCCTTCCTTGGGTCAGCACCTACACAGCAAAGAGATACCTCCTAATTGTAACCTGGTGAAAGAAGAAGGGTCT
Source organism: Gopherus evgoodei (assembly GCF_007399415.2). NCBI lineage: Eukaryota > Metazoa > Chordata > Testudines > Testudinidae > Gopherus > Gopherus evgoodei. The sequence goes on along the minus strand of NC_044327.1, from coordinate 12,839,848 downwards.
TACACTTGGTCCACCTCTTCTGCCATGACTGGTCAATAGCTGTAGGTGGGCTCCCCTCGTCCTTGCTAGCCATGGAGGAGCATATCAATTCTCTTTCTGCCACCAGCGCTCCCCCTTACAGTGCATCTGTTGCTAGCAAAGACAAATCTAAGAGAAGGTGCGAGGTGAGAGAGGGGAGTAGACAAAGTAGCAGCTACATGTTGTTGTTCCAGGTCTGTTCTGCCAATATTCTTTCATGGTTCCCTGGCAAACCTTAGCCCTGTTTGGTCTTGGACCTTCAACGTTTGAATAAATGAAGGAGCCTCAACAGCCGTCACATAGCATGGAACCCAGTCCATGGGTCCTGCCTGAACCCACCTTGCCCATACCTTTTCCACTTCACTTGCCAGCTCTGTTCTATCTCCTCTGTCACTCCACTGCCCACAAAAACCTTATTCAGGGCTGCTACACAACCCATCCAACTAACCCATTCCTGCTTCTACAGTCCCCTTCCCATTTGTAAACTGAAGTCTGTGACAGCAGCATTAGTACAAAGCATTTATATGCACAGAAGTCAAGCAATTTAAAACTATGGTCCCCACAGCAATGGAGAAATGAACCTTTTGCCAAAATGGTATTTTCCATTGCTATGCAGTGATTACAAGTATACATATTAACACAAACTTACGTTGGCTGAGCTATAGGGGCTTTGGGCTTCATATTTTGTTTTTAATTTCTTGACTTGTGTATGTACATTTTCAACTACAGTGTTACCTTAATATAGCGTTTGATTGCCCTTTGGGAAGTGGCGTGAATTGAGGTGGCATTTAATTGCATTGGTGTTTTTTGAAAAGGACAAAGAAAGGAATGAAATGAGTGTTAAGTGTAGGCTTACTGAGCTTGGAACATTTCTGGCAACTAGTGGTTCGCAGAGGAACTCTTACCTTGCACCTAATAGGCTTTTCTGAACCAGAGTGAAACATGTTGTCTCTTCATTATTAGAATATTTCACAGTAAGCTGGCTGTAAATTCATGGGTGAGATTCCTGGATTCTGATGCTCTTCAAAAGACTGCAGTGCTGCCCCCTTCTGCGCTAGGTTCCCTCTGTTGCCAAGAGCCTGGGAGCCATGGGGGAACCCATAGACCCACCAGCCAAGTCTCTTGTCCCCAGAGCACACAAGAGTGCAATTGCTGCTGTCCATTTGGGTATGGCTCTTGTCTGGTTCTTTTTCAGGTTATTTAATAGATGTCTAAGGAATGCTGTACTTTTGAATTTAACACCAGTACCATGAGCAGACAGCCAAGTTGTAATGGACAGCATCTCAGATGCTCTCTCCACCCCCCTCTTGTCCTCCAGTCCAAGCTCCCAAGTCCCTAAAAAATAGCCAACCCACACCCTTCTTTCAGTCCCTTGACACCTTGTTCTCCAGCTCCATTCCCAAGTCCCACCTGCTGAGGTTTCCTGCTGTTAGGTGATGATTGTTCAGTTGTTAGGCCATCTCTGTGTCTTACTGGACCCTCTGTTCATATGGATCAGTTTCAATCACTTCTTCCATGACTGTATTTATTCCCCCTAGACAGCAAGGAGACACACACATAACACCTCCTGCACTGTTCCAGGAGCAGTGTTAACCTTTGCATCCAGTGTAGCAATGCAACATACAGAGAGAAACTGAGGCACACCTAGGATTCATAAAAAATTAGAAGATTCTATTCTGTCACAAGTAATTAATTTATGAAGTAGGCTGAAGGACCACTTCCTCACAGAGTTCTGAAATGTAAGACTTTAGTCAAGCATCATACATCAGCTTTTGAGGAGGTCATCTTTACCGCTATAACTAAAGTCTTGCACAGAGTGCAACACGCTGACATTTTGTTAGGAATTAAGAATATTTTATCCTGGAATGCGTAGTTACTAGTCCTTGTGATGAGTGAACCTCAGAGGGTTCAGCGTGGTTGAGACTCTAAGAATCTAATAAATGATAGTCTCTACTTTATGCAGCATGTTTTCAAAGCATTAAAGAAACATTGCGCCACAATGCTATTTCCTTTGAAGTCCATGAGAATTCAACCATTTGCAAAGTTCACATAAATCTGCGTGAGCCCAATGTGATGGGCAGTTCTCAGGGGACTAACTCTGAGGGTTTTGCAACACTTTTTGCTCAATAGATCCTTGACAACCTTTAGTCAAAGTCCATAGAGGTGCTTCTGTGCCTGAGTTAGGTGTCTTGTTGCTAACCCTGCTAGCCTTTATCAGTTTTGTTGCTCTCCTCTGGAGGCCCTCCAATTTTTCCATGTTTTTCTTAAAGTGGGGTGCCCCGATTTGGACACAATACTCTAGCAGAGGCCTCACCAGTGCTGAGCAGAGCAAGACAATTCTGTTGCATGTGTTACAGACAACACCCAATGGTATTAGCCTTTTCTGGAACTGCATCACATTGACGACTCATTCAATTTGTATAACACCCAGATCCTTTTCAGTAGCATTACTGTCTAAACACAGTTATTCGCCAATTTGTAGTTATGCATTTGATGTTTTCCTTCCTACTTTTAGTACTTTGCACTTGTTATTGAATTTCTTTTTAGATACCAATTCTCCAGTTTGTCAAGGTCATTTTGAATTTAACCCTGTCCTCCAATGTGCTTGCAGCCTCTCCCAGTTTGGCGTCATCCACACCATTATCCAAGTTATTAATGAAAATACTGAAAGGTACTAGACTCACGATTTGCTATCAAATTGGGAGGAAATATCTGCCAGACCCCACTATATATGTCCTCCCAATTTGACAGAAAATCATTAATAACTAGTCTGAGTACGATCTTTCAACCAATTGTGCACCAACCTTATAGTAATTTCAGATAGACAGTCTCATTGGCAAGTTAAGGAAATGCGGTCATGTGGGACTATGTCAGTAGCCTCACTAATATCAAAACATCACTACATTTAGTGCTTTACCCTATCCACTAAGCCAGTAAACCTGTCAAAGAAGGAAATTAGATTGATGTTGCCTTATTACCGTATTATACTCTAGGTACTTACAAATTGATTGGTTAATAAGTTATTGTAGTATCTTTCCAAGTATCAAAGTCATGCTGACTGATCTATAATTCCCCAGGTCCTCTTTGTTCCCCCTTCCTAAGATAAATACTAGGTTTGCCCTTTTTCATTCCTCTGGAACCTCATCTGTCCTCCAGGAGTTCTCAAAGATAGTTGCTAATGGTTGAGAGATTGTGGAACTAGGTGAAACAAGTACCCTAGGATAAATTTCATTAGGCTTTGGTGACTTACACACATCTAACTTATTTAAGTACTCTTTAAAACTTTCCTTTCCTTATCTTGGCTAGTGTTCCTTCCCCCTTGTTGTTAATATGAATTGTGTTAAATATCTGGTCACCATTAACCTTTTTAGTGAAGACTGAAGCAAAACAGGCATTAAACACCTCAGCTGCCTTTTTACCAGTTATGAGCTCTCCTTTGCCACTGTAGTGGAAGGCCAACATTTTCCTTCATCTTTCTCTTGCTCCTAGTGTATATAAAGAACCTCTTGTCTTTTTTTCATTCCTTGCTATGTATAACTGATGTTGTGCCTTCTCCTCCCCTTCAAAATCTCATAATTCTGCACCATGGCCTACCTATCTGACCATATGTCGTCGTGTTCTCAGTCTCTACCCCCAAAATCCAACCCACTCTGCAGCACTAGTGATGCTGGACTCAGTATCTGGTTCTCTCACAACCATCTTGAGTTCTTTTCCCACACTAACTCCTGTGTATGGAATGCAAATGAATCATTTTCCCTCAATGGGTAGTTATTCAATATTTCTTTTTATTCTCACAGTTCAATGTGTGATGCTAAGCCTTCTTTACTGCAAGCTATCTGAATGCTGCACGGAATACAGGATTCTTCCTTTCCTAAACGGCTTTTCTAGGATACTCATGACTGTAATATCTGAGTGCTTCAGAGCCATTGCTATATTTATCTTCATACTGTGAGGAAAGGGAATGGTATTATCCCCATTTTACAGCTGGGAAATAGAGGTAAAGAGGCTTAGGCCAAAATTGTCAATTGTCTCCACTAATTTTGCATGCCCAACTTGACTTGATTTGGCAGGTGTCTCAAAGCACAAGATTTAAATTAACATCAGTTGCAGTTCCAAGTGCTCAGCACTTCTGCAAATCTGGCTGTGGGTGTCTCAAATGAGGCACTCACAAAATGAACCACACACACTTAGTTGCCACCTGTAAAAACTTTTGTTTAAGCAACTCACTCACCATCATATAGGAACTCTGCCGCAGAATTAGGGATAGAATCCAATTCTCCAGGCCAGAAGTCAACCTCCTTAACTATGAGACTATCCTTCTTTTCCTGCCCTGCCTCATTCACGGCACACCTTCCACCTTCTGCAACAAGTGACGTCAAGAGTCTGACCGACATCAGCCTCATTTGCTACACATTTTCATTCATTCTGTGTGCATCATCCTTTCCATGGAAAATATAGGGTGTGTTTAACTATTTTGCCACAAACGATGAATCAGGGTTATGTCAAATTTCAAGTCCCTGATCCTGGAGCATGGAGGTGCCAGAGATTCTTAGTGAGATAGTTGTTAAATTCTTACAAGATTTCCCTTCACTTCATTCCTGGTAATGGCTGAACTTGTTTGTCTGAAACGTAACACCCGCCTTCCTTGTTGCTTTGTGAGTTATGAAACTAAGGCTGGACTTTATTTCCAGTATAGTAAAATGGATCAAAACCTTGTCTGACTTCTACTTTCCTATCAGATATTGCTCCCCTGAGCCAGATCTGAAGTGTTAAGGATGATTATTATTAGGAATTAATAAAAATTAAGCTTGGCAAATTCAATGTTTATATTTTGATGTATAATATCAATATTTAAGCATTTTCTTTGATTACTGATTTAAGTTGCCAGTTGAGCACAATTATGGGTTTTAAGAATTTTTAAAGTTAAATCTTTAAATTCTAAATTTAAAATTAAAATTTTTCCTAGTTGCAGGAACTTAAAGGCCCACAGAATTATTTAATGACAGTACCTGTAGAGATTGAAGTAGTTTTACAGCCATTAACACATTTTCAACATCGCATCAAAATATAAAGTAAATATCTTCAAACTCTAATAAAGTTCTCAAGCAGCATTTTTCTTACATTGTGAAATTCCAATTATTGATGGAAAATGTTTTCCATCACTGTGTGTGCGATCTGAAATCAATGTTTAATAATAGTTACTGATAAATCTAATCCATCCAAGTCTAAAGATAATGATCTACCTGTCCTCTTTGCTCCCAGTTCTGCAATCTGTTTGAATGGGAGAGCATCCTGAGACAGCATCTATTCAAGTGGAGTAAAGGTAGCAAAATTAGGCCATTATTCAGTGGATCAAACTTTTGGTTTCCAATTTTTAGCATTTAAAAAGCAATAATTAGAGCAGGATTGTAAAACTGAATATTTTCTGTCTGTCATACAAAATACAGTTTTAACTTGATTTTATCCATTTAACTGAAACATTGATGCAATAAAGAAACTATGGTGGTTCACGGCTTGCTAAGCACTATCTAAACATTTTGAGACAACACAACCACAAAAAGTACATATTTGAATGTTAATAGGTGAGCATTTGAATCCTCTGTCCATCAGTAAACCAAAAGAAACAATGGTTTTCAATAAAATATTAACTTGTTACTCAGCATACTCTCTAGCTGAGCTGAGCTATATGTTAAGAACATCTAAGGGTTAACATCTACTAGAGAAGAAGTTGTTTTTTTTTAATCCATTGAGCCACTACGAAAATCTACAGTAGATACCAGCCTTGGTAACTGTTAGGCCTGAATAAAGATATTGCAGACAAAACCAGGTATGCCAACCTAACCAAAGTCAGGCTAACAGAGGTTTTTGGGTAATTCCTGAGTGAAAAACACTGAGAAACAGCAGCATGTCTCACAAGCGCTGGGAAAAAGTACTACACCAAAAAAAATGGTATTAAATATCACTAAGGCTGGGAAGGCATTGCAGTGGAATCTAGTATGTTTAAAAATTCAGAATTTCCTAAATAACCAGCTAATGGCCATTTGGAGTAATCTTGAGTACCAGACTTGGCCCACTGCCCTTACAGACACATCAGGAGTACTATCTAATCTGTGGTCATGGAGACATACTGAAGACTTTCTGGGTGGAAGTGTGAACATTTACAGTGCTCCTTCCAAGCATTTGGACTGGCGGGTGTGGGCTTCCACATACCGAATCCTGACGGGTCCATAAGAAAGAATGCACATGGAACTAAATTATTCACCAAAACATCTAAAAAATTAGACCACTTGATATACCTAACTAATTTATAATCAGTGCCCCAATCCCTTAGTTGTCAGACAAACAGAATTCCACTCTTTTGTCTGTGCACTCATTCCTAAATTGTGGGTGGCTAAGCTCAAAAAAGCAGTTGTAAATATTTCTGCAAAGCTTAAAAAAAACAGCTAATGCATTAGTAAACACTTTCCAAAAGTTGCAACAAAAAATTAATAAAGTAGCAAAAATACCTTTGCAAAATAGACGTGTGCTAAACGCCATGAATGCTAAATTGGGGGGGGCTTGTGCTCGCATAAAAAAAAATGTTGCTTTTCTGTTAATCACTCTAGCTTAATTAACAAAAATTTACAAGCTATTAAAAATGTTGCTGTTGTTTTCCATGCTGTATCTCTTAATCACACTTTTAGTTTTAAGGACCTCCTCCCAAACCTTGGGTCATGGTTTACTAGCCTCTCCCGTACAATTGTTAAATAGATATGTGTCCCAAGAGTCCCGTTATGATCCTCTAGGGACAAAAGGGGGATTGTTAGGCCTGAATAAAGATATTGCAGACAAAACCAGGTATGCCAACCTGACCAAAGTCAGGCTAACAGAGGTTTTTGGGTAATTCCTGAGTGAAAAACACTGAGAAGGAGCAGCATGTCTCACAAGCGCTGGGAAAAAGTAAGATAAGGGAGAGGCTGCATTCCTGGTATGGTACCAACTGTGCTGTGTTAGGAACAGTTCCTTTGAAGAACTGATAAGAAATCCCAGCCTCCCTGTTTTCACTCCTTGGTTCAGTTCTCTGTCTGTTTTAACTCCCCTACATTCCTAACTTCTGGTGCTTGCTAAAATATTGTTAATCACCTAATGCTGTAAAACATGTATACTAAAAGTGTCTAGTTTCTAGTTGTAAAAAAAAGGGGGTGGGTTGCTCCAGTGAATAATTTATGACACGACGGAACTGTCTATATAGGCTTATACTAAAATGTAAAAAGCAGGCTGGTTCTCCCTGAAAACAAGCTGCTCTCTATTAATGCGTGCACTTGTCAATAAAAAGCTTTTAATCCGACCTTGCTGGTGTTGCCTGTCTCTCTTGCGGTCAGACAATGAACTTTGCTGTCTGGGTTAAAGTCCCTGACATAACTCTGGAAGTTTTATCAAGAGTCTTATGATATTTATGGTGTTCTTTTCCCACCTCAAAACCTCACTCCTGGAATTGAGACATTGCACGTGAAACTCAGCTTTTTTTTTATTTTTATCTTTTGAAAGAGGAATTGTCTAGCCTTCATTGCTGCAGAGCAAGGCTTGGAAAGTGTGACTGAGGGGCATCCTGAAGTTCTCAGAAACCACAAGGCAAAGAAGAACAGAAAGTTCAGTACTTGATCTCACAAAGTTCTTCGGGATTGACACATGAATTCTGAACACTTGGGACTGTCCTGAATACCAGCAGGGACTCCTGATCCCACTTGTGAAATCCATACAGACAGGCCAATGCTGCACTCGAAATTCCATGGGACTCCCTGAAGGAAGATCCGGTTGCAGGCTTAGTACCATAAGAATACACACATTGTAATTCAGTTCATTTTCTGACTTCTCCACCTTACTGCCTAAGGATCCCCCTGGAGATTTGACTTGGGCTGTAGTGTTTTTACCAGCAACATTAGTGACCTTTTTTGGTAAAGCAATAGTTTGTCCAAAGTGCCAGATTGTACCAATAAATCTGAAAACTGAAAACAAGTGTTCAGCTTTAATTCAATACAAGTCAAAGGAGAGGTGGTTTCCAAAGTCTCCTATGATGACAGAACCATATCTACTGAGGGGAAACCCTCTGAGGGAACAGACTTCACGCTGGGATTTTGTTGATGTTTCTTGGATAATTGTAAAGCTGTTATATGCGGAGCACAAGCTTCATGCTTGATAGCAGGGGGCAAATCCCAGGAGACTAGATCCTTTAAAAGAGCACTTTTATAATGAAAAAAAGTATAACTACCTCCTCTTAAAAGGGATGCTCTTCATATGTTATTTTTGAAGACAGCAGTAGTAGGAATAAACGACCCAATGGTCAAGGCAGCAAATAAGCATCAGGCGGAAAAATAAGAAGAAATAAATGCAACTCTGCTGCTCAGTGAGACTACAGGGGCACTGGGGTAAAATAAAAAATAATAAGAAAAAACAGCAACAAAAGAAAAACAACCCACCACACTCTGGCTCAAACCCCCATCCCGAGCATACTATGATTTTTGACTCTGGGAAATTCAGGTAAATTGTTCCCCGTGACCCTTGCAAGGTGGTCTCTCTTCCCCTGAATTTGCAAACACTTTGAGGACATGGAAAAGACGGTTACTCACCTTTGTAACTGTTGTTCTTCGAGATGTGTTGCTCACATCCATTCCAGTTAGGTGTGCGCGCCGCGCGTGCACGTTCGTCGGAAACTTTTTACCCTAGCAACTCCAGTGGGCCGGCAGGTCGCCCCCTGGAGTGGCGCCGCCATGGCGCCCAATATATATCCCTGCCGGCCCGCCCGCTCCTCAGTTCCTTCTTGCCGGCTACTCCGACAGTGGGGAAGGAGGGCGGGTGTGGAATGGATGTGAGCAACACATCTCGAAGAACAACAGTTACAAAGGTGAGTAACCGTCTTTTCTTCTTCGAGTGATTGCTCACATCCATTCCAGTTAGGTGACTCCCAAGCCATACCTAGGCGGTGGGGTCGGAGAGAGAAGTCGCGGCACGGAGCACTGCAGTTCCGAAGGCCGCATCCTCTCTCGACTGCTGTACCAGGGCGTAGTGGGAAGCAAAGGTGTGGACCGATGACCAGGTCGCTGCCCGACAGATTTCCTGGATGGGCACACGGGCAAGGAAAGCCAGCGACGACGCCTGCGCCCTGGTAGAATGCGCAGTCACACGGCCCGTAGGGACATGGGCCAAGTCATAACAGGTCCTGATACAGGACGTAACCCACGAGGATAACCTCTGGGAGGAGATAGGAAGCCCTTTCATACGGTCCGCTACCGCCACGAAAAGCTGGGGGGATTTGCGGAAGGGTTTGGTCCTCTCTATGTAGAACGCGAGAGCTCTACGGACATCCAGCGAGTGGAGCTGCTGCTCCCTGCCTGAGGAGTGAGGTTTTGGGAAAAAAACCGGGAGGAAAATCTCTTGGTTGACGTGGAAGGCTGAGACCACCTTGGGTAGAAAGGCAGGGTGCGGTCTAAGCTGCACCTTGTCTTTGTGGAAGACCGTGTATGGGGGGTCTACCACAAGGGCTCGGAGTTCCGACACCCGTCTAGCTGAGGTGATAGCTACTAGAAAGGCAGCCTTCCAAGAGAGGTAAAGCAGGGAGCAAGTAGCTAACGGCTCAAAGGGGGGCCCCATGAGCCGGGACAACACCAGGTTAAGATCCCAGGTTGGAGCAGGGGGACGGACGTTAGGGAATAACCGTTCCAGCCCTTTAAGGAATCTCGACACCGTCGGGTGAGAAAAAACGGAGCGACCGTCCGCACCCGGGTGAAAGGTGGAGATAGCTGCTAGATGGACTCGCAACGACGATAAGGCCAGACCTTGCTCTTTGAGGGACCAAACATAGTCTAAGATTTCGGTTACCGAAACTTCCATAGGGCGGAGATTTCTCTCTACGCACCAACAGGAGAAGCGTTTCCATTTCGCTGAATATGTGGCTCTTGTGGACGGTTTCCTGCTGCTCAAGAGCACCTCTCTCACGGGCGTGGAGCAGCGCAGCTCGGAACCAGTTAGCCACGCAGGAGCCACGCCGCTAGGTGCAGCGACTGCAGGTCTGGATGACAGAGAGACCCGTGGTCCTGGGTAATCAGGTCCGGATGAAGGGGCAGGGGAACTGGGTCGGCTACGGCCAAGTCCAGCAGCATGGTGTACCAGTGCTGTCTGGGCCATGCCGGGGCCACCATGATCACACGAGCCCTGTCTCTGCGCACCTTCAGGAGGACCTTGTGAACCAGAGGGAACGGAGGAAACGCATAGTACAGGTGGGTTGACCACTGGATGAGGAAGGCATCCGCTATCGACCCCGGCTCCCTGCCCTGAAAGGAGCAGAACGCTTGGCACTTCCTGTTCCCCTTGGACGCAAAGAGGTCCACCCGGGGATAACCCCACCTCCGGAAAATGGAGAGAGCGACGTCCGGGTGAAGGGACCACTCGTGTGACAGGAAGGATCTGCTCAATCGATCCGCCAGCGTGTTCCGTACTCCGGGAAGGAAGGAAGCCCTGAGGTGAATGGAGTGGGCTACGCAAAAGTCCCAGAGTCGTATCGCCTCGAGGCACAGGGAGGAGGACCTGGTGCCGCCCTGTTTGTTGATATAATACATGGTCGTTGTGTTGTCCGTGAACACGGCTACACAACGACCCTGAAGCTGATGACAAAACGTTTGGCAAGCAAGGCGGACCGCTCTCAACTCCCTCATGTTGATGTGTAGCCCCACCTCCTCCTGGGACCACAGGCCCTGCGTCCGCAGGGTCCCTAGGTGGGCCCCCCAGCCTAGATCTGAGGCATCCGTTGTCAGGGATACCGAGGGCTGAGACGGGTGAAAGGGAAGACCCGCACACAATACGGACTGGTCCAACCACCAGCCGAGGGAATCTAAGACCTTCTGGGGGATTGTGAGTAACATGTCTAACGGTTGCCTTGCCGGCCTGTAATGACTGATAAGCCACAGCTGGAGAGGCCTCATGCGGAGCCGAGCGTAGTCGGTCACAAAGGTGCACGCCGCCATGTGGCCTAACAGGGTTAGACATGTCCTCACTGACGTCAACGGGGCTGACCGCAAGCGTTGAACGATCGCCGCCATGGTCTGGAACCGCTGCAGAGGCAGCGAGGCCCTGCCCACAGTGGCGTCCAGGACGGCCCCGATAAATTCCACCTTCTGAGTGGGCCTCAGGGTGGACTTGTCTGTGTTTATCAAGAGGCCCAGACTCGCAAACATGCCGGTGATCACGCGGACATGGCTGATCACCTGCTGTTCCGACGTGCCCCGAATCAACCAATCGTCCAGATAAGGGAACACGTGGACACGGTTGCGCCGAAGATGCGCCACGACAACTGCCATGCATTTTGTAAACACCCTCGGGGCCGTGGGGAGGCCGAACGGGAGGACTGCAAATTGATAATGAAGAGCCCCCACAACGAAGCAGAGAAAGCGTCTGTGGCGCGGCCAAATGGCAATGTGGAAATACGCGTCCTGCATGTCGAGGGCGGCGTACCAGTCTCCCGGATCCAGGGATGGAATAATGGTCCCCAGGGATACCATGCGGAACTTCAACTTCACGAGGTATTTGTTGAGCTCTCGCAGGTCGAGGATAGGCCTGAGGCCCCCCTTGGCCTTGGGGATCAGAAAGTAGCGGGAATAAAACCCCTTGCCTTTCTCGTTTTCCGGAACCGCCTCTATAGCTCCTTTGCTGAGGAGCGTCTGCACCTCCTGCCGAAGGAATTGCTCGTGAGAAGGGTCCCTGAAGAGGGACGAGGAAGGAGGGCGGGAAGGAGGAAACGAAACAAACTGCAGGCGGTATCCCGTCTGCACCACGCTTAAGACCCAGCGGTCCGATGTTATTTGGGACCACGCCGGGAGGAAAAACGAAAGGCGGTTGGAAAACGGGGGGGAAGGATCCATAGGGGAAACTGTTACTGCGCCCTCGAGCGCACCTTCAAAATGAAGGCTTAGGACCAGGCGGGGGTTTTGAGGAGCCTTGGTTCTGCCCCCCTTGGTTCCCCGACTGCCTGCGCCTCCCGTTCCTGCCGCGGCGCCTGTAAAGGTCCTGCCGCTGGCGGAACTGGGAAAACGGCCTGCGTTGTTGTTGTTGTTGCGGCCGGAAGGGTCTACGCTGCGTCACGGGAGTGTGCATCCCGAGGGACCGCATAACGACTCGGTTATCTTTCAGACTCTTGAGTCTGGGGTCTGTTTTGTCAGAAAATAGGCCCTGGCCTTCGAAAGGAAGGTCCTGTATAGTATGCTGGAGCTCCGGCGGAAGGCCGGAAACCTGCAGCCAGGAGATGCGACGCATCGTAACACCTGACGCAAGGGTACGGGCAGCCGAGTCCGCAGCGTCCAAGGAGGCTTGCAAGGCCGTGCGTGCGACCTTCTTGCCTTCGTCCAAGATGGCCGTAAACTCTTGGCGAGCATCCTGTGGCAGCAGCTCCTTAAATTTGTCCACTGCCACCCAGGAATCAAAGGCATATCTGCTCAGCAGGGCCTGCTGGTTGGAGACCCTGAGCTGCAGCGCCCCAGCCGAATACACCTTACGGCCAAGGAGGTCCATCCGCCTGGCCTCTCTTGATTTGGGGGCCGGAGCATCCTGGCCATGACGCTCCCTATCGTTCACCGATTGAACCACCAGTGAACACGGGGTCGGGTGTACATGGAGATATTCGTATCCCCTAGAAGGGGCCATGTACTTCCTCTCGACGCCTTTTGCTGTCGGAGGGATGGAGGCCGGAGACTGCCAGATGGTGTTGGCGTTGGCCTGGATGGTTCGTATAAAGGGCAGGGCGACCCTGGTGGGAGCATCAGAAGAGATGATGGTTACAATTGGATCCTCTGTCTCCGAGACCTCCTCCGCCTGCAGACTCAGATTTTGAGCCAATCGCCTGAGGAGGTCTTGGTGCGCCCTGAGATCCAGCGGGGGGGGACTGTTGGAGGAGGTACCCGCCACCGCCTCATCCGGGGAGGAGGATGATGAGACCCCCGGCACGAGAGTGTCTAACTGAGGGTCTTCCTCAGCCCTCGCCTCTGCCTCCGGAGCCACAGCGGAGTCCTGCTGCTTGGACCCTTCCTCCCCTTCCGGGGAGGGAGGGGGGCGAGACAACGAGGCTTCCGGGGCCCTACGCTCCGCAGTCGCCGGCCTAGGAGGGAGCTGCTGGGGGCCCTGGGCCTGATGGTACGCCCAGGGTGTCCAGAATCCCCACTGTTGTGGGCCTTGGTCCTGCAGCGGCGGATCACCAAACAGCGCCGCCTGCCGGTCGGTGCCCAGCGCATAGCCGCTGTCCGTCTGGGAGGATACGGACGGCTGTCTCGAGGGCCACGGTGGGGCCGACCCTGGATGGTACGGGTCTGCGCGGGCCGGCACGGAGGATCGTCTCGGTGCCGGGGACCGGTGCCGGGAGTCATATCGGTGCCGGGATCGGGACCGGGACCGGGATCTGTCACGGTGCCGTGATCCTGATCGGTGCCGGGCGCCGCTTCGGTGCCGGGACCTGCTACCAGCTCGGTGCCGGGAGGTCGACCGGGACCTGCCACCAGCTCGGTGCCGGGAGGTCGAGCGAGACCGGGACCGGGACCTGCCACCAGCTCGGTGCCGGGAGGTCGACCGGTGCGGCGAGTAGCGTCGGGACCTGCTCCTGGAGTCGCGGTGCCGGTGTCGACTGGAGCCTGACCGCGACCTTCTCGATGCCGACCGGTGCCGCGAGTGCGACCGGTACCGCTGAGGGGAGCGGTGCCGGGACTGCGAGCGGCGTCGGGATCTGGAGCGCCCAAGACGTCGGGACCTGGATCGGGAACGACTGTCTCTGGGCGATGCCGACATCATGGGCTTGCCTCTGGACACGACCCGCACCGGAGGTACCGGGGGTGGCAGCCGAGTAGGCTCAGTCAGGGCAATAAGGTCCCGAGCCGAGGCGAAGGTCTCCGGTGTGGACGGGACCACTATCTCAACCCCAGATCTCATGGGGGAGCTCGGCGGCACCGGACTCAACGGACCCGCCGGGCCCGGAGTCAACGGTGCTGACGGTGCCGGCGGCGCCGCGGCCGATGTCGAGGCCGGGCGCTCTAGCCGGGTCTGCCTGGCCGGAGTATTAGACTTCGACGGCCTTGGCTCTGGCTCCAGTGCCGGAGAGGGTCGGTGCCGAGGAGTCTTCTCGGTGCCGGAGCGATCCGGTGCCGGTGCCGATACCACGGCCTGCGAAGCCGTCGGGTCAAGTGCCGCCTCCATTAGGAGAGTTCGGAGCCTTTGATCCCTCTCCTTCTTTGTCCTCGGCTTAAAGGCCTTACAGATGCGGCACTTGTCGGATCTGTGCGATTCCCCGAGGCACTTCAGGCACACTTCGTGGGGATCGCTGGTAGGCATGGGCTTCTTGCAGGCCGCACACTGCTTGAAGCCCGGCGAACCAGGCATGAGCCCGGTGCCGGGTGCCGGGAAGGGTTAAGCCCCCGGCGAAGAAGTACTTTACAACTAATTAACTTAACTATCAACTTAACAAACTAATTAACAACTATAATGAAACTAGAGATAACGATAGATAACGATAGATAACTAGGAGAGCTAGGGACGTGGAGGACAGCTATGCCGCGCTCCACAGTTCCAACGACCGACACGGCGGTAAGAAGGAACTGAGGAGCGGGCGGGCCGGCAGGGATATATATTGGGCGCCATGGCGGCGCCACTCCAGGGGGCGACCTGCCGGCCCACTGGAGTTGCTAGGGTAAAAAGTTTCCGACGAACGTGCACGCGCGGCGCGCACACCTAACTGGAATGGATGTGAGCAATCACTCGAAGAAGAACATAACTATCTTTGGATCTGGGGAAAAGGGAAAATAGTAAAACAGAAAACCACACATGAAACCCCCTTTGTACACATACAAACGAGCATCCCAACTCAAGGCCTCAAGAATTTTGCCAACCCCACAGTTCCTAATAGTGGAGTGTCTGTCCTATCAAGCTCTAGAACTCTTAAACCCACCACAAACCCTCCCCACCTAAAAACACATTCACAATTCAGTTAATTTCAGTGGTAGTCAAAGGCTGACTCTCCTCTGCCAGTCTGCTCCAGTCCAGAGAGAACTGCTCAGGTAAGCCCTGCTCTGATGTTTGGCTATGAGGTCCAGTTTGTGATATCAGTTTTGCTCCTGCCAGCCTGGAGGACCAGAGCACTGTAAAGTCATCACTGTAAAGTCATATGCTGGGTTGCTGCTGGTCTGGTCAGACCTTGCTTTAAAAATCTGTTCTCCTCCCTACCATGGCCACCTATCCAGTCTGGTCTAGTGCCTCAGATTCACTCCACACAGAGAGCCAGACCACCTGATAAAGCACCAAGAGCAGAATGGGACCTTTGAACAAAGTCACAGCTCCTTATTGAGCTTGGACTATATTAGCAAAACCAAAATCTGCTACCCATAAAGTCAGAGGGAATACTCCCCCAGGACACATCCTGCATAATTCCTATACCCTTTCATGAACACAGCAAAGATAAAATATCACATTTACACATCAAAAAAAGACAAATTTCCACCCAAAACAAAATGCAAGTGGAGTTATGGTAAATAATTAATGTAAAAGAAGCTAACTAGCACTGACTTTCCCCATCTCTTTAATAGACAGAGCAAAGAGATGTACCTCTCTAGGTCTCTGGCCCGGAGGTTTACATTAAATTTATAAACAACCTTAAGACTTTAATATGTTTTTAATTTATTGTGTTATAACAAGACCAAGTCTTGAAATGAAGGATCGGTCTTTTGGGGATTCATTCAGTTATTCATTGATCATTTCAATACTAGTGAATTAACTTTATTTGTATTATACTTTCTATAAACAAAGTAAGCAGATATTTCCAGTAAGAATGGCTTTTAGTGTGACTGAAGAGAAGAAAACAAGGAAGGTTCTTCTTCGAGTGATTGCTCATATCCATTCCAGGTAGGTGTGCGCGCCGCGCGTGGCAAACGTGCACGCACGGCGCGCACACCTACCTGGAATGGATATGAGCAACACATCTTGAAGAACAATAGTTACAAAGGTGAGTAACCATCTTTTACCATGACAGAGCACATTGTGTGTGCAAAAATCTGTGTGGAACACAAAATGGCTGCCCATTTAAGGTCAGCATGATCTGCACAGATATAAAGATGCACTATTCTGAAACATAAGTAATAGCATGGCTAAATACTCTACACCTTTTTCCTTCTTCTGGAGTTCTGCATTCCATCATGTGCTCAAATGAGTATTAAAAATTTTAGTTCTGGAATGAGATTTTCAGTCTGATAATAGTTGTCTATCATAACTTTTGTTGTTGGCAGGTTTTACTACATTACATATCACACATTCTCCATCAGTCACACATGATTAAATATCCATATGGCTTAGCCTGTGGAGGAAGTAGTATTAGATTAAAACATACCATACCAGGCAACGGAAAAGAAAAGGACAGGAACACATCCCCATTTACTGAAAGCCCAATAGGTTTGTTGGTATCTCTCATTTACAGTTCACTGGAAGGGAGAAGTGAACTTGACCCCTAACTGTAGCAGGCATTTGAGGAAAGAACAGATGTTTTAGTTTAAGATGCTCACTCCATTTCAGATATTTTTCAGGATAGAATTCAGAAGTCAGAGAGGTTAAAGAGGTAATAGTCTACTGGCCTCCACTCATTTTAGGTCTGTGCACTCTAAGACTTCTTGCGCTTTGACTCCTAACAGCATCTCTGACTCAAAATGCTTGGCTTCTCAAGGTGGTTGTTATAATGCAAGGTGACATGGATTCTGTCTGTTGTCCGTTTAAAAAACCTCTATTTTTTAAAAATAGCTCATTTGGATATGTTTAGCTTGAGGCTTTTTAGTGGACGACCACTCTTCCTGTGCTAACACCACAGTATCTCCTGGTGCTTCATCCCTGCTCCTAAGTGGTCGATAGCTGGTGGACCATCAGATTCATTAACTGTGCCTGCATTCTCATCCAGCCTGGACCCCGATAGTTACTCTGCAGAGATGTATAGGAACCCTGATGGAGCTAGTCCTCCACATCATGCAAGGGTGTCACTCTTTTCCCCAAGCAGAGGATCCCCAAATCCCCCCCGAAACACAGCAAGACTCCACTGGAGCATTGCAGGCAAAGCCTACTGGCTATGGATTGACCAATAACTGCTTTCCAAATACTGTGGCACCTTAACATAGTCACCATTAGCCTCACACAGAATACTTTTGTAATCCCATCCAGTGTTTTCCTTTGCCATGGATTATGTACGTCACAGCTTACTGTTAATACTGAGAGATTTTCCTCATATCTCCAAGGTTTTGGCTGCTGTCAATTGACCTGATTTTCATAGGATTTATGCAGCAGAGATGAAGAAAATCCAACTCTATTTCCTCTTCCACGAAATTTGCTCTAAATGTAATAATTTCTAAACAGGCATTTCCATTATTCATAGTGGAATATGTTAGGTTTACCAATTTATGGTGGCATGCCAGAGCAGGTACAGTCATTAGACAGAATCCCATCTGGTTTCTGAACTGCCTGCATCTTATTAATTACCGCAACTGAGTCTTAAGCAAAGGCAGCACTAATATAATGAAGAGCTCTGGCTCTTGAGTCCTGTAAAACAAGACTAGATAGAACAGTAGGAAGTGTACTATGGGGAGGGAGATAGAGATGCTGAAGACTCTGTAGATTATTTAGTCTAACTTCTGCAAAGCACAAATGGCCCCCTCTCTGGCCAAGTTAGTTGGATGTGCATCTGACTGTGCTGTAAATGGCCTGTATAATGCATTGGGGCGTAGCTTTTCCCAGCATGTTTAACTCTAGCCAGTGACTGCTAGACAATGACTAATTCAACTACGATGCCATTAGCACAGTTGAGGAAGTTCTCCACTAATTCCATCAGTGCTCTTGTGTTGAGACAGCAAAGTGGTTGCAAAGTGGTCTGTCCAGTTAGATATTTTATTCTCTCCTTTACATGCATTCACACCCAAAATACATTTCTTTCTAACCCCAAATGCAGACTCATTGTTTATTTCTATCACAGTAGCACCCAAAAGGACCAGTCAGGATCAGGACCCGATTGTGTTAAGAGCTCTACCATACTTGGAAGACAATTCTCGCCCCAAAGCACCTACGATCCATTTTAAGGCAAGACCAAAAAAAAGTGTGTGAGAGTAAGATGCTGTTAGTGAGCCTGAGGGCAATGCTAACAGATCATAAGGTTAACAGTTTTCCAGTGAGAAGGGAAGACAGGGTATTGATTCACACAGCTATTGACTCAGACTCATAGACTTAAGGTCAGAAGGGACCATTATGGTTATCTAGTCTGACCTCCTGCAGGCCACAGAATCTCACCCATCCACTCCTGTAACAAACCCCTAACTTATGTCTGAGTTATTGAAGTCCTCAAATCATGGTTTAAAGACCTCAAGGTGCAGAGAACCCTCCAGCAAGTGACCCGTGACCCATGCTGCAGAGGAAGGTGAAAAACCTCCAGAGCCTCTGCCAATCTTCCCTGGAGGAAAATTCCTTCCCGATCCCAAATATGGCGATCAGTTAAACCCTGAGCATGTGGGCAAGACTCACCAGCCAGCACCCAGGAAAGAATTCTCTGTAGTAACTCAGATCCCACCCCATCTAACATCCCATAACAGACCATTGGGCCTATTTACCTGCTAATAATCAAAGATCAATTTATTGCCAAAATTAGGCTATCCCATCATACCATCCTCTCCACAAACTTATCAAGCTTAGTCCTGAAGCCAGATATGTCTTTTGTCCCCACTACTCCCCTTTAACCAAAACAGCAGGACTAACAATGAGAGTCAAGGTGTGTTTTGTACCCAAAAGATGGGTCAGTGATGGGGAAACATTGCCAAAGCTTACCACAGCAAGAGTCTGGGTAGAACACACCATATTTCTTTATTAAAATGAACGTGAAGACAAATGCTGTGATAAGTATGGACACCATCACAGCCAAGAAGTTTGCAGGGCTCATTTTAAATTCTAATACAGCTTTTGGCTAGTAGACTTTTGGATAAGGGAAGCAGAATGTTTATACCATCTGACTCACTACCAAGTGTACTGGACTAGAATAACTGTCTCAATTTGCAATACAGCAGATTGCCTACACCTTTAATGATGAAGTAACAACAGTTTATGTTGCTCTAGCCCTGCATAACTTCAAAGCCACAGCAGAACTAATTCTTCTCAAATTAATGAGTGAGATTTTCAGCTGGTGTGCATTCATGTAGCATTGATCTCAGAGCTATGTTGATTTACATGGAGAGTCTGACCCATTACACCAGTGTAAAAATAGTGGGGGAGAGCCTCATTCTCTGTGGACATTTTATTTCAGCTTATAAGAAGGATATATATGTCCTGAAGAAGTGGCTAATCCTTTCTGATTAGAACCACCTTATATATGATGACTCTGTAACCTCTCATCATAAAGACCAGAGGGGTATAGGTGATGATAGGGGCTGGATTGCCTACGGGCCCTTTATTTTGGCTTCTTGTTAACCAGTGTTGTGATACAGCAGCTCACTTCTGTCACTGGCTTCGTGAATTCTAATGTGAGAATAACTAGCAGTTTGCGGTGTGTCTGCCCTATTTTTAATCAGTCTGTCCTGAATTTGGCAGGCTCAGCTGTGATCCACACCAGACACAGTCACACAAGAGTCTCCCAATAAACTTAATAGGCAGCAGGTTTAAACACAAAATAAAGAAGTACTTATTCACACAATGTGCAATCAGCCTATGGAACTCATTGCCAGGGGATGTTGTGAAGGATGAAAGTATAAGTAGATTTAAAAAAAGCATTAGACAAGTTCATGGTGAAATAGGTCCATCAATGGCTATTAGCCAAGATGATCAGGGATGCAACCCCATGCTCTGGGCATCCCTAATCCTCTGACTGCCAGATACTGTATCTGTACGACAGGGGATGGATCACTTGAGGTTTGCTCCATTCTATTCATTCCCTTTGAAGTTTCTGGCACTGGCCACTGTAGGACGAAAGGATACGGAGCTAGATAGACCATTTGTCTGATCCAATATGACAATTCTTATGCACTTTCAGTCCCACGCATGGTCATCAATTCAGATTTCTATTGCTGAGAGCGGTAGGAGGTTTACTTCCCTGCTTAACTGGGTGGATGTTCTGTTCTCAGTTGCCAAGTATCACACCCTAAATGCGGATATGGGGTCTCAATCAATACACGTGATAACATTAGGGGAAACTCCTCCATTATTTTTTGGTATTCTGATAACACCTAAACACCCTCATCTGACCACATGGTTCCATTGTGCTAGGAGCTGTACATACACATTACGAGACAGTCTCTGTCCCAATAAGTTTACAGTGTGAATGGTTTGACATGCTGGGAATTCATTTGACTGGCACTGTAGCAACACTATGAAAACAAAGAATCCAACTGCAACACATGGATGACTGGAGAGACTTGGTATAAAAACCCAAATATAAATATTACAATGCACTTGTTTTACTTTTATATTTTTAATCAGATGTTTAGTGCTATAGGAAATGCAGAATTATTCAGTCTCACTCTGAAACTAATCTAGGCAATAATGAAATTTTTCTGCAGGAAATTAGACACTGGTATTTAATGAGTTTTTCTTAATGATGCCACAAGCCCCTGATTTCTTAAAATAATTGTAAATAGGACAAGAGTTATCCATAGATCTCTAGCTTAAACTTGTAATGTAAGCCTCTGGGGTATGTTTCATGTAATTTGGACATTTCTAAATTAAATTAAGTTACCTGCATACAGAAGAAAGCCCAGATACATTACTATGCATCTCCTAAGGGGAGTGAGGGAGTCTTTTCCACATCCTGCATTATCCTCTCCTCAAAATACTGTCAGTATAAAATATTAATTAGTTTGATATATTTTCCCACAATCAATTATAATTTGAAATGAGTTGTGCACTGGAAATGTGGTGACTTGTCATTTACATAAGATGCCAGTCAAACTGACATCAAGTTTAACCTTGTATTGTCCTTGCAATGGAGTATACGATGCCAGACTCCAGGATGTCATGAGCTGACCAACAACATGAGTCATTCACTTCTCAATAAAATATATTAGAAAAACCACATGAAAAACTGAGTTCACTCATATTGGAGTTGCCATTCTTGATCCTAAGATTTTAAAAAATTAAGAGATTCTATCTCAACTTCTGTCCTCTATTGGACAAGTAACAGTCTTTGTGAAATTGTTCCAAGTAGTTTTCAATTAGTTTTTAACAACTATCTGTAGGCCATAACTAGCCATCAATTTTTGACATAGAAATCCTTGTTGTCAAAGGGGACTCTGGTTTTTAGAGTTAAAGGCACACTATCAAGCTGAGCGGTTTTAGATAGCTGCTGAAAGCGTGCCTGCTGAAATGAGTGCGTGCCAGGTGTTTCCCCCTTTAAAGGATTTTCTCTCTTGCTTTTTTCTAGCATGCTACCAGATCCCTTTGCTTCCAGCATATTATCACTCATCTTGGTTAACCATAACTTTCCACAAAAAAATAAAACCCACTCCAGGTAGCCCCCACCCACCAATTTCCTCCCATTCCCCAACTCCAGGAAAATGGTGGGGAAAGGTGAAAAAAATGGGCAAGAGAGTCCAAAAATAATCAAAATAGAATAATTCATTAAAAAAAATTTAGTTAAAACAAAAAAGTGAAAGATCTCAAGAACTACTTTGTTCATGCTTTTTGATGAAAACACAAGTTGACCAGTTCTATTCATTGTCTGGAGCTAAAGTAAGCTCAGAAATCACAAGAGTTAAGAATTAGACAGGACAATGCAACAATTACAGCTACTGCAAAAGTCACTTTAAATTTGGCAGAGAAACATTACAGCTACTATAAAGGGCCAGGCCCCCATCCCGATGTCCCCAAATTGAGACATGATGGAAAAAATCATATTAGAAAGATCAGCCCTACATCATGGAGACACTGGGAATCAGAGACCCCAAAGTCCGGGGGAAGAGCGTTGTATGTTTTCTTACTGCAGCACAGTACAGCTTGAGAAGTATTGTTGGGCGGGGTGGGAGGAGGTTGGTCTCCGTGTTACCATTTCTAGTGTCGCCGTGTTTCGTAAGTTTGCCAGTCACGAAGATCTGATGCTGAAGCCCTTATTCACCTGGATAGTTCTTTTGACTTCAGTGAGGATACTCATGTGAGTTAGGGCTTCAGGATTGGGCCCCAGGACCAGAATTGCTGAGATGTTACACAGAGGTTCTCCTTTTGTTTGTCCAAAAGCATCAAGGCTGGAAGATTGTGCTCAACGAACAGAGGAGTTTTGCAGACTCCTGAGGTTTGGATCATTTGGATAGGCATTCAAATGTGCATGTTTGTCTGAAAACCACTTTTTTGGGGGGTGGGGTGATTCACCCATCAAATGAAGGTGTCGAACTATCAATAGAAATTGTTGCTTTTAGCAACATCATACTCAGGAGTAAGAATGTTCACAAATTTCCTAAATAATTCCTACCATTTCCATTTTCTGAAAGATACACACACACGCTCACTTTCAAGGTATCTGTATGTCATGCTGTCTGGCACGGCTGACAACTGCGAGTGCCTATCTCAGATGGTCAGAAAATAAGAGCAGACACCTTAAACTCATGGTATCTCATCTATAATTAGATTTCACCAAGCCACTAACAAATGTAAACTCCTGGATCACTACACCAGTCATACCATGAAGTCATAGTCCCTTTAGACTCTCCAGTCTATCTTGCCACCCAGGCAAACTGACCTTTATGATAAAAGGTTACTTCAACCAAAAAAATCGCACCACATCAGGTTTCTCCCAGTCCCAGGAGACCAGTCATCAGCTACATCAGCTGGTATTACAGATCTTATACCAAAAACAATTCTGGCAGCCAGATCTGCAGTAATCTAAAGATTTATTAGCTAAGAAAAAGAAATGAGTTGAGAAACAAAAGCAGGTAAAATATGACAGGTAAATCAGAGTTCATAACTCCAAATGGTGGCAGTGATGTAATCACTGCCAATTTCCCAAAAGTCTTTCAGGAATTACACGAATAATTCTGGGGACCTTTATCTTCTCTTTCAGTTTTTCCACCCTCTCAGAATCCAAACAGTCCAGAGATACTGTAAATAGTGACTCAAAGAAGGATTCTGTATCTTCACACAGAAAGCAAGCTGACCGTGTCTCTACAGACCAGAGCGTAAGGAATGCACATAGACTTTTGATCTCTGACCATGTACATCATGGCCACTTGCTCTGAAATTAGCATTTTCTATTAAAGTCCTTAATTAGCATTTTTCACAGGATTTCTTTGATGGCAAATACCCTTGTAACTAAATTACCTATATAAATGTTTGCTATTACAGTATGATAGGAACAGAAGTGAAAACACCACAAGTAACCTTCCATTAGTTTTCATGACATTTAAATGTCTGAATAGACACAGTAATACATCTAACCATTACTTTGATCTACACAAGTGAATTGACCTCAATACTCTCTATCATGACCTGGTCAGCCAGCACTACACTGCATCTTGAAAAGCTTCTAATATGGTGACCAGTTTTATACGTGTGGGGAAAAAAGATCAGATTGGCAGATATATCAAGGCTTTAAATATGTGTTAAAGAGGCAACTTTCTAATCTGAAATTAACATCCTTAATCAAGCTATGCTTTTTAAAATATTCTCCTATCTGCCATTATTATTATAACCCATTACTGCAATATCTGAGCACCTCAGAATTTTTAGTCTATTTAGCCTTGTAACACCTTTGCAAAGTAGGGAAGTGCTATTATCCCCTTAATAAGTACCAGTATGGTTACAGATGGGATATTGAGGCAGACACTAAGGATGTCTATGCTGCGATTAAAAAAACCTGTGGCATGGCCATGAATGTTCTGAGTCAGCTGACTCAGGCTTATGGGGATATAAAATTGCAGTGCTGACATTTGGGCTCGGGCTGGAGTCCAGGCACTGAGACCGTGCAAGGGGGGAGGTGCCAACACTGCTATTTTTAGCCCTGCAGACAGGGCCACAGGAGCCCGAGTCAGTGACCCAGACTCAGACTCAGAACCACGGGTTTATCGCAGTGTAAACATACCATAAGTCTGTAGTGGAGCAAGGAATTAAACTCCATTTTCCCAAATCCCACACCAGCTGGACTATCCTTCCTTTCCAGTTTAAACCTCACTGTTGTACTCCTGACATTAGGTGTTTGGAACTAGCCATCCAGAGTCATTTACTACACCATCACCAGAAAGACGGACACATTCTTGTGTCCTTAAAGACACCAGGGATCGTACAGCCTTTGTACAGCCCTGATCGTACAGCCCTGCTCCTTTGTAACAAGGCATTTGGAAGGCCACAGCACTAAATATTCCAAACCCTCTGCAGTTATACATACTTGTACAAAATAGGTGTAACACTACACTTGATGTAGTAACATTTCACACCCAGTTTTCACTGATGTGACTACATCTCTGAGCTTTTGCTTCAGTGTTTTGAATTTACCTTGCCATTTTGACAAGAAATTCTGCTTTTCTTTGTCTGCTTTATAGGACCATATCCTGCATTCCTGATGCAGGGAAACTCCATCTGATGGAAGCATCAGGTCTCTGATAAGTGTTCTAAAACTCTAAGATACGATAGTATTTTACATGCTTTTATGTTTCTTTCACCAGCTTTATTACTTGTTTAGGAGTCTGTTCATTTAACAGCATAAGTGTCAGTTTTACTAGTTCTTATACCCTGGCCTTCTTACACCCAGTCTCGTCTTATCTTCCTTCCAAATGCTTGGACGGTCTTTTCTCAAAACATATACATTTTTGAGATGAAGATTAACCACCTTTGTAACTTAACAACACTGTTCCATAGTAGTTATTTTTTGAACAACAATTAATGACAGTTTATGAAATAGCCATCACAAAAGAAAGATGGATTGGCTTGCAAAGGTTCCCTTCCTGATTGTATTAGGCATAGCCCCAAAGTTCTTATCTGTATTGCAATAGCATTGAGAGGTCTGAACTGAGAACAGAGGCCCTAGTAGGGTGACCAGATGTCCCAATTTTATAGGGACTGTCCCGATTTTTCAGTCTCTCTTATATAGGTGCCTATTACCCCCCTCCACCCAGTTCTGATTTTTCACACTTTCACTCTGTAGGTATGGCACTTGGGGCTAAGGTAACCAGAGGGTGAGTCTTTACCCAAAATTTAAATAGACAATGGTTGGGGAATGAAGGCACAGAGACTAAGACTGTCTACACTATGGTGGGGGGGAAATCGATTTAAGTATGTCAACTTTAGCTATGTTATTCACGTAGCTGAAGTTGACATACTTAGATCGACTCACTGTGGTATCTTCACTGAGGTGCATTGACTGCTGATGCTCCCCCGTCGACTCCGCCTGCACCTCTCATGCTGGTGGAGTATAGGAGTTGACGGGAGAGCACTTGGCAGTCAATTTATCGTGTCTAGACTAGACGTGATCAATCAACCACCCCTGGATGGATCGCTGCCCGCCAATCTGGCGGGTAGTATAGACATACCCTAAGTGTCGTCCTGAGTCCTTGTGTGACCTTGGAGACATCAGGTTCAACTTCTGGGTCACCAAAGTTGATTCAAGAAATCCGTGGGAAAGTTACTTTGGTTTGTAATCCCAATTGGGACCTCTGGGAACTAGTGTGATAGAAGTATTGAATTTTGTAATTAAACTTTACCACAGTACAAACACCTATTCAGCTTATTAGCCACTTCTTCCAGCAAAGCTTGGAGCTTTTAGCCTTATTTCCTCATGAAGTATGCAGATGTCATACTAGTAAAATCACATGAAACATTTTTCAGGTCAGCTCAGACTATGATCATTTATATTGCTACAGCAAGATTTCTGGGGGCTGGGGAAGGTGAGAAAATGAGTGAGATTTTTAATGTCTCATTGAAACCCTTTGCAGAACCCTACAATAAAAAAAGTGGAGGTACTTTAAAAAAAGAAATTGATCCCAACAGTGAGTCTCACTCCAATCGAGAAGCTTGGCAGGTTTGAATTGCAAATGGGCAATGGCATAATTTGTATATCTGTTACCCAGTAAACATAAAATTTTTGTCGTTCTTTGGTTTTTGCTTTTTTTTGTGCTCAATCTAACAGCAAAAAACTGAACCCTTTTGATTTTTCACATTACAACAGTTTGCTGTTTCTTAGAAATTCTTTTATCAGGGAGAACAGCTACACAGGATAAAGCATGAATTGCAGAGATGCTATCAGAAGAGCTTTCTTCACATTCTGTACTGAATAATAGTGACTGCTTGGAGCAAAGTGGGAAAAGAACATTTCATTCTTTTATTTTCTTTAGATTTTTTTTAAACCATGGGCTTAGTTCAGAGACCATAAGAAGAAAACAGAGGAAGAAATTGATTTCTTCCTTGTTAATGCAGTTCAGATGATCAGCATAATTACACATCTACAAGTTGACATAATATAAACAAGTTTAGAAAGGATTTGCCTCGAGAGTGCTTGATGCAAGAGTTCACTGCAGCTTTTCCTAAAAACCCTTATGATTTGCAAAGAAAGCGAAAGATATATCAAGACTCCATAAAATAAAACCTCTCTCTGATACAGTGATTTTCAACAGTAGATCTCCAAGAACTTTACAGAGGAAATCAGTAATATTCTACCAGT
This sequence comes from Gopherus evgoodei, assembly GCF_007399415.2. Classification (NCBI taxonomy): domain Eukaryota; kingdom Metazoa; phylum Chordata; order Testudines; family Testudinidae; genus Gopherus; species Gopherus evgoodei. Next base: position 12,813,186 of record NC_044327.1, on the reverse strand, counting down.
TTCACAGCAGGAGGAACTAATGTACAGGGAGGGGAAGCAGCTTGCCCAAGATCTCCCAACATGTCAATGGCAGCTCTGGGAATAGTATACACCACCTCTCCCTAAGCCCCCTGTAGATCATATTATTATTATAGCAATATTACCAAGAGGCCCTAACCAAGACTGTAGCCCCACTATGCAAAACATAGTAAGAGAACCCCTGCTCTCAAGATCTTATCATATAAACAGACAAGACAGGGAAAACAGATGAAGTGACTTGCCCAAGGTCACATGGCGCTTCAGAGGTGGCATGAGGACCCAGGTCTTTAGGTTTCCAGGCCAGTGACCTATCAGTTAGATCACACTGTGTCAGTAATCTCAACGTGACAAAAGCATGGATGATCCTAGAAGGGTCCACAGCCAAGAAAGCATCTCACATACCTGTCAAATACAGATGGAAAGAAGTGGTCTTGGCTAGAGTCAAAGGCAGTCGAGTATCCATTAACTCCCTGCTTGTCCACCTGAATAAGAAACAATGGGCCACTCACTCCAGGGGTCAGGTATAAGCTTTGCCTTTTCCTTCAATTGCCTGGCCTGCCAACATTGCCTTATCCTGCCTGAGCTTGGGTTATCTAACCCCAGCCTCAAACACTGGGTACAGTACTCAGTACGGTACAGCTCAGTCAGAGAAGAAAGAGAGAGAGAGAGAGAGAGCACGAGCACAAGAACTGGGCATCACTAGCATATGGAAAGAACAGTGAGCCAGTCCACTGCACTGATCCTCTACCTCCACAAAACCTTAGCTGTGCACTTGACATATAAGGAATAAAGGTCACAATTGGCCTAATAACAGAAGTAGTCAGTTTCTTTACAGTGATACAGAAAGTTGTAACAGGTACAATTCTACACTCAAGAGGTTGAGATTTGGATGTTCTCATCTGAGTCACTCACAATAAATATATTCAAACCCATCTATTTAGTTTTATCCTGTTATTGCTAGATCAGAAGTGATCTAGCCTCATGAAAGATACATTAAAATAACCATGGCCAACTTTAAATAGACAATGCATGTCAATGTGACCCATACAAAATTTTTTTCAAAGAGAGAGAAGTCACTACAGAAAAATATATTCATGACGTTGGCTTGCAGTGACAGACGTCATGTTTCTCTGCATGTTGCAAAGGGCAAATCCTCCAGTACGGCCATGTAAAATGGGAGAGCTACCATAGAAAGAAAAATATTTGCAGCAAGTCAAGTTTTACTATATTAACAGGTGTGGGGAAAAAACAGGAACAATTAATTTACGAAGATTATTTATTTTGTAGCAGACAAATGGCGGTAGATCCCAAGCACAGGCCATGAGAGAATGTAACCCCACCCCACCCCCAAAACAAATCACCTTTGAATACATGGCCATGCAGCCAGCCCCTTTTTCACTGAAACACAGATGCTAAGAGAAACTGTTAGTCAATAGTCAAGTTTCAGATTTGCCACCAGTTCAGCAGTATTTCAGGCCTCTATAAAAGATAACCATATTGTGAACATAAGCTGAACACAGGTTCTCTGCAAAAGTATCATTCATTTTCACCAAAGATGGGCAGAAAATATCTTCTCATTAATATAAAGATCCCAGGGCACCTTTTAAAGGGGTATGGACAGGCCCAGTGCCCTGGTTACTTTCTACTTCTCCAATAAAAGTATTTCTTTTGGGTACAAAATTAGGCCCTGCTCTCCAACGGCTATCAAATTATGTTTAAAGGACTGCAAGGATCTATGGCAGTGGAGGTCCACAGAATAGAAGGAGACAATAAGTGAGTGGGAGGTATTGGAGAGAGGGGGAGGAAAAAACCAACAACCTAGGACCTAATCTAAGATTGCTAAGTCAAAAAGGGTGCCGTCTTATTGACTTCATTGGACTTTGGATCAGGTCCTTAAATCTAGCTTTGCTACAGAGACCCCACATGAGTGGGATCGCATAGTGTCAGGTGTTCGGCAAACACAGTAAGAGGCAGCCCCTGCTCCCAAAGAGCTTACAATCTAAACCAACTAGACAGAAGACAGGGCAGGAAATAGGCACAGAGAATAAAAACAGTTACTCACCTCTTGTAACTTTTCTTCGAGATGTGTTGTTCACGTCCATTCTAATTAGGTGTGTGCACGCCACATGCACAGTTGTCAGAAAGCTTTTCCCCTCGCAGTGCCCACCAGCTGTCTATGGGGGGTGGTCCGGAGACAGAAGTGCCCGCAATAGCCTCATCTGGGGAGGACGACAAGGAGGGTGACAAGGGAATAGGGTCCTCCTGTCCCTTCTGCTCATCAGGAACCTCCTGTCCTGTCTTGCTGGCTGGACCAGGCAGACCAGGGTCCTGCTCAGTAACCGGAGTTGGAGTTGGTTCTGTGGGGTGATGGTAGGGGCACAGCGTCTCCTCAGCACCCCTAGGAGTGGGGCAACTGGAGGAAGCCTCCAGCATCTGCGGGTCAGAGGTGGCTGATCAGGAGCCTTTAGACTGGGTGCCCTGTGCTTGGTGGTTCACTCATGGGGTCAAAAATGGCCACAGAGCTGTCCCTTGCCACTGCACAGGCCACGGCCCTGCCACCACCTCAGAGCATCCATGGTGCAACCGGTGCTGACTCTGCTCTGAGTATCTAGATCCTGCCTCCGAGTCCAAAGACTGGGATCGGTACCGCGAAGGCCAGGGCGGTGCCAAGTGGAGCTGATCTAGTGAGCGGCGCTATGCAGGGGAGCGATGTCTTGACACCTGAAAATGGTGCTGAGAGGCTGGAGTGAGGTGCCATGACCTAGAGCTGCATGGGGTCACTGAGCAGCACCGGGACCGGTGCCAGGAATGGGACCTGCTGTGTGACAGGGATTGATGCGTGGATCAGCGTCGGAAGCGGGAATGCTGGTGCAACTTAGACCAGTGCCGCGAGTCCATCAGCGGTGCTGAGGGCCAGAGCATCGCCGGTTTGCCTTAGGACAGTGCCACTCAATGGCACAAAGGGTGGGTGACCTCAGCATTGTCATGGTGATGAGGTCGCTCGTGGCCTCAAAAGGTGTCTGGGGTGGATAGCAGTTCCACCTCCTCGATTACCTGGGCCAGGGAGTCCAATGGCACTGGATTTGACAGTCCCCCTTGTGGGGATTAAGCTGATGGCGCCATCACCGCAGACTTCTGCGCTGGGTGCTCTTCACAAGGATGCACCCCATTGGCGGCTTCTTGGTTCCAGTGCCACTTCTGTGCTGGCAAGTGGGAGCGGTGCCGGGTCGATCCCACCAGTTTCGGCGCCAGGGAGCGGCGGTGCTGTGGGTGTCTGCCAGCGTCCTTCTGTGGTGCCCCTTCCACTACTGTCACTGGGGCACTATGCACTGATGAACTCGGCACCAGGTCTTGCTGCATCAGCAGAGGCTGAGGTCTGAATGCTGCCTCCATAAGAAGCTGCTTGAGGCGAAAGTCTGGCTAATTTTTGGTTCTGGGGTGAAACCCCTTACAAATCCTGCGCCGTTCGGCTTGGTGAGCATCCCCAGACACTTCAGATAATTGTCATGGGGGTCACCCATTGGCCTGGGCTTGCTGTAGGACTTGAAGCCCTGGGATTTGGGCATGAAAGCCCTTCCAAGAGGAAAGGGGTTGGGATGGAGGAGAAACCCCCCAGCCCAACTGCTAACTACTAACAAACGAAAACTTACTAATATATATAGAGAACAAATGAAGAAAGCTAGGGAAACATGGTAGAACTTGCTAAGCAAGATGCCACAGTTCTAACGATCGTCACTGGCAGTAAGAAGGAACTGAGGTGCTACCAGGTTGGCAGAATCATATAATTGAGCACCATGAAGGCACCACTCAAGGGGGCTCCACAGTTGACCTGACAGGTGCTGCTAGGGGAATAACTTTCCAATGACTGTGCACGTGGCACGCGCACACATCTAACTGGAATTGATATGAGCAATCCCTCGAAGAAGCGGCGAAGTGACTTGCCCAAGGTAAAACAGTAGGTCTGTGACAGAGCCAGGAATATTACCCAGACTTTCCAATCCCCAGATCACTATCTTGTCCACTAGACCATGCTTCCAAAGCAGATGTTCCAAGAGGTTGGGGGTGGGAAGAGAGGGTGAAGGGATGTGAAAATGTGACAAATATTCAAATCAAAATTCAATTTTAAATTCAAATAGACCTTTTCATAGGCAGTTCTTACCCTTCCCTCTCCACTTCCACGATTTCATCTATGCAACATACTGCACTCATTTTCTGTTCTCATTCAAATTCACTTGCACTTAGGACAGGCTTTTAAGTAGGTTTACTACTGAAGATGATAAACTTCCATTTGATGTCTGTTAGTTAAATGTGTGTAACAGAGAGAGTACAAGAAACGTTCACATTGAAAAAAGTCATTTTATTTGGCTAAGGAAAGAAAGTTGATGCTATTTTTGCAGTATAGCATTTCCTTTACCTGGTAGATCCACCGTTATGCCTGTCTCTTCCATTAGCTTCAGCGTATTCCAGGATTGTGGACTACAAAGAGTTATGCAAATGTTAACGGTCCCAGAATTCCTAGCTTGTATTACATTTGTGCAAGAAATTAATGCTATTTACATTAGCTAATACAGCTAATAAAGGCTAGAGACTCTCCTCTTTCAAGACACATACTTCTAGCAGTGTCAGTTCAAGAAAGGTATCCTACTGGTATAATGTTTTCCACTTTCAGAAGCATCTGGTAGTTGCCACTGCCCTAGACTAAGTGACCAAATGGACCATTGGTCTGCTGATGCAATAAGATCTGAAGTCAGATAAATGCAGGAGGGGCAAAGCACACATTTTCCAGGAATGATGCCAACTCAGTATTAATTGTTTGGCACAAACTTGAGGTTTTCCTTTCTGACATACGGTTTTTTAAAAAACCATGGAATCCAGTGAATAATTATATTAAAATAAATGGGTAATCATTGGTATTTTATACACAATCTAGAACAATTTCAGATACATTCATTTGTTACGTACATATCACTTCCCATTTTCCCCACCCCACTTTCTCTGTGTGGTGGTTTTCACAAACAATAGAGATGCTTTACACTTGAGATAAGACCCAACAAAAATGTTTGCTTGACAGATAAGCATAACACTGAATTATTGAGCTGCTAGGACATTTTCATTGCACTTCCACCTTAGAAAAGCAATGCCAAGTGCAGGGCAAATACTCCTCCTGATGGATCATGTTCAGAGCTCTATAGCCTGAAGACAAAACTAGCTCAGAAATAGCTCAGTAAACCAAACGCACTGATGCTTTCCAGAAGGAAAAGTGTAGTAGACTAAATAAGAATCAGGCAAAATGAAACAAACACGGGGAGTCAGTCAAAGCCATTAAAATTCTTTTCACGTTTTCCCCAGAAAACCATCAATTGATCCCTTCAAGCTAGCCTAGAACATGACCCTCAGTGAACAATTCAGTAAACCTTGGCCAAGGTTCAAGTTTATTATTAATAATTTGTATTGTACGTAGGGACCCCGCTTATACACAGAAAAATAAGATCATTGCTCTAAAAAAGCTTGCAAACAAAAAAACACACAGGTTGTCACTACTTCCTGGTGGCCAAGGTGATCCATTTACCCCATAACATGGCAGCAGAGGGGAGGACAGGAAGCCACACAAGGAATAGTTCTTAAGAGCAGTGCCTCTGTTTTTATTTCACCACCCCAGAAATTCATTTACTTTTAGACCCTCTTCCCCATAACAGTTTTGTACAGGGAAAATCTTTAAAGGGAAGGAAGCCTCAGTCTGTACCAAAACTTCATACCTCCTTTTCCAAGGCATTACTTCTCCTCACATAGTATCTTTAAAGAGTTCCCCTCTCTAAAGCGGATTACTCCAGCATACCTTCAGCAGCATACACGCTCTTTTGAGGTTGGCACTGGAACTGTAATATAGATTCATTCTCATACGTAGTAGGTTTTATGAATAGACACTTGGAGCCAGCTGGACTGAAGCTTAGTTCTAATCCATGGGGTACTCTAACTCCCTACAGCTGCTTCTTGTTAGGTTTATTGGATTTTCCCTGTCTTTTCCCCTCCATTAGAAGTTTACTCACACGTGAATACAACAGATAGATGGTGGGGGGGAGCACAAGGTCATAGTGAGACACAAATAAGTGTAATGATAAATAGTGATCACAGCACATCATCTGCCTAGCAAAATATGTAATGAAACCCAAAGACAGACAAGCTGTGTGGGCTCTCAAACAATGTCAGCTTTATACGCATGCAGTTGTACTGTTCCAGGGGTCTTGCACCAAATGCACATATCCCTCATGCCAGCCACATCCATCCCTGTGACCCAGATCCACAAAGGGACTTAGACACTGCAATACTGAGCATTGTGTGCAACTTTTAGGCACCATGAAAAAAATCCCAGGAATCACTTTACTCTACAAAGCAAGTTAACAGTGTAGGGTCCCTATACAATGAATGGAGAGAAATTGGTACCTTAGACCGTGATCCACAAAAGCTAGCCCACTAGGTGACAGTCGTCTAAGCAAAACAAAAAGCAACCTAAGCGTTTCATTGAGGGACAAAGAGCACCTCACCCATTCTGCAACATCTAGAATCCATTCAGAGACCATTGGGAAGAATCGTTGAGCCAGATCCCTCAGCTGGTGTAAATAGGTGTCATTCCCTTGAAGTTAGTGGGGATACGCTAAAGAATCTGGCCCCATTATATATAAAGCTGCAGTATAAGGAAACGATCACACACCATGTCCATGATCTAGTACTGTGTTGGATCTACAATTGCACTGAGACGTGGCCCTCACACTCACGTAAGAGGGAAAGAAAATCAAACACAGCTTAAGAGATAAAACACCTCCAAAAAAAGTCTCCAGAATTGAGACTCTGGGAAGCCAGATTCAACTAAATGGTTAAAACTGGAGTATACATCCCTAGTGACATGAAATAATCAACCCATCTATGTTGTCTGTCAAGTAGTAAGTACTATAAGTAGTGACAGTAACTAGAGCTTTTATAGTGAGCCAAATCCCATGTATTTTTCTCCTCTCTTGTCTCTGCCTAGATTTTCCATCGGTGGTTCTTATTTCTGCATTTATGTTTAGCATTTTAAAAGGTCTGATCCAGGGATGTGCTGAGTACTTGCAGCTCCCACCAATTGCCATGGGAGCTGCAGCTGCTCGGAACATCAAAACCAGGTATTAAAAAGGAGCAAGGTGCTACTGAGGTCTTTTCGGTGAGTATGATGATCAGGCTAGTATTTCTGAATGCAGGGAATCAGGGAGGCAGGTATTGCTCCCTTATTCTCAAGGTACCATAGCCCTAATGCAAGTTAGGCCAGTCTAAGTGAACTGATATAGTGGAGGAGTTCTCTAAGCATCCCCTTCCTCCTTCCATTCCAGAACATGCTCCCCGTAACAGAGGAGCTGGCATAAGAGCCTCTGGTTTTACCCCAGTGGAATATTCCCTTCTACCAGGAGGGTACACAAATTTTAGCCAATCTACTGTATATTAGATAGGACTATATGAAACTTGACTTTCAATTTACAACAATAATAATGGACACCCCTCCAATGCCATGGCACTCTTTTGGTACAAGTTTAAATTCACACTGGGAAATAGTAGCATATGATCTATTCAAATAGATGTCCCCAGCAACTATATGTTACCTACAGAAAATCAACCATAATCACAGGATCCCTGAAACAAACCCCTTATTGTAACTCCTATAAAACACCTCTAACAGAGGTCACACATTGAGAAGTTAACACGTTACACAGAGCACATTGCTTACTTAAAGCTTGGTTGCACATTCATCTATTGTTTTCAAGCCAATAACACATGCTCCTGGAACATATCAGGCTAACCATAGCCATGAAACCATGCATAAGTTCAAGTTTAGGTTATTTAGATCTCTTACGCCCAAGGTGAATGGAGATAATGTTTCCAGAAAGACTCCAGTGATCTTTTAATGAAGATTGTCCCGTTATGTAGAATAATTAGATCACAGTCCTTAGGAAAAGTCATATTTGCATAAAAGTCTGATTAAAACCAGTAAATCTCCTCTAAATGCTAAATCTGATATTTCTAAGTTCAGTAGAGTTTTGTGTTTTACATTGGTGACCCCCATAATTAGCTCATCTGTCTTTTAGCCCTCCTGATCTTAGTTAGGAGACATTCATTCCAGGAAGTTAACACTGCATAGAGCAAGCCTTCTTATGGAAGTGCCTGTAGGGAAACAGCCTGGAGGAGGAAACTTACAAGAATCAACTCACAGAGTTCCCCCTGAAATCATATCTTCCCTCAGCCTTCGTTTGGTTAGGCTAAACACGGCATATCCTATACAGACTACCTGGTGTAAAGAGCCTGTGACAGCAATCTGTATTTTTTTCTGGCTAGTTTAAAGCCAACCATACCCTGGACACAACTCCCCACAAAACAGCACCTTCTTCTAGTGCCAGTCCTAGGACTCAGGGCTTAGGAGCTCCCCACAAGCAGTGCCCTGCCAGTTCCAACTGCGTGCTCACAGAATGGATCTTTACCCACCGCCTTTGTGCGCTGAGCACAGGGTTAATTGAGAAACCCGGTGTGGCCATCGTACCTCTTTGTATCAGTGTTTAACCAGATGGATCAAGTGCTTCAGTCTAACAGAGAGCTCGGTTATCCTTGTTGTCAAGGCCAACTCAACCGCTCAGAATATTATAGAACAGTGTCACTGTGACATCAGAGCTAACTCTACCAGAGACTGAGATTCGAAAGCCCAAGAGTTCTGTTATGACCATCTCCTCTAACCATCTGCCTAGTATATGTGATAGGATTTCACCCAGTTAATTTGCATGCTGCTATTACATGGGCTGGAGTGAGAGGAACTGCACGTGTCAAGAGTTCTCATTGGTAGATGACTGCATCATCGTATACAGACTAACAGTGCCCCAAATCAGCTCCAGGTCCCTAGGTGGGTAGCTATAGGTTAGAGCTGGGCAAAACTGATTTTTTGGGTCACTGGTAGATCTGGAAAATTAAAAAAATTAAGATATATTGGTTTGAGTCAAGCCAAAAATGTCAGTGACTCAACAAATTCTGTTTTTGGTCAAAATCATTGGTAGCAAGAGAGAAAACAATTCCGTAGCATGGTGGTTAGGGGCACTCGCTTAGGAGGAGGGAGACTCAAATACCTGCCCCATATCTGACAGAAAGGAGATCTGAAGCACAGGTTCCCCATATCCCACGAGTGCTCTAACCAATAAGCTAACAGTTATAAGGGGACCATAGTCACCACTCCTCGTCCTTTGGCTATTTTGTGAATGGTGCCAATTTGTGTCAAGTTCATGAATAGTTTCAAGAAAACTAAAATGATAGGTTTTTGACAAACTCTTCATGCAGACCTTCAGAGCTGCAATCCAGACCTCTGCCACTTGAGCTGATGCAGCAGCTGGTAGCACTGGTATTAGGCTGTTATCCTCTCTGTCAGTGGTTCCCAAACTTGTTTTGCCACTTGTGCAAGGAAAGCCCCTGGCAGACCGGGCTGGTTTGTTTACCTGCCGCGTCCGCAGGTCCGGCCGATCGCAGCTCCCGCTGGCCACGGTTCGCCACTCCAGGCCAATGGGAGCTGTGGGAAGCAGCGGCCAGTACGTCCCTCGGCCCGCACCACTTCCAGCAGCTCCCATTGGCCCAGAGCAGCGAACTGCAGCCAGTGGGAGCCACGATTGGCCAAACCTGCGGACGCAACAAGTAAACAAACTGGCCTGGCCCGCCAGGGTCTTTCCCTGCACAAGCGGCAGAACAAGTTTGGGAACCACTGCTCTATGTGGACCAGTTACTAGACTGGGGAGAAATAGACGCACACTTTGTCAGTGGGTTTTGTAGATATTTGCTGACAGCAGAGGAATGTAGAGACTCAGGATGCCTGGGTTCAACTCCAGGTTCTTTATGGCACTGTGTAGACCCTTCATCAGCCTTCACAGCCCATCTGGAGCTAGTTGTCGGCACTGTGTTGCTAAAGAAGTGATGCCTCTGAGACTCTCTACCTCTATGGGAGGAGTCTTTACACTACACAGGTTTCCCCTTCAGTGGGTCTGAGGAAAGGGAGACAGAACAGAGATGCCACCTACCTCTCACCCCATGCACAGGTATCGGGGGTAGCTATGTTAGTCTGTATCCACAAAAATAATAAGGAGCCCAGTGGCACCTTAAAGATGCCCAAATAAATCTGTTAGTCTTTAAGGTGCCACTGGACTCCTTGTTGTTCCCATGCACAGGGAAATTCATGTGAATGACCTCTTCTGTACAAGCATCACAGGGAGGAAACAGTCAGGCTCATGTTATTTATGGGCTATTTATTCTATGGAACTCGTGTCTGAACTCTTCTAGTATTTTCGTTGGTTAGTTTAAAAGCCAGACAACCACATCCCAGACACAGCTTCCAAAGAGGATCCACTACTATGGTCTGATGAGCCAATACTTCCTTTTCAGTTGAGCAACTGGAAGGGAAATACACCTATGTTCGCCTGATAATAGTGTTCTGTGCAAAATTTTCTCACTCAGGTACTTCAGGGCAACTTTGGTAGCACCGGTAAAAGATAGAAACGAAGGGTTTTGATAGAGACTTTGAACCTGCATTATTTAAATTCAGTTATAGACTCAGGACTCTAAGGAACCTCGAGAGGTCATCTAGTCCAGTCCCCTGCACTCATGGCAGGACTCTAAGAAATAAATATTCTACTTTTCTAACCTTATGTATTTTGGTTGGCCAGCAATGATCCCATCTTTTACTGACAGATTAATGGAAACCACCAAAACAAAGAAGAGGAATGTCAAATTACCATTCAGACACCATGCAGGGAAAAGGTCAGCACAATGAAAGCATGCTACAAAAATTCACAGAACAGGCAAGACATTACAATTATGATTTTTCCTTCTCTTTAACAAGACTGTAATGAGAACTAAAAGTGCCAGTGAAATTTATCATTGAGAGAGAGATTTAACAGGCACAAATGTATCCCAGACTTATTACACTTAATGCCCTTCTGTCAGAAATGGAGTTCTATCATCAATAGTATGCCGAAATTAAGGAATAAACAGAAGAACCGCTCCTGCTAAAAGGAATGTCACCTCTTAGTGGAGGTGGTGAAAACACAACACGGTATTTTTAAGCTCCCCTTCAAACAAGTGATGTGTTTTAATAAAACATGCACGTTGATTGTCCAACTACCCTGTTCCCATCTTGACTCGTAGAGAGTCAGAACCCATTATTCACTCCCCAGCTCTGAAGGGGGGTAAGAGAGATTCAATATTTTAAACCTGAAAATAGAGCTTAGCAAGCTGGTCATGGAGTGCCTGGTGGGCCACTGTTCAGCACCTTGTATATTCATATTAACACGGGATAACTATATATTATGTATCAAAATGCTACCAACTCAGTGTTAATTTTTTCTTCTTAACCCTATATTCTGCACTCATATAAAAGACCACACAAGAGACAAGGCAATAGTGAATTGGACTGTTGAGTTAGAATGACTAACAGTCATTTTGCATGGTGTATGCACAACCTGTCAGGGTAGTAGGAAATAATTTACATTGTATTTTTCTACCAACCTTCTTAGCAATCCAAGCAGAAGAGAGGCCAAGAACTGGCCTTTCTGTAGAGACTGGACTGCCCCTACAGATTTTGTTGAAGCCCCTCCAGGAAAAAATGGGACCTGGCAATTTCAGCTCAGGTCTCTAATGCACATGGTGCAGCATGTAGTTATGAATCAATGGTGTACGTCCCTGACCTTTCATCAAAGCTGGGTATGAATTTCTTGTTTCTAATGGCACCGTTATCTCTAGCTTGCTTGCTAGCATATATATACCTGCCCCTGGAAATTTCCACTACATGCATCTGAGGAAGTGGGTATTCACCCACAAAAGCTCATGCTCCAAAACGTCTGTTAGTCTATAAGGTGCCACAGAATTCTTTGCTGCTTTTACAGATCCAGACTAACACGGCTACCCCTCTGATACTTGTTTCTAATGGAACATCTGTGAACTATTAGGCTAGCACAAGTTTGTGGACACAGAGTGTAGTTCGGTCTCCATGTCCATTCAACTCTTGAGCTCATATTACAAAGAAAGATGTCAGCTAGTTGCCAGATGTGATACATGTCACATGATAGCCAAAGGGAACACAGCAAGTTATTTCAGAAAAGCCACTGATCAGCATAGGATATTTACAACTTCTTGTAAATGTCTCATAGCCAAGTGGTCAGGGCACTCACTAAAGAGATGGCAGATCCCTAGTCAAATCTCTTCTCTCCCTTAGGTGGGGGGGAAATTGAACTGGGGATTGCCACATTCCAGGTGAGTACCCTAACCACTAGGCTAAAAGTTAAGGGAGATTCTCCTGGTCCCAAACCTTGACCCCTCCAGGCTTCTTGCCTAACACCAGGCGAGGGTTCACAGCTGACAATCCCTAGCAAAGACGGGTATTTCTCTGCAGCCCAGACTTAGATTTTGAACTCCCCTGAAAGTGGGAGTTGGACACATCCCATCTCTTCGGCTTCCCCTATTGGCTAGTTTAAGAAGGGAGCTACCTTGCATGCTGACTTTTGTGAAACTCATTCTTAAATGCCAGGCTTCCTCCATTTATTGTATAGGAAGCATGAGAACCTAACTCAGGCTTTGTGAATCCCACTGATTTGTCTTAGTGACTAAAAGTTAGGCATTTTGTTGCTGAGCAGCACAACACTGATTTCCTTTGTAAATCTAGCCTTCACTGTACTACAGGGGTCGGCAACTTATGGCACGTGGTTTTGATGGCACGCGGGGCACTCTGAGCCACTCAGCCCGCCGTCTCTCTGGAGTTCCTGCCACTGATCCCACTCAGCACCCGCTGCTGGCCTGAGGGAAGGAACCCCAGGCTGGCAGTGGGCTGAGACCCTTGCTGGCAGGAACCAGTAGCTGAAACCTTAGAGGGGGGCTAGTGGAGATGCTCAGCCCACCCCTGAAACGCCAGAGCTGGGTGGGCTGACCAGCTCAGTCCGCTGCCGCTCTGGCATTCTGGCTGCTGGCCTCTTACCAGCCGGAGTCCCCGCTGCAGCCCCACTCACCTTGCTTCCAGCGCAGGCCCCCCTGCCACACAGGGTCCAGGCTTCCAGCCCTGCTCAGCCCTACCAGTCACCAGCTCCACTCACCTCAGCTGCCAATATGGGGTTCCAGCCGCTGACCTCCTGCCAGCTGGTTATCAACTGATCACTCAGAAGCCTGTGTGCAGCTTAAAGTATCTAAATACATGCCACCAGACATAGATTCATAGATTCATAGACTCTAGGACTGGAAGGGACCTCGAGAGGTCATCGAGTTCAGTCCTCTGCCCTCATGGCAGGACCAAAAACTGTCTAGACCATCCCTGATAGACATTTATCTAACCTACTCTTAAATATCTCCAGATATGGAGATTCCACAGCCTCCCTAGGCAATTTATTCCAGGTGTTTAACTACCCTGACAGTCAGGAACTTTTTCCTAATGTCCAACCTAAATCTTCCTTGCTGCAGTTTGAGCCCATTGCTTCTTGTTCTATCATTAGAGGCTAAGGTGAACAAGTTTTCTCCCTCCTCCTGATGACACCCTTTTAGATACCTGAAAACTGCTATCATGTCCACTCTCAGTCTTCTCTTTTCCAAACTAAATAAATCCAATTCTTTCAGCCTTCCTTTAAAGGTCTTGAGAACATGACCTTTAATCATTCTTGTTGCTTTTCTCTGGACCCTCTCCAATTTCGCCACATCTTTCTTGAAATGCGGTGCCCAGAACTGGACACAATACTCCAGTTGAGGCCTAACCAGCGCAGAGTAGAGCGGAAGAATGACTTCTCATGTCTTGTTTACAACACACCTGTTAATGCATCCCAGAATCGCGTTTGCTTTCTTTGCAACAGTATCACACTGTTGACTCATATTTAGCTTGTGGTCCACTATGACCCCTAGATCTCTTTCTGCCATACTCCTTCCTAGACAGTCTCTTCCCATTCTGTATGTGTGAAACTGGTTGTTCCTTCCTAAGTGGAGCACTTTGCATTTGTCTTTATTGAACTTCATCTGGTTTACCTCAGATTATTTCTCCAATTTGTCCAGATCATTTTGAATTTTGACCCTGTCCTCCAAAGCAGTTGCAATCCCTCCCAGTTTGGTATTGTCTGCAAACTTAATAAGCGTACTTTCTATGTCAACATCTAAGTCTTTGATGAAGATATTGAACAGAGCCGGTCCCAAAACAGACCCTTGCGGAACCCCACTTTTTATACCTTTCCAGCAGGATTGGGAGCCATTAATAACTAATCTCTGAGTACGGTTATCCAGCCAGTTATGCACCCACCTTATAGTAGCCCCATCTAAATTGTATTTGCCTAGTTTATCAATAAGGATATCATGCGAGACCATATCAAATGCCTTACTAAAGTCTAGGTATACCACATCCACCACTTCTCCCTTATCCACAAGGCTCATTATCCTATCAAAGAAAGCTATCAGATTGGTTTGACACAATTTGTTCTTTACAAATCCATGCTGGCTATTCCCTATCACCTTACCACCTTCCAAGTGTTTGCAGATGATGATTTCTTTAATTACTTGCTCCATTATCTTCCCTGGCACAGAAGTTAAACTAACTGGTCTGTAGTTTCCTGAGTTGTTTTAATTTCCCTTGGACATTGGAAAACTCAGCAAGGAAAAGCAAGGGCAAGGATCACACTAAACTAATAAGATCTGCATTTTAATTTAATTTTAAATAAGCTTCTGAAACATTTTGAAAACCTTGTTTACTTTACATATAACAGTAGTTTGGTTATAGATTATAGACTTTTAGAAAGACCTTCTAAAAAATGTTAAAATGTATTACCGGCATGCGAAGCCTTAAATTAGAGTGTATACATGAAGACTTGGCACACCACTATAGTACTTTTATTAGGAACAGATGTACACTGAAACCCCAGACATGCAGCAACTCCAGCTGTTTAGAAGTTTGGTTGCCTGTCCCCAGTAGCATATTTACTAGATCACATCAATTAAATGCACACATTATGGCGTAACATTTTAAACAATTGCAGCTAGACAACAGAGATTATCATTCAAATACACATACAAACCCAGGGAGTTCCCTAGCATGACTTACTGGTAAGTCAGCCATTTCATTTAGTTTGTCATTCAAATATTTGTTCAGTGAAGAACCAAGGGAGCCAATTAGGGGGAGCAGGGGAGGGCAGAAGCCCTTCCCCCCCCCCCCCGCACACACACCCACCAAGTTTCATACAGGAGGTGCAAGCTCTCAAGTGGAGCTCTTACCTACAGCACAGCATTACCGTGAAATGTAAGTTCTGCAGCAGAGAAGTGCCCCTGGGACATGGAGTCAGTATTTTGTTTAGGGTGATTAAGAGAAGAAGGGCTGGTGATTAAATTAAGGATATGGAAGTTTAGCCTGTAAAAAGAGGAATCCCTCTGTGGAGGGAGGAGGGGCTGTTTTATAGGGAACACAGGGGCAGAGTGGGGGCAGTGTCTCAGAAAAAGATACAGCAAAGCACTGAGCCCAGGTTACATTCCGAAAAGGGAGAGGTTTGGGGGCATTGGTGAAAAGAAGGAGTCAAGCCCAGGAAAGGGCTAGCAGTGTATAAAGAAGTTCCCACTCTACTTGTGGTACATATGTGGCCCTGTCACCATGTTATCTGAGGCTGTGCCTCACAATGTCTAACCTATTTCTCTGCCCAGCTCCTCGATGAGTTAGAGCAATGCCGTTATCCCCATTGTACAGATGGAAAACTGAGGCACACACAGACTAAGGGTCAGATTTTCAAAGCCACTTAGAAGGTTGATGCTTTGTAAACCCCACTAGATATCTAGCTGCATCTTTGGGTGCCTAAAAACCTTTGAAATTCTGTCCTTAAAGCACTGGACTGAGGTCAGACAGGAAGTCCATGGGGGAGTAGAACCCAGGTCTTTCAGGGCTAGCTCCCTCTCCAGCAGGCCAGCCATTCTCTTTATTAAATAAAAAAATAAAATAGGACTCTGAAAGATGGGAGCAAAACCAAGGCAACCAGTTCTCTGAGACTCCAGCAAATGGTCCCAGGATAGATGTCATGGTTGACAGCATGAAAAGCAGCACAGAGGTTAGGAAGGATGAAGAATGAGAGTCAGATGAGAGGCAATCACTTAACTCCCAAGGGGTGGCAGATTCTGCCCCAGGCTGGGTTGTACAGCAATGGCTGCTGTGCAATTTTACATTTTAACTGAAAACCATTTTGTTCAGTCATTTTTTGTTCTGCATTTGAGAAAAGGAAGGAATGAGAAAGTGTCATATAGGTATGGGCCTGACTGCTATAAAAAGGCAGTCAGCAGTGAACCAGCTGAGCAGTGAACAGAGAGAGTTTGCCTGGGGAGAGCCCACTGAGGCTTCCAACCCGAGGGCTTCTCTGAGTTGCCGCAACAGCTGAGGAAGCTCTTGGAAGGAAGAAATTATGGAAGGTGAGCATTCAGCTGTTGTAACCTGAATAGGGTTGTGACATGTTTGTCTTCCTTCCACAGGAGAGAAGCGACTTTGTCTGCACAAAGTGCAAGCTGGTTTCCATATTGGAAGAGAAGGTTCGAGGTCTAGAGCAACAAGTATCGTCCCTGCGTTGCATAAGAGAAAATGAAGATTTCCTGGACAGATGTCAGGATATGCTTCTACGGGCACAACGCCTTGAAGAATCAGAGCAGGCTGTGCAGAGGGGAGAGAGGGACAATGAAGAAATTTGGCAGCATGTGACCTCCAGAAGAAGAAAGAGGAGCGTCCATGTACCAGCAGTGGAAATACAGATGAGCAACCGTTTTCATGTTCTTTCCACAGATACTAATGTGGAGAGTGGACTAGATGGTACATCTGAGAGAAGGGAAAAGAAGGACACTCCACCGATTGGAAGGCATGAGATGCACTGTCCTAAGGGTTCCACAACCACCACTCCCAAGAGAAGGAGGAGGGTGGTGGTGGTTGGAGACTCCCTCCTCAGGGGGACTGAGTCATCTATCTGCCACCCTGACCGAGAAAACTGAGAGGTCTGCTGCTTGCCAGAAGCTAGGATACACGATGTGATGGAGAGACTGCCAAGACTCATCAAGCTGTCAGATCGCTACCCCTTCCTGCTTCTCCACGTGGGCACCAATGATACTGCCAAGAATGACCTTGAGTGGATCACTGCAGACTACGTGGCTCTGGGAAGAAGGATAAAGGAGTTTGAGGCACAAGTGGTGTTCTCATCCATCCTCCCTGTGCAGGCAAAAGACCTAGGTAGGGATTGTCGAACTGTGGAAGTCATCGAATGGCTACACAGGAGGTGTCGGAGAGAAGGCTTTGGATTTTTTGACCATGGGATGGTGTTCCAAGAAGGAGGAGTGCTAGGCAGAGACGGGCTCCACCTAATGAAGAGAGGGAAGAGCATCTTTGCAAGCAGGCTGGCTAACCTAGTGAGGAGGGCTTTAAACTAGGTTCATCGGGGGAAGGAGACCAAAGCCCTGAGGTAAGTGGGGAAATGGGATACCGTGAGAAAGCATGAGCAGGAGAGTGCAAGAGGCAGGACTCCTGTCTCAGACCGAAAAAGCAGGACAATCAGCGAGTTATCTTAAGTGCCTGTACACAAATGCAAGAAGCATGGGAAACAAGCAGGGAGAACTGGAAGTCCTGGCACAGTCAAGGAACTATGATGTGATTGGAATAACAGAGCCTTGGTGGGATAACTCACATGACTGGAGCACTGTCATGGATGGATATAAACTGTTCAGGAAGGACAGGCAGGGCAGAAAAGGTGGGGGAGTTGCACTGTATGTAAGAGAGCAGTATGACTGCCCAGAGCTCCAGTATGAAACTGCAGAAAAACCTGAGAGTCTCTGGATTAAGTTTAGAAGTGTGAGCAACAAGGGTGATGTCATGGTGGGAGTCTGCTATAGACCACCAGACCAGGGGGATGACGTGGACGAGGCTTTCTTCCGGCAACTAGCAGAAGTTAGTAGATCGCAGGCCCTGATTCTCATGGGAGACTTTAATCACCCTGATATCTGCTGGGAGAGCTATACAACGGTGCACAGACAAACCAGAAAGTTTTTGGAAAGTGTAGGGGACAATTTCCTGGTGCAAGTGCTGGACAAACTAACTAGAGGCAGAGCTCTTTTTGACCTGCTGCTCCCAAACAGGGAAGAATTAATAGGGGAAGCAAAAGTGGATGGGAACCTGGGAGACAGTGACTATGAGATAGTCAAGTTCAGGATCCTGACACAAAGAAGAAAGGAGAGCAGCAGAATACAGACCCTGGACTTCAGAAAAGCAGACTTTGACTCCCTCAGGGAACTGATGGGCAGGATCTCCTGGGAAAATAACATAACATGAGGGGGAAAGGAGTCCAGGAGAGCTGGCTGTATTTTAAAGAATCCTTATTGAGGTTGCAGGAAAAAAACATCCCGATGTGTAGGAAGAATAGTAAATATGGCAGGCGACCAGCCTGGCTTAACAGTGAAATCCTTGCTGATCTTAAACGCAAAAAAGAAGCTTACAAGAAGTGGAAGATTGGACAAATGACCAGGGAGGAGTATAAAAATATTGCTCAGGCATGCAGGAGTGAAATCAGGAAGGCCAAATCACACTTGGAGTTGCAGCTAGCAAGAGATGTTAAGAGTAACAAGAAGGGTTTCTTCAGGTATGTTAGCAACAAGAAGAAAGTCAAGGAAAGTATGGGCCCCTTACTGAATGAGAGAGGCTATCTAGTGACAGAGGATGTGGAAAAAGCTAATGTACTCAAATGATTTTTTTGCCTCTGTCTTCACAAAGAAGGTCAGCTCCAAGACGACTGCACTGGGCAGCACAGTATAGGGAGAAGGTGACCAGCCCTCTGTGGAGAAAGAAGTGGTTCAGGACTATTTAGAAAAGCTGGACGAGCACAAGTCCATGGGGCTGGATGCGCTGCATCTGAGGGTGCTAAAGGAGTTGGCAGATGTGATTGCAGAGCCATTGGCCATTATCTTTGAAAACTCATGGCGAACGGGGGAGGTACCGGAGGATTGGAAAAAGGCTACTGTAGTGCCCATCTTTAAAAAAGGGAAGGAGGAGGATCCAGGGAACTCACCTCAGTCCCTGGAAAAATCATGGAGCAGGTCCTCAAGATATCAATTCTGAAGCACTTAGAGGAGAGGAAAGTGATCAGGAACAGCCAGCATGGATTCACCAAGGGCAAGTCATGCCTGACTAACCTAATTGCCTTCTATGAGGAGATAACTGGCTCTGTGGATGAGGGGAAAGGAGTGGATGTGTTATTCCTTGACTTGAGCAAAGCTTTTGATACGGTCTCCCATAGTATTCTTGCCAGCAAGTTGAAGTATGGGCTGGATGATTGGACTATAAGGTGGGTACAAAGCTGGCATGATTGTCGGGGTCAACGGGTAGTGGTCAACGGCTCCATGTCTAGTTGGCAGCCGGTTTCAAGTGGAGTGCCCCAAGGGTCAGTCCTGGGGCCAGTTTTGTTCAATATCTTCATTAATGATCTAGAGGATGGAGTGGACTGCACTCTCAGCAAGTTTGCAGATGACACTAAACTTGGAGGAGCGGTATATACGCTGGAGGTAGGGATAGCATACAGAAGGACCAAGACAAATTAGAAGATTGGGCCAAAAGAAACCTGATGAGGTTCAACAAGGACAAGTGCAGAGTCCTGCACTTAGGACGGAAGAATCCCATTCACTGTTACAGGCTAGGAACCAAATGACTAGGAAGCAGTTCTGCAGAAAAGGTCCTAGGGGTTACAGTGGACAAGAAGATGGATATGAGTCAACAGTGTGCCCTTGTTGCCAAGAAGGCTAACGGCATTTTGGGCTGTATAAATAGGGGCATTGCCAGCAGATCGAGGGAAGTGATCATTCCCCTCTATTCAACATTGGTGAGGCCTTATCTGGAGTACTGTGTCTAGTTTTGGGCCCCACACTACAAGGAGGATGTGGAAAACTTGGAAAGAGTCCAGCGGAGAGCAACAAAAATGATTAGGGGGCTGGAGCACATGACTTATGAGGAGAGGCTGAGGGAACTGGAATTGTTTAGTCTGCAGAAGAGAAGAATGAGGGGGGATTTGATAGCTGCTTTCAATTACCTTAAAGGGGGTTCTAAAGAGGATGGAGCTAGACTGTTCTCAGTGGTACCTGATGACAGAGCAAGGAGTAATGGTCTCAAGTTGCAGTGGGGAAGGTTTAGGTTGAATATTAGGAAAAACTTTTTCACTCGGAGAGTGGTGAAGCACTGGAATGGGTTACCTAGGAAGGTGGTGGAATCTCCTTCCTTAGGAGTTTTTAAGGTCAGGCTTGACAAAGCCCTTGCTGGGATGATTTAGTTGGGAATTAGTGAGGGATAGCTCAGTGGTTTGAGCATTGGCCTACTAAACCCCGGGTTGTGAGCTCAATCCTTAAAAGAGGCCATTTAGGGATATAGGGTGAAAATCTGTTGGATGATTTAATTGGGGATTGGTCCTGCTTTGAGTAGAGGGTTGGACTAGATGAGCTCCCTTCCAACCCTGATGTTATATGATTCACTGTAGTGTTGTGTTTAAGAGCCTTCTGGAAAGTAACTGGCCTTTAAACAGAGGTAAAAGCAGTGTTGCCAACTTCAAGGATTTTGTCATGAGTCTCATGATAACTCCTTTCCTTAAAGCCCCAGCTCTTGGAGGCAAGTGGATATGTGATGATTTCAGCCTTCATTCTTAAAGAAAGATGAAGTCTCTAGTCCTCATGGCTGTGGTGAAAGCTTCAAAATATGACCCCAGTGCACCCTAAAGGCTCAGAAAGCAGAAGGCAAATCTCTTACATAATCTCATGATTTTAAAGCCACTCATGATTTTTGGAGAGCCTGATTAATGATTTTTGAACATTTGGGATTGGCAATACTGTGAAAATGACTTGAAAGTGTCAGTTTCACTCCTGTTTAAGGTTAGTTTCTAGTCTATTATTTGTAGCGAGGTAACACCTCTAGACCCCAGGCAGGTGCAGTATAAACTCACAGGGTCTTGTCCTAGTAGGATGTTTCCAAAGTTAAATGATCTATTCCCAGCTTGGTGAACTGCAAAAAAAAGTGATAGAAAGTAATCAAGATTTTTCTACAATTATTTCAGTTGTCCAAGAGTTAGTAACAAAGAATATACATTAAAATTTTAAACCTACCCAGTGTTCTTTAAGTGACTTGACACAAGATGTGTGAACATGTTAGTATTAGAGTTGAGTGGGTCTAATTTTTTAAATCCTCTTTTTTTATATAGGAATTAGATACAGTGCTGCTATCAGCTAATTTCTAAGTTATCTGCAAAAAAAACCCTAGAGTTTTCAGGTGCATAAATAGCCCTTGGAATCACTGTTAAAGTTGCCCCCTCTCCAAAATCTGAAATGGTGTCCCTGTGACAAATCCATTGAGATGTAAATATTCTGCCAGGGGCAGTCCTGTTGGATCAGCAGAAACACACAGTTGTTCCTACACACCCCATAAATATTTAAATTTATTCATCCACTGTAACTGAAAAACTAGAGTTACTGACAGGCAGGTGAGCTCAAGAAGTGTGCTGACATTCTACTGCATGGTAACCATGGTAACTAGTGGTACCATGTCCTACTGCCAACCTGTTATGCTTACTTACCTCTACTCTTACTGTACTTCCTTCTGAGTGATCCTGTGTCAGTGACTTCAAGTCCCTGAGACTGTTTGGGGTTTCCCTCCTCTCCCCCTAGATATTCTATGCTGCTCAAGTTCTAAATGCAAATGAAAGAAGAAAGCAAACTATTCCAGAGCAGATAAGTATTCACCAGCAAAGCAGTGTAGGATATTTAAAGCAAATGTTAGAAAGGGTTCTGTGCAACTGAAGGCCACTTTCCCCTATAAGAAATAATGTTTATTTCTCCATTTATTATTTTTCCAGTGTAATCACTAAGCCAGTCTTTGAATGGGACAAGTCTTCTGTTAGACAGTAATCCTCAAACTCTTCAACTACCTTTGTTCTTAAGCAAGGATAAATCTAGAGTAGATAGAGACATGTCCAACACCAGAGTTTATAGGTGTGAGACTATGCTATCTCTGAGAGAGAGACAGAAAGAGAAACAGAAAATATTCTAAATCGGGGTAGGCAACCTGTGACACGCTTGCCAAAGGCAGCACACGAGCTGATTTTCAGGGGCACTCACACTGCTCGGGTCCTTGCCACCCGTCTGGGGGGCTCTGCATTTTAGTTTAATTTTAAATGAAGCTTCATAAACATTTTAAAAATCTTATATAACTAAACTATTGTTGTCAAGTATCAGAGGGTAGCCGTGTTAGTCTGGATCTGTAAAAGCAGCAAAGAATCCTGTGGCACCTTATAGACTAACAGACGTTTTGGAGCATGAGCTTTCGTGGGTGAATACCCACTTCCTCAGATGCATGTAATGGAAATATCCAGGGGCAGGTATATATATGTGTGCTAGCAAGCAAGCTAGAGATAACGAGGTCAGTTCAATCAGGGAGGATGAGGCCCTGTTCTAGCAGTTGAGGTGTAAAAACCAAGAGAGGAGAAACTGGTTCTGTAATTGGCAAGCCATTCACAGTCTTTGTTCAATCCTGAGCTGATGGTGTCAAATTTGCAGATGAACTGAAGCTCAGCAGTTTCTCTTTGAAGTCTGGTCCTGAAGTTTTTTTTGCTGCAGGATGGCCACCTTAAGGTCTGCTATAGTGTGGCCAGGGAGGTTGAAGTGCTCTCCTACAGGTTTTTGTATATTGCCATTCCTAATGTCTGATTTGTGTCCATTTATCCTTTTCCGTAGAGACTGTCCAGTTTGGCCGATGTACATAGCAGAGGGGCATTGCTGGCATATGATGGCGTATATTACATTGGTGGATGTGCAGGTGAATGAACCAGTGATGGTGTGGCTGATCTGGTTAGGTCCTGTGATGGTGTCGCTGGTGTAGATATGTGGGCAGAGTTGGCATCGAGGTTTGTTGCATGGATTGGTTCCTGAGGTAGAGTTATTATGGTGCGGTGTGCAGTTACTGGTGAGAATATGTTTCAGGTTGGCAGGTTGTCTGTGGGCAAGGGATTGGCCTGCCATCCAAGGCCTGTGAAAGTGTGGGATCATTGTCCAGGATGGGTTGTAGATCCTTGATGATGCGTTGGAGGGGTTTTAGCTGGGGGCTGTATGTGATGGCCAGTGGAGTCCTGTTGGTTTCTCTCTTGGGTTTGTCTTGCAGTAGGAGGCTTCTGGGTACACGTCTGGCTCTGTTGATCTGTTTCCTTATTTCCTCGTGCGGGTATTGTAGTTTTGAGAATGCTTGGTGGAGATTTTGTAGGTGTTGGTCTCTGTCTGAGGGGTTAGAGCAGATGCGGTTGTACCTCAATGCTTGGCTGTAGACAATGGATCGTGTGATGTGCCCGGGATGGAAGCTGGAGGCATGAAGGTAGGCATAGCGGTCGGTGGGTTTTCGATATAGAGTGGTGTTAATGTGACCATCACTGATTTGCACCGTGGTGTCAAGAAAGTGGACCTCCCGTGTAGATTGGTCCAGGCTGAGGTTGATGGTGGGGTGGAAGCTGTTGAAATCATAGTGGAATTTTTCCAGAGTCTCCTTCCCATGGGTCCAGATGATGAAGATGTCATCAATGTAGCGTAGATAGAGAAGGGGTGTGAGTGGACGAGAGCTGAGGAAGCGTTGTTCCAGGTCGGCCATGAAGATATTGGCATATTGTGGGGCCATGCGGGTGCCCATGGCAGTGCCACTGATCTGGAGATATATATTGTCATCAAATTTGAAATAGTTGTGTGTAAGTATAAAGGCACAGAGCTCAGCAGCCAGTTGTGCTGTGGCATCATCAGGGATAGTGTTCCTGACAGCTTGTATTCCATCTGTGTGTGGGATGTTTGTGTAGAGAGCCTCTATTGTTGTATGTACTTATAGAAAGAGACCTTCTAAAAACGTTAAAATGTATTACTGGCACATGAAACCTTAGAGTGAACAAATGAAGACAGCACAGCACTTCTGAAAGGTGGCTGACCCCTGTTCTAGATGAGAGAGGCAGCTGCCAAGTACAAAATGACAACTTTAAGGTTGCAGAAGCTTACAACTGAAGCCATAAAGATCCAGCCTCAGACAGGTATGCTGGGGGAAAAAGGAGGCAGCCCTGCACTAGCAAGAGAAAGGAAGGACCCGGCAATTCCCAGGGACGGTGCTGGCATGCATCACAGACTGTCATTATAGCACAGCGGGCTCTTCGTTATTTGTTGAATCTCAAAGCATCATTGAGAAAGTTTTTTGCTGTATTTGGGTAAACAGTCATCTCCTTTAATGGAATGTCTCAGCTCCCTAAAACTCACCCACTTTTGCTGTCCGAATTAGAGTCTGACAGCTGGCGAAGGTGTAATCTGCATTCTCTCGTTACACGGAGTAGATTTCCCTCAGGTATTGTTTCCCCATTAATTCTCTCTTACACATTGTCAAAGTTAGACTCAGGACTCACAGTTTGTCAGACCACTCTGTTTTATTAGCACAGCGCTCTGCTAATAACACCCAGATAATGTGAGCACCATGCAAGACACAAACTATCTTATTTATACAGATAAAAGAGCGGTAATTAGACAAAGGGACAAAGAAAGCAAAACAGTAAAATTCACCTGGGGCACAGCATGCATATCCTACTTCCTTACTAACTCTTATCAATCTAAGGCTAATACTTCACCAATTGCCCTTAAACAGTGCAATTGTTCTATGTTAATGTCTGTATTCCTGACACCTGGATTGCAGCGTTCCAACAATTTTGCTTAAAGGTACAGACAGCATTTCTTTAATCCTTTCTATTTTCACAATATAATTCATTCTACTTTCACAACATAAAGGGGAAAATCTGGCACACGGCATCTGGTTTTGCTCCCAACAGAGGCAGCACCTCTTCTCACATCTAACATCTATCTTCAGAAGTATTTATAGAACGCTTAAAGCCAAGTTGAATGGAGTGGGAGAGATGCCCTGGAAGGGCTTCTTCATCCTTCAATGTTCTAGCTTGCCTCTGCTTAGAAGTGATTGCAGAGACTCCTCAACCCCTGCAAACCTCCCAAATACCAGAGCTATGAAGACACATCCTGTTTTGGAGCTATTTATCCTTGGATAGGACAGGGAGTTCTGCCCACTTAGCTACTAGATCATTACCAAAGGCAGCATCCCTAGGTCAATAGATGGCTTTCAGACCTTTGGAAAGGACACGTCAGAAAGCACGGAACACACTCAGCGAGTCCCCCAATGTCTCAGAAAGCACTGATTCCTCCCATCCTGGCTGAAGAAATTTCTAAAGGGGCCTCAAGTCTTTTGCTGACTGACAAGGAGCTCACCAGGGAATGTGGTGGTGCTGTTTGGGTCAAAGATACCCCTTCTCCCCTCCAAAAATGTTTATAGACAAGGGGAGCAGCAGACAGGTTGAAAGAACCTCCATCTTTCACTGCCATGGGTATAGAAAGCAATTTGAGGGTCCCTGTCCCAGTCAGTCACTGTCTGGGGACCTTACCATTCCCAGCCTCCCACAGGTATGATTTAACCCCCACACACAGGTTGTTAATTTTTGTTCCTGGGGAGTGTGCATTGCAGGTCCCCCTCTGTGATAGATACATTTCCTTCAGGCATCAGATATGACCTCCAGCTCAAGAACTTAAGTTCACACTGTAGCAGCTCACATTTTTTAGCTCCCAAGCTCCCCAATTCACTCCCTGGTTTGTCACCCAAGAAGGGAGCCATTAATTTACATTCATTCACAATATGCACTTGTTTCTCCAGTGTCACTTAAAAGCACACGCCAGGCCAAATCCTAAGGAGTGCTGAGACACTTCAAACAGCTCCCACTTTGCTTCAGTGGGATCTGCAGGGATTCAGCACCTCACAGGATCCTTCTCTCCAAGAGTTTTCTCTGTACCTCCTTATACTTCATTTCATTTTGTTCATATTCTTGTGTACCAGTTTTTCATGATCTGTTGCACTTGGAATGAACTTTCCTAATACAAAAAGAGTGCACTTTCTCCTGTTGATGAGGTCATGTCCAGTGTTGCATTCATTTCTGATGGGTCTAGGAAATAGAAGTATACAGAAAACAGTTTCTTCCTGTACAACGGTATTCAACATTTGATTGGATTTCTGAGTAATTTTACAAAGAGACAGAGCATACCTTATCTACTTAGCAGGGAAGCCATTGAGGAACTTGGAGCTGACTAATTTCTTCTATGGGACTGATAGTTTTCATGATGTTTGAGTTCATTTAAACCAGTGGTTCTCAACCTCTTTACCATTGTGACCCACATCCAGTACTACCTATATGGCCCTGAGGAGGTCACATGGACCATAGCTCTGTGCTGATTGGGCCAGAAGCAGCCTGTGGGTCACAGGTTGAGAACCACTAATTTTAACACTATCCTTTCCAGCTTGACCGACAGACATCATGAGTAATAGCTGATCCCTGGCCAAAGAATGGACTCTAGCTGAAGGCAAGAATGAAGCCCAAGTGATGGTAAGTGTCAGTAGCACCAGTGTTAGTGCAATCAAGCGACAGTTGCAATGATCCCGGTGTAGCCAAAAGAACATCAGTGGTGTGGAGAAGCACAGGAAAAACTAGCATTTTGGAACTGAGCTACCGCCAGCCAAAGAGAGTAGGGTAAACCCAAAAGAAAGCAAAATAGAGCTAGGAGGAGGTTGGCATGGATGAGACTGAAGAGAGAACTAAGATACTTGGAGGAGGGTGAAAGCTCAAAGTCTAGGGTGGAAAGCGGATGAGACTGAAGAGAGACTGGATATAAAGAACCAGGAAGATAATGGACTAGACAAAACAGCTTTAGACTTACGGTGGGGGAAAGGAAAGAAGGAATGTATGGATTGTAGATGGAGGCAGAGACTTGTGTGACAAGACCCCCCAAGGTGCAGCCAGGAACTGCTATGCCCCCTAAACTCTCCAGCCTGGGCTGTCTCCCACAATGTTTTACTAGTAACAAGCAGCAAACCCCTCCAGGCACTGTTATCACTCAGCCACCAGCATGCAGAGACACCCAAGTTGCATGAATTCTCTCCAAGCCACTCATGAACAGTACAGAGACACAAGCAAATCTCCCCAGCCCCTTAGCCTTGCACCTCAGAAATGTGCCATCTTACACCGAAGAAAGCAAGCTCATTAATTAATTCACCACTTTGAGGTAAGCTAGTACAGTGCAGTTGAAGTAAAAGAGAGGCAATGATTTACGCTAGATTGGCCTGAATCAATGGCCAGAATCCAAATTGCCTTGAATTTGTGGCTAGGGTGGATGGATGATGAGAAGATCTGAAACACCACTCCTCAAATTTGGGCTTAACTTCAGTTTAGGTCAGGACTTAAATGTTGTTACTTAGATCTCTGTTACATGTGAGCAATTGACTTTTTCCAGGTAATGGTGAAAAACAACAGGCAAGTTATGTGGGCAACATTCTCTGAACACATTTATTCGGTTAAGCTCATTCCGCTTACTCATAATAAATTAGATAAATTTAAAGTATACATAACATTTGTTAAGTGTTAGAGACTGTTTTCTTCATGGAACAGTACAATCTTTTTGTTAACTTATTCTCTAGACTAAAAATATTCTAGGCTCACAAATACTCAAATCCAGTGCACTGTATCCCTCACCATCCTTAGGCACATAGTACATTCTCATAAATCTTGCAGACTCCCAGGACTCCCAGTCCTATTGTTGTATGTCAGTAAACCTAACCCCCTCCCTACTTTAATTATATTTCTCTTCTTGCAAGACACACAGAACTTAATCTATACTTCCAGGATTCTTTCCACTGAGAGTGTCATTTTTGGGGCCCATATTTCACACAGACTGTTTCAGCACCTGCATTTTACTACCTGCACTATTTATCTTCTCACTGTCTTGTCTTTCAGCAGACCTACTATTGTTTTGTCGACCCTTTCTGTTCAGCCAAATAGTCTACAACACATGTATTATTGTCACTTTTACTGTGACCTATTCCAGTTTCCACTTCCTCCCATGGTAGTTTTTATTAAAAGGTTTCAGAGTAGCAGCCATGTTAGTCTGTATAAGCAAAAAGAACAGGAGGACTTGTGGCACCTTAGAGACTAACAAATTTATTTGAGCATAAACTTTCGTGGGCTACAGCCCACTTCATCAGATGCACAGAATGGAACATATAGTAAGAAGATATCTATACATACAGAGAACATGACAAGGTGGAAGTACCCATATCAACTGTAAGAGGCTAATTAAGAGAAGTTATTAGCAGAGGAGAAAAAACCTGGGTGGATGCTTATGGAAGTGTCCTATACTAGAATATGAAAAAGAATCAGTAAGGTTCTATAGTTACTGTTGATATGGTGACCATGTCCCATTTTGGCCAGGACAGTCCCTTTTTTGAAGCCCTCTTCTGGCCATCCCGACTTTTGCAAAAAAAAAAAAAAAAAAAAAAAATGGCCATTTGTCCTATTTGCTCTTGCCAGTTGATCAGAGTGGAGATGCCAGTCCTGCACAAGGGGGAGGCAGGGCTCTGGCAGGCAGAGTTTGAGCGACTAGCAACAACATCGAGCAGGAGGGAAGGACTCAGGTGAGCGGCTGGGGCCAACCTCATGGGATGTCCCATTTTCCCTTTGGGAAATATGGTGACCCTAACTATTGACCACCTGTAGAATTTAATAGAGACCAGTTTCCTTCCCACGGATATTTTTTAAATCATCATCATATAAAATTTAATATACAAGTCTATCGTTATAAAAACCAACAGGGACTCCTGTGGCACCTTAGAGACTAACAAATTTATTTCGGCATAAGCTCTTGTGGGTTAAAACCCACTTCATCAGATGCCTAGAATGGAAAATACAGAGACAGGTATAAATACACAGCACATGAAAAGATGGGAGCTGCTTTACCAAGTGGGGGGGGTCAGTGCTAATGATCCAATTCAATTAAGGTGGAAGTGGGCTATTCTCAACAGTTGACAAGAAGGGATGAATACCAAGGGAGAAAAAAAACACTTTTGTAGTGCTAATGAGGCCAATGTAATCAGGTGGCCCATTTCAAACAGTTGACAAGAAGGTGTGAGTAATCAGCAGGGGGGAATTAGTTTCTGTAGTGACCTATTTTGTAGTGGATGGTTGTTTTTGCTGATACAGATTAACACAGCTACCACTCTGAAAACTGTTTAAGACCCTCATCCAAAGCACAGGATTTAAACATGATGAAACTTACACACCAGACTAGCTCCACTCACTAACATGTTTCAAGTTATACATTTGCATAAGTGTTTTGCAGAATTTGGACCTAAATGAGGGGAGAATTTGGCCCAGTGTTCTCATGATGGAGCACATGCCAGCTTTCTACCCAAAATGGCTTTATTTTTAAATTTTCTCCAATCCCAGCATTCAACTCAAAAAAAAAGAGTCCAATTTTTTAAGGTTCATTTCTTCCATGATTAAGAAACTCAATACCATATTTCAGGAGCAAAGCACGTCTTATAGTTTCTATATCACACACATCTAGCCTCTGAAAAATAGGGATTTATGATAAACAGATGGGCAGCACATTAACTATGGCCTTGTGGCCTCTGATATGATTATCATATCTAGGACTAATACCGGGGTTCTCAGACATTTGTACTGGTGACCCTTTTCACACAGAAAGCCTCTGAGTGTGACCCCCACTTTATATATTAAAAACACTTAAATATTTAACACCATTATAAATGCTGAAGGCAAAGCGGGGTTTGGGGTGGAAGCTGACAGCTCGCGGCCCCTTCCCCCCAATGTAATACCTTGTGATGCTCTGAGGGGTCCCGACCCCCAGTTTGAGAACCCCTGGACTAATAGAACCTTTACTGCCAGGATTTCATAAGTGGCTAATGATTTGGGGTGACTCCGTTCTAGGGAGCCCATCTTGAAGAGGGATTTATTTCAGAAAGTTCCAAGCACCAACCCTCTGGGAAAAAAAAAAAATCAGACCCTTCTAGTTTGTCTCTAGTTGGTCGCCCAAAAATACCTGTTGCTTTTGACAATATTGACCCCCCATCTTGTATACGCAGCAATGCCAGTAAGGCGGTACAGTCTGGTGTGCTGTACCAGCAAGATATTTATAGCTGCTACAGCGTGCCGGAAAGACACAGCAGGAGCGGAACACGGGGCTGCTGGGCGACCCCATATCGGCAACTCCTTTGGTATAGTGGTACTGTTCACACAGGGTCTCCTCCGTAGCAGCCCTGTGAGAGGACTGGGCTGGGGGCGTGTCAAGGTATATTTCCCACTTTGAACTTTAGCATCCTAAAAGTGGGGACCTGCATGGACCCTTCTAAGCTAGGAATTTAGCTTAGATCTGATAGCACCGCCACCAGCCAAAAATAGTGTTTTGGCACACTTTCTCTGGGGAACCCAAGACCCAAACCCCTTGGGTCTTAAATAAACCATTCCCCCTTCTTTCCCCCTCCCAGACCTTCCCCTCCCTGGGATACCCTGAGAGATTACACTGATCCAAACTCCTTGGATTTTAAAACAGAGGAATTAACCTTTCCCCCACCCTCTTTTCCCCCCACCAATCCCTGATGAGTTCAGACCCAATCCCCTTGGGTCTTAAACAAGGAAAAAAATCAATCAGGTTCTTAAGAAAACTTTTAATTAAAGAAAGAAAAAGTAAAAATTATCTCTGTAAAATCAAGATGGAAAAAGTTTACAGGGTATTCAGCTCATATAGACTAGAGGAACTTCCCCCCCCTTAGCCTGAGATTAAAAGTTACAGCAAACAGAGGTAAAATCCTTCCAGCAAAATACTCATTTGCAAGCTAAGAAAACAAACATAAGACTAATCCACCTTTTCTAGCTAGTACTTACTATTTTGAACATGAGAGACTGTTTCAGAAAGATTGGAGAAAGACCTGGTTGCACATCTGGCCCCTCTTAGCCCCAAGAGCGAACAAAGAAAAAATAAACAGCACAAACAAAGACTTCCCTCCACCAATATTTGAAAGTATCTTGTCCCCCCATTGGTCCTCTGGTCAGGTGTCAGCCAGGTTTACTGAGCTTCTTAACCCTTTACAGGTAAAAGAGACATTAACCCTTAACTATCTGTTTATGACAGGGCGATACAGCCACACTGGAGGAGCTGCGGGCATGGGGCCACCTGGTGTTTCATGACAATTCAACTCTGGGTGAAAGGCATTAATGAATTAATTATTTATGTTTAAGTATGGTCAGTGTTATTACACGGATACTGAGAAAGGCCTATTAAGTGAACGAGGAAAACAAGGTACTATAAGGGGATTTGAACAATGATATATTTGATGATTTTTTTTTACTTGGAGCCTGATACAAAACCAGACATCCTTTCACTGTTGACACAGGATTTCAAGAGACAAGTCTCAAAGGCTGAACAAACACTGAACAGTCTTGAAAGTCTCACGAATGTACAGCTTGACTTCAGTTTTGTTTGTTCAAATGTGTTTAGGCTGTTGAAGGTAATTTGAATCAAGTCTCAAAGCCGCAAGTGACACTTCTCCACTAGCTCAAAATAAACGATTTCAGATAGCAACATGGAAGATGTCTATAAGACATTAATGACTTGGCTAATTAACAAATAGGTCAAGTCCTGGATGGGATCATGCCATGAAATACTGTAGAATATAAAATCAATTGTAGTCCTGATTCTACAGCTCGTGAAATGGAATATTTGGATGAAAAAGAGGCTTTGGGCCCAATTCTTATTTACACCATGGCCTCTCTAGGGCAGCTGGGAAAGATTTTCTGCTGGAACAGTTTTCATTTGGAGTCAATACAGTTCGCAACTCTTGATCCTGATTCAGTACATTTCCTCTTCCTCCTCTCCCCAAAAAAATAAAAATAAAACAAGCATTTTTGCAGGAGGCATATTCTGTTTTCCAGCAAACTCTCTGTTCTGCACCACTCTGCCAGCGTAACATACACATACTTCAAGGCCTATTTACAGTGTCAGAGAGAGGGCTGTGGGTTTTCTTGCCATTTAATCTCATAAGTCAGAATAACCCTCCATCCTAAACTGCCTGTATCTCTCTACTGACAGTCATTTAGAGAGCTGTGTTACCATATGTGCTTCCTTCCAGGTATCAGAGAACTCAGAGTTACATTTGCAATAGTTTGTCAAGTCTGAAGTTTGTTTTTATATATTCCAAGACAGACCACAAAGCTGCTCTCAGGATGAGTTGCGATGGCTGAAAGCATGATGTAGATTTCTGCTGAACAAAGATGTCAAAGAAAGGTCTCTAAGATCTTTTGCCAAAAAGAATGTCCTAAATTTTTTTCTAACCGTCAAGAAAGGTAAAAACCTTTAGCATTCTGTACCTTGGGGGAGCACCCTGTAATCCCCATATTCCTCATTTATATACAATTATGATCTCGCATGTAAAGCAGGCATGTGAGATATCAGGGGAAAGGTTATGATCTGCTGGAAGTCGTTTTTCTATCCACAGGGGTGTATCGATGCATATGAAATGAGAATTGTGTTGTAGGGTTTTCACTAAAATTTGCTGTGGGTTTGTGAAGCACCCAGATACTAGCACTAAAGAGACAAAGAGAAGGGAAATAACTAACACCCGGGGGGGTGCTGCTGAACAGACATTACCAGCCATTGTCCAGCAAGGGAGCTGCAATGCAATGACTCACCTGCATGAGGCCACACCAGGGAAATTGCTCAACCTTGCCCGGGGACTCCAAGCACATGGGACTGAGGGTATAAAACAGAACACAGGGCATCATGATTGGTCTTTCTCCTGCCCTGACCTACACTGCAAGCAACAAGGACACTGAGAAGACTTCAGACTCGAACAGAGGAGACTGGCCCAGATTTCAAGGGCAAAATCTGTCTACTATGAACTGCAATATCCAGTGGGATGAGAAAAACTGCTTAATCTAGATGTTGCCTAGTCTAATAGGGTTGAGAGTTTAGACTGTGTTCTTATATTTAATTTTCTGTTGGTAACTAATTCTGACTTCTTGCCTATCACTTATAATCACTTAAAATCCATCTTTTGTAGTCCATAAATTCGTTTTACTGTTTACCTTTACCAGTAAGATTGTATGACGCGCACAGCCAAACTGCTCAGGTTTGCAAAGGCTGGTGTATATCCACTTTCCATTGATGAAGGGGTGAACCAATTAATAAATTTGCACTTCCTGTCTTGAGCAGTGCAAGTTGGTATATTCCTGGGGTGCAGTGCTGGGAACTGGGGGATGTGGCTGGTGCCTTTCTCTGCGTGATTCGCGAGTGGCTCTGGGAGCATCCATGCAATCTAGCTGGGTGTGGGGATCCATATGTGGTTGTACCCTGTGATAACAGCACTCATAGGTGCCGACTTCTGCTCGTGCCAGAGGGTACTTGACCCTACTCTGCCCCTGCCCTGCCTCCACCCTGCCCTTCCCCCATTCCAACTCCTTCCCCAAATCCCCACCCCAGCCCCGCCTCTTCCCTGTCTCTTCCCCGAGCGCACCATGTTCCTGCTCCTCCCCCTTCCCTGCTGGAGTTTGCTACACTGCAAACAGCTGTTTAGTGGCGGCAAGCACTGGGAGATAGGTGGAGGAGTGGGGACGTGGAGCACTCAGGGGAGGAGGTGGAGGCGAGGCGGGGAGCGGAGCTTGGCTGCCAGCGGGTGCAGTGCATCCACTAATTTTTCCCTGTGGCTGGAGCACTCACAGACTCGGCGCCTATGATAGCACCTGGAGAGGCTCCCTGCTTATCACTAGTAAGGCACTGTGAAAGACAGCCCAGGCTGGAGAGAGTTTAGGGGGTACAGCAGTCCCAGGCTGCACCCCAGGAACCCTGTCACAGAAATTAACTGTAGATATAGATTTTGTATAAAGGATAACACCACAAATATAGAACAAAAGGACAGAAGAAATATTAAAGATAATATGGATTCTCAAAGGAAAGGAAAACTAAAGACAAGCTTAGACATATACTTTAGTCTGACACATGCACTAGATTGCCTGAATTGGACAGCCAGTTATATCTGGCTTATATTACCAAGTCATTATCATTAAGCCTTTTGTAACATGATGTGTACTAGGTATCAAAATCTAAACCAGCCAAAAAAGATATTTTCCAAAGTGGCAGAAGAAACTTGACTTTAAAAGTCCCTTTAAAATTAATAGGAGTCAGGCATCCAGACCCTCGACACAGCTTGGAAAGTCTCGAACCAAAGAAAATAGTATCCTAGATGTGCTTCCATAGGTAGTCATTGAGAGCTAAAAGCTGCTCACTTTATTCAGGCTCTTAGTTTCAAAGACTTAGCAGTACTGTTTGTCTCACTAAAGGGAATAGGATTTGGTCTAAATCATGTTACTCTAGTATTCAGAGATGGGTCCAACTTACTTTCACAAGCAGATCCTGATCCACTACTGAATTTCTCCAAAGGTCAGGGTTATTTGGACCCTGGGTTTTGGATTAATCCAATAGAGAGTAAGGAAGCAAGGGCTGGAATCAGAGAGACTTAGGAGCCTAACTGCCACAACAAAGTTCATCTGTTAATCTGGTCTCAACTGAAGAAGACCAGAACCGAAGTTCTCTCATAGGTATGTTCAGATGCAGGCCTGGTAATCAGGAGACCTTGGCTGTATTCTCAGATCTACCAGTGACCTGCTGTGTGACATTGGGCAAGTCCCCTCACTTTTTTCCCTATCCTGCTCTTTGGGTATTTATAGCCAAACCCCTTTATTCATTATAAAGGCTTTTTGGGACAGAGTGTTTCTCACCATGCGCTAATACAAAGCCTAGTGCAGTCAGGACCCATTTTTAGTAAGGTCATCAGGAAGTACTCAACAAAGTGATCATTCAAGCCTATTTTCAATTCTAACCAAAAAGGTACAAGTGACCCTGGACCCATGCTCAGCTTCACCAGGGAATGATTTATAGTTGTACATCCAAGCCACAAGACACTAACATTTCTCAGACCTGTCATGCAATAGCTATGTTCCAATCAACTACCATTTTCCTGTTTGGAGTCAATTTGAATACAATTCAGATCAGACTCCTGGGTGTGTGAATAAAAGAGTGGAAATTTTTGCATAAACTAAAATTAATGAGTTTTAAATAGTTATACTATGCATGCTAGACTTAAAGCATATTAAACTAAGCTTAGAGGGGGGACTTAAGTTCTGATGCCCACTTAAATAAAAGGACCAAAAAAAGTTACTGCTATGAAATACATCCATATTTGAATTGCTGTTGCTCAAAGCCAGACATTCCCTCAAAGACTCATGTGACTTCCCCCTTGTATGCCAGATACATTTTAGCCAACTCTACTTTAAATGGCAAGTTCTCCTATAGGTGGGTTGTTTCTGGCCAGTTTGCTGTAGAGATCAGATTCCCGGAGTCAGTGTTTCTGGCAGAAAGTCATGTCTGTAGGCTGGTCTACACTGAGGGAGGGGGGAAAAATTGATCTAAGATACACAACTTCAGCTAGGTGAATAGCGTAACTAAAGTTGAAGTATCTTAGATCGATTTACCTCTTGTCCTCATGGCACAAGATCAACGTCCGCAGCTCCCCCTGTCGACTCCACTACCAACATTCGCACTGGTGGAGTTCCGGAGTCGACGGGCACACATTCGGGGATCGATATATCGCATCTAGATGAGAACCAATATATCGATCCCCGAGAAATTGATCGCTACCCGCCGATACGGCGGATAGTCTAGATGTACCCTGTGCCTGAAGACAGAGGCTGATTATTTAAACTCTGATAACTCCAGTATTCCTGGTACTTCACCATTGCTGTTGCCCATGGAAGCAGGGCCGGCTCCAGGCACCAACCGACCAAGCACGTGCTTGGGGCAGCACCTCGGGGCAGGGTGGCGCTCGGTTTTTTTTTTGGTTCGGCAGGGCAGGGCTGGAGGGATTGTTTGTTTGTTTTTGTTTCCGCTGGGTGGTGCTCAGAGGGGGTTCAGGGGCTTTGGGCAGAGCAGAGCTTTTTTTTTTTTTTTTTTGCTTGGGGTGGCAAAAGTTAGAGCTGGCCCTGCATGGAAGACAGTGGAGTCTGGAGTCACTTAGCCTGGCGGGCTGTTGGAGTCTTTGGGAAGGTTAAAGAGGCAGAGAATTACACCAGGAGTAGCTGTATAGAGATTGAAGCGAGTGGAAAATCCAAGACAAGTTGAACATGCTGCTCAGGATTTCCTGGTCATGAATGTTAAGGACCTGATTTTCACCACTCAGATAAGCGCACAAAAAACACCCCACTCCACCCCACAAAACACCATGTGTGTGCAGTTGTGCACTAACTTTGTGCTTGATGTTAGAGATGCTGTGCATGGAAATAGGTATTTGAAAATAATCTTTAAGATGCCCAACTGGTTATTGATGCGCACCCTTTTCAAATATTTGTATGTTCTTGAGGTAACTTCATAGCTAAGTTAAGTGAACTGCACACATTTTTTCCTATGTCCAGTTGTGTGTGTGACTTTATGATGACTGAAATGAAATGAAGACATTTATTTCTTGCTCATCAGTGAGTTTATTTTCTTATTGAGAGCTGAAAGCTCACGACTAATGCTGGAACATCAACCCAGTGGACTCAACCTTTCCACATTCAGGCACAAGAGAAGTACACGTTTCCCAGTCCATTCCCTGAAGTGCCTCACTTCTGAAGTGGTGGGGCAACTCTAGAAATAGAGTTTCCCCTACACATTCTGTCCTTGAGCCCTATACCCACAAGCATGACATTTGTGGTGAGGCTTTTTGGCAGCTGGCAACAGTGTGGATGGTCCCAAGTCTTTCAGCAGAGATCTAGTCTGGATTTGTGGACCAGTTTTCTGTGAACACCAGCTACAGCCACTGGCCATCTATCTAAGTATTTATATCACCCATCTCTACAGTAGTCAAGGTCCAGTTCTTCGGAAGTATTAGATACCGAATTCATAGAAATGAATGGAAGTTTGACATCGAAATACCATTGAGGATCTGGGCCCTAGAGCCTTGCATTCTGATGAATCAAGCTTCTAGTCAACCCTGTGATACTGTGAAGTATTACTCCATATTCGCAGGCAATTGAGGCACAGAGATGAAGCAACACAAGAAGGTAGCAGCCGATTGTGGAACTGCATTTTCCATCTCTTACCACAGTGCCTTAACTGTAGGGACCTCCAGCAGGCAAGGAGCTCACTAGTTTTGTTGCGCCTATCTAGGCAGTTAAGTACCAAATCATGGAAAGATCAAAGAATGAAGGAGAAAATGAAGGGATTAAAGGCTATGGATCTTTAAAGAATGTACAAATGAAGTCATCAGTGAATGAGGATATGGGTGAGCATCTCTTAACGGAAATTTCACGTCATCCTTAACCACAGCAGCAAAACTGGTGAAGTTAAACCACTAGTTCATTATTGAAAATGCAGCCTGAACCCAAGTGACCAGTTCTGTATCGTAATTGCTGGCTGCATATCCTTAAGGATTAGTTGTTAGATTTGTTCCCTCTTTTAAGATTAGGAGCTTTTAAACACTGCCATGTTGACACCAACAAACATAAGGTAGCTTTAACAAATGCTGAAGCACCAAGCAACCTTGCAGCTTGTGTTCATGTTTCTCTGGAGAAGTTTTTGATGTATGGATATATCATCACAGGCAGCAATACTGAATAATGGCTAATGGGATGTTCTGAGAGGGTAACAGAG
Source organism: Gopherus evgoodei (assembly GCF_007399415.2). Classification (NCBI taxonomy): domain Eukaryota; kingdom Metazoa; phylum Chordata; order Testudines; family Testudinidae; genus Gopherus; species Gopherus evgoodei. Next base: position 12,775,533 of record NC_044327.1, on the reverse strand, counting down.
ACATCTAGTGGCAGGTCTGAGCTATGGTACCTCAGATGAAGGTGATTTATTGTTCCAGAACCATTGTTACTTTTAACACAGAAACCTGTTATTACAGAGAGGCGTTTGACACACATTAGGACCATTATGTCTTATTTGGAAATCAACATCATGACTTTCTGAAACACTGCTGAATTCAACAACACAGCAGCAGAGATAGTGATAATTATTTTTAATTTCTCTTTTACAAATTCTACTACTATCCCTTGTATTCACTTAATTTTAAGTTACCAGGGACCCTATCCCTCATGCTGCACAGTGTAATTGTTATAATGATGTTTATTATTAAATGCACATTTTGCTGTTAAAAAGTGCCCAGTTGCCAAGTACGGTAATAATTGGAGTAACTACCACCAAAATTAAGTTACACCCTCCACACACCTACAGTGCCTCTCTGATAATAATGAAGTAGAATACAGATGTTTTTGCCTTTGCTAACCACATTCTCAATTTACAAACTGTGTTGGGAGAGAAAAGGTTAACTTTTTAAAAAAAGATTGCTTTTAAAGATTTTAATTCTTAACATTTTAGCTCTCAGAATACCATTTAACTACAAAAAATGCTATTAATCATTTAAGGAGACCTGGGACATACTTGCAGCTCTGCCATGGACCTGCTGGTGACTTGGGAAAGTCATGTCCCCTTTCTGTGCCTGATTTTCCACCATCTATGAAATGGGGATAATGATATTGACCTCCGTTGAGATCTACTGATGAAAAGCACTGAATAAGAGTTAGCACTGAATTATCGCTATGCTCTTACTCAGATCAAGTAAGTTACCACACAAGTAGTCTCCATGAAATGAATGGAAACACAAGGAGCAAGGTATTCCTCACTATGAACAAGGATGAAAAAAATATTGCTCTTTATTTAAGTAAAATAAGCTCATACACACACCCCAAACCATTATCCCTCCTCTAATGAAAAGCTGATGGTTACGAAGCTGTAGCGATAAGGCTTTGAACCCAGTTCTCCAGTGCTCTGCACCTTAAGCAGCTTATTTGGCAGAATCTTACAGCCACACCACACTGGCGTGAGTGATTACACAAACATTCCAGGCAATGGTACATCAAGCATTTGGGGATTAGTCAGATGCAAGGTACCTCAATAGAGAAACTAAATTAAAAGTACTGTTATTCCATTATCCACTTTCCTAACACCACCTGGGAATGGTTCTTCTGGCAACTAACATAGTTATTTACAGTTGTGCTAAGTCGATGTAAAAATTTGCCAGATCACAGTGGTAATACTTTTATATCAATTTTTGCCTAGGTGATGCATACTGCAGCAGACACAAAGTAGAGAGGAAACAGGATGATTAAGTCTGGAAGTCATGAGTCAATTTAAGCAGCCTCTGTGGCCTACAGAGCATTATGGTATACTCATCTTTTAAAAACACGTTAATCTAACTCTGGCACCATTTACTGGAAATAATGCTGATCCCATTGAAATGGCAAATGGCTTCAAAGACTTCCCAACATGCAAGCAATGTACACAGCAGGCTGCCTCTTTCAGTCTTGATCCAAGTGCATCCACACACTAGATGAACTTTTGCCCAAGAAACAAGCACACATACATCATGCGGCAATCCCATTGCTAAGGAGCATCACCAGAATGTTTCAAGAGTGGAGAAGAGCAAAGCAGATATGAACACTTAACTGGTTGACATAGAAACAGTGACATGAAAGCAAGATGATCTGAAAATATGAAGGAGGTAGATGGAACTGTTCCCATGTTTTCTGGGAGGAATCAGTAGCTCAAAATATTTGATTTTTTTTTAAATCGTTGATTAATATTTTATCTGCCAGTTCATTGTTGTTTTGTAAAGCACCAAAACAACAACAACAACAACAACAACCAGAAAACTCAATAACTTCAAAGAACAGGAGAACATATTTGGGCCAGAAAAACCAGACAAAACAAAATGACCAAAAACAAATCCAAGAGGAAGAAGAAAGGTGATCATGTCTCATGGCTTAACAAATGGATGAAAGTCCTGTATGAAGCCCCAAAGAGAGCTATAAAGCACTGTTCAGAGCTTTTGTTATCCTACTGCAAGACATAAAAAATATTGCAAGTTCCAACTCCTGGAGTCATGCTATTACCTGAGAATCTCAACTTCAATTTTTTAAAAAAGTTTCTCTCCCTCATTGGCTCAGCAAAATGCTTGAAAATATGTACCCTAAAGGTTCAACAACACAGAACATAGTTTTGAGGGGTGTGGGTTTTTTTTGTTTGTTTGTTTGTTTTTTTGAAGTCTCCTTTTAAAAGTACTTATTTTTATGGAGCTGCCTCATGGTTATTGAAGACTGGGGGTTGGTTATACTTTGAAATTAGGGTTTCCCTGCCTTTAGCTGGGTAAGAGCAGGCAATCTGAGGATTTGAGACACGGAGCTGAGCAGCAGGAAAAGGGTTCCAGGGAAGACATTGGTAGCCTAGTGACCTAAAATGCACAGAATTTCACATTGTCTGGAATATCAGGCACCAGAAAGCAGAGTCTCCTGCAACATTTCCAGTCCGGGTCCCAGTGAGGAAACAGAAGTATCAAAAACATAAACAAACATTTCAGACCTTAAAGATGTTTAGATGTCTTAAATTAGAAATTCAGGGAATAGAGCATGTTCAGTTGCTTTTTTCAATGAAATTTGCACATTTCTATTTAAAAAGATAGAGACAAGTGGCATATTTCAGCCTAGTACTAGTGTCTTACAGGTCCAAGGTATTTTGGTGAGCTGTATAAACATTCACTAACCCACTTGTCCTTGGATTGCAGAATTTTTTTTCAACAGCAGAATGACTAAATGGATCAATGATTAATAAAAATTGTTCGGCATTTGGTCTTTGATCAGAATTTGCCTCAGTTTTCTTTTGGAAAAATACTGGAACAGTAATTCCTCAAGTATTATGCTTCTCAATGAAGATGACTGGAAAGCTACAATTTTGTAAACAAGACTCTCCTTGAAATGTAGCAGGTTCCAGGGGAAGCAGTGTGTGGTTGTTTATGACAAGGAACCAGGTGTAAAGAGTAAGTCAGTACTGATGACTGGGGCCAGATTTTCAGCAAATCAATATGTTGACCAAACATCGGGTATAGAACTTCTTTAAAAGCTTTCCCAATGAAAACAGAAGTACGGGTATAATACACATACCACACACAGATTAAGTGCAAGGTTGCAATCGATTCGGAGTCTTGCTGCAGTGACCAGAGAAGAACACAATTCCACTCATTTTGGCTTTTCTACATTTACCACATGACCTAGTCACTGCTAATGTTCAGAGGGGCCTGATCCTGCACCCATTCAGAGCTCTGATTGACCTAAATGATGCAGGATGAGGCAACATCAAGCAACACCACCAGAAAATTCAGAATGTAATTTGATGTACCACATCCTGTTAGATTACTACTAGAGTCACCCATTCATGTACACCAGTTCCAGTCCAACCAATATTGCCAATATATTTTGGCAGGACAGTTCTGTATTCGGGTTAATATTTAAAATGTTTGTAATAACCTGTAAGTAGTGTGGCCACTGTTCAGTGACTTCAGTAGGACTTAAGCATGAGCTTGAGAGCTTTGCTGATCACAGTCCAACTCCCCTGCTGACGCACGTAAATATTTCAGCTCCAGCATGAGTTAAGGTGACAGACAGGCTCTAGTTACAGCTCATGCCATGGTCCTCCTTAATTCCTGCCTCGCTTTAGGATGTTTAGCCCCCGTGTGTTATATATTCTTATTATACATAAAAATACACACCCACCCACCACCAGCTCTTACAGTGTTTTTCTATCAGTAGATCTCAAACCCCTTCATAAAGAATGTCAGTGTCATCACGCCCATTTTTCAGATGGGACAACAGGGAGATGAAATGACTTACCCATAGATGGATAGAAACCTAAAAAATCCTAAAAATGGGCAGGGCCCCTGGAGCTAGGGTTACAGGTCCTATGTGTAGGGCCCCTGGATCTAGGGATAGGGTTCCTATGAGTAGGGCCCCTGGAGCTAGGGTTAGCGGTCCCATGGGTATGGCCTCTGGAGCTAGGGATAGGGTTCCTATGGGTAGAGACCCTGGAGCTAGGGATATGGGTCCTATGGGTAGGGCAGAGCATGAATCCTCATTGATCTGGGGTATGTCACTTGCTGACACACCACGGAATTTCCTTAAGCAGATGGGGCAAGATTTCAAAACGCCGCTAGGTGCCTATCTGCATTTAGGTGTCTCCATAACTTTAAAGATCTGACCCCCGGGTTCCTAGACACATATTGGTCCAATCCCATACCCTTTAGCTTCGGAGGGCTAATGACAGCACCTCACACGTAAGCTTGGTGCAACGCAATGACTCACCCAATCTATTGCTGTCCATATCAAGTTAGCTACCTCATCCCACTTCTATTGCAAAGGTACCACCTCACATTTATTCAATAAATCCAGCATGAATGAGATAAATCATAGCGTGTTCATTTTGGTCCCATGTCTCACTAAAGTTCAATGCTCCATAATACTTCCTAATTGCACAGCTTATTTGCAGAAACTTTAAAAAAAATGCCTTTTGCAGGAATACTAGACCACATCTGTATGGCTTCGAAAGGGGTTTACAGTCAGTTTGAGGCGGAGGGAAGATGGATTCTTTTCGGGGTGGGGGCAAAGGAGAGGAATTTAAACTGTCATCCACCTATATCTTTAGAAAGGTTATAATCAAGGGGGATGCCAGCAATCCTGGGGCCTTCAAATCAGCATCCTGCTCTGTGATTAATTATTATTTGTATTACAGCAGCATCGGGAGGCCCTAAGGTGTTGCACAGATGCAAAGTCAGAGACAGTCCCTGTTCCAGCCTAAGACCTTGATTCTGCAAAGGCTTACGCACCCTTGCTTAACTTTAGTTGAGTTCAGTGGGACTACTCATGCACATAAAATTAAGCAGATGCAGAAGTCTGAGGCCTGTAATTATGAGGCTGACAGTATAGTACTTTGTTAACTATGGTCTCTTCCTTTATCTGCAACAGCCATATAGAGAGGATACTAAAGAGAGCTCTGTTCAACCCATCCTCCAACTACCCCTTGCCTCTTGCTGCTCACTCACCCCATTGTATACATTGCCATTAGATATATGGCAATATCCTAAACAGATTGAACAAATTATTAGAACCTAGCTTTTTTTGGTCTGTTTAGTCTACATTTGTTTTTCGTCTTAATTTATGCAAAAGTGTCTTTGATTAGTCACGAAGAATCTTAAATAAAGTAAATCTACTCTTGTAGCCAGTGGTTAATCCTTCACCAGCTGTGATGATAGTATGAGTAAATCCTCACATTTCCAATCAGTTTACTTAAGTAGCTGATGTATTTGTAAAATGTGTTCTTTTTTGCTGACCAAATCAGCAAGCAGAAGAGATGACAAAAGTTCATTTTGAGTCATTTGTTGATTAAAATCACCAAGACAGTCAATGCTTCTTCACTTTATTAAGAATTGCAATCACAATGGAATAAAGGTTGGGCTCCCCCTGGGTGGTTTTGGAAAGAATCAGATGTCTGGAGAGGAGGCTGGGCAAGTTGAGTTTTGGTATGGAGAACGCAAGGCCAGGAAAGGGTTAAGTTAGAAGAGACAGTGTTCAGGAAGTGCCTGGGCTTCATGAGCCCATGAGATTTGTTCTGCTGATATGATGCCTCTAATCTGTGTTTTTATTGGCCAAGCATTGTCTTTTCATATCCTGCTGGAGATCTTTGTGGGTGGGGCATTTTGGAAGCTCTCAGAACATTCCTGCTCACAATAGCTCATTATACCCTTATTAAACTCATTAAAAATAAACACTCAATATTGCCAAACCCTAACTTTCAAAAATGATGAACCAGGCCCTCTGACTTTGGCTTAAAATAATGAGATTTTTAAAAAACAATAAATTTGATGTTTGGGGTTCTTTTATTTGTCTTCAGCTTTCTGAGTCTTTAGGATGCATTCACTTCATTTTTTCACGCTTTTCTCTACAACTCTGAGGGCTAGAAACTTCCTATTTTTGTTTAATAATAGTTGAGGTTCTCATGCAATTTTGTGATGCCAGCAGCTAAGGGCTTTAAGAAAAGCACTCAGTACTGTGAGACTCACAATGCAATCACAAGAATTGGCAACACTGATTTTAAATGTGATTGCTCTAGAGACAAACATTGGGAAATGCACTTCAAAAATACTGAGTCTGGCAGGGCATCATCATATTTATGTAGCTGGGAAATAAAGAACAGAAAATGCATTGACAAAAGAGCCTTATTTTTCTAGTTGTTTTCTCCTTTTCACCTGGCCTTTACCTGAATAAAGACTTCAGCATTGATAAAATTAATCAAGAGACTGTAAGAACAAGCATACAAAAGGCCTGTAATATAGAGCAGAACCTCTCTATAGTGAGCCCATTGATGGTGGAATTAAATTTAATAGTGAAGTTGAACAAAAGTCTCAGATCATTCCAATACATTGCAGTATGCACATTGTATTTCTGCTTATAGAGCAATTTTTAAGGCCCAGTTCAGGACAGTCCTCCATTCAGCACCCCCACTCATTAACAGAGAGACACTTAAGCACATGCTTAAGGGGTTTCCTAATTTGGGACCACACTGATGAAATCTTTCAGGGGTGGGGAGTGGAGGAATGGCTTCACAAGAGAACTAATCTCAATCACAGTTTCAGTAGGACTCTTAAATGTACTAAGCATTAAAAGTAATAATATGCATGCAAATGAGGTGTTAAATATCAGTTAAACTGCCACTGTAGTAATCCTTATATTAAGATGCAAGGCATTGCTGCCATTTACAGTGCCAGCCTGAATTCCTGCGTAACAAAGAGGTTAATTGAAAAGTTCTGTGAAACAGAAAGTCAGTCTGGCTGGCAAAGTATTTACACTTCAAATGAGCTGTCACAAATAAGCATTTAAATTAGGTCTAATAAAGCAGATACTAAAGGTTAATTACTAGTTAATAAAATATATATATACACTTTAGCAAGCATGGAAGAAAGAACAAACCAGTTGCTTTGCTGTTATCTCAGAATTATACAGGCAATAAAGTTGGATTCGCATTTTAATATATTTAAAGTTTATGGGTTTAATGGTAATATTCTGAAATAACTTGCCAATCATTAATTCATCTGAAATGCATTGCAATGACATTTATTAAGATCAAATCTTTTGGCAATAATATGGATGTGAGATGATAGATAAAAAAATTAGTAAAATTTGCCAGCATGAAAATCCAACCATATTTAAATGCTAACAATAAGCATGAGAATCTGAAAAGTTGTTTAAACTAGTCCTGATACAATAAGAACTGTCCTGAATCTTCACCTGTCTTTCAAATTGAATTATTTGAAATTTTAAGATGCTCGTATAGTTTTTAAAGCATTTTTAGATGCTTCTCTATTTTTTCCTGTTTTATCCCACAATGGAAGCAGAAGTGTCAAACATCTGCACACACACACCTGTTCTCAGATAAATTCTGACTCAATCCAAGCCACAGAGTTGTCATAATACAATTCCCAATTTTGGACCTTAGCATCCAAAATATGGGTATTAGCATGAAATTCCCTAAGCTTAATTACTAGTTTAGATTTGCTAGGCTGCCACCAATCAGGACTTATTTAGAGCTCCTGATAAACTGTGGTCTCCCCAAACCCTTCCCAGGGGACTCCCTAGACTCAGATTCCCTGAGTCTCACAACAAAGGGGAATAAACCATTTCCCTTCCCCCCTCCTTTCTTCCTCCCAGCTTTTCCCAGCCCTGGGAACACTAGGAGATCACCTGATTCAACTCCTTGAATCACCACTCCCCCCTCCCTTCTTCCCCGGAGATACACAGATATACGCTGAGAGCAAGTTTCCCTTTCCTCCTCCCCTTTCCTTTCTCCCACCACTTCCCTGGTGAGTGCAGACTCCCTTCTCTAGAGTTTTACCAAAGATAACCAGAAAAAAATCAATTAGATTCTAAAAAAAGAGGAAACTTTAATAAAAGAAGAAAAACATAAAACTTGTCTCTGCACTTAGATAGTAAAAAGTTACAGGGTCTTTCAACTTATAAACAATAGAAAGAAACTTTCTCCAGCAGAAACACAATTTAAGCTACTTCCAGCAAGTACACATAGGCAAATGAAAAAGAAAACAAATTAAAAGACTATGACCACCTTTTCTACTTACAATTCTGAACAGATAAGAGACTGTAGCAGGGAGATTGGCAGAAACCTGGTTACAACTCTAGCCCCATCCAGGACTGAGAGAGAACAAAGCCAAAGCCAAAACCCACAAACAAAGGCTTCCCTCCCTGAGAGATTTGAAAGTAGCTTGTCTTCTGATTGGTCCTCTGGTCAGGTGTTTGGGGTCCCTGTTTGTTAACCCTTTACAGGTAAGAGAGACATTAACCCTTAACTATCTGTTTCTGACAAGAGTACATCATAGTTCTTGAAAGAAGCTGGTCCTTGCTCCATCTGAAATCAGATTTTTGTAGCTTGAGATTCTTTTTTCAGAAAGTGGGAAATGAAATCGGTCCCTGGGTAGTCTGTGCTGTTTAGCTTAGTAGCCTTCAAAGAAGATAACCCAAACAACATTGGAGGGGAAACTGAGAATGTATGCGCTCATGTGTGAGAGAGAGATAAACAGCAAGATCACTTCTGAGCAGATACTTGCAGGGAAAACAAGTACTCTAAGAATGATAGCTTGTGACACTGGTGATACCACAATGGGGGGAACTGGGGCAATTCTGGATGGGAAGAATATTCTAATTTAGATGTTTAGATCTCTTCAGCATAAATTGGGAGGAGTCAGGTCCTGATTCACCCAGGAACTTAAGCAGATGCCTAACTTTACTTTTCATTTCACTGGGGCTACTCGTATTTGAAATTAAGTATGTGCTGAATGAGAGGAGGTCTAAAAAAACCCAAACACATAATTGAAACTCAGTGGGACATGTGCTCCTTAGGCACAGACCCACAGAGGTAGCTAGGAGTCTAACTTCCACTGATAGCAATATTTGCAGTGTTGTTATAGCATGTTATGGTAGCTGTGTTAGTCCCAGGACATGAGAGAGATAAGGTAAGCAAGGAAATATAGTTTATTGGACCAACTACTGTTGGTGGAAGGGACATGCTTTTTAGCTTCACAGAGCTCTTCTCCAGGTCTAGGGAAGGTAACCAAAGTGTCTAAGCCAAATACAATTGGGACATATTGTTAAGCATAAGGGGTTCACACAGGCTGTAGGAGACCACTTTAACTGAAGTGGGTAATCAAGGTTTAGCAGGCAGAAGGCGTGTTACAAATTGTAGTAATGAGCCATCAAAACAGCGTGTCTGTTAAATCCAGTATCTAGCAGATTTATTAATTTCTCAGGCTAATCTTTTGAAGGTCTTACACAAGTTTCCTTTTGAGACAAGGACTCAAAGTTCAGACAGAATCACTGGTTTGTGACAAAATGTTCACCCACAGGTGTTTTCTCCTTTTTTCATTTTTCTGTGTGAGTTCATTTAAGAGCACAGTAGTTATCCAGTTTCACCCACGTCGTTGTTGTTGGGGGATTTGAGGAACTGAAAGAGGGTCACCACATGTTGAGATAGGCATGTGCAGGATCCGTGGATCTTGAAAGGTGTATTGCAGTGCGTATTGATCATCATGGCAATGGAAATATGTCTACAGCTTTTTCATCAGTTGTTCTGGCAGGGTCTGGTACTGCTTTGAGTTGGAGTGTCCTGGTCTGTGGGGAGTGTAATTCTGATGATGATCTCAGTGAGGCTTGGGAAAGATTTCTTTCAGGACATAGTCCCCATTAAACATGGATTGTAATTGTCTGATGATACCCCAAATGTGTTCCAGTGTGTGGTGGTGTTAGGTAATAAAGCAAGTCCTCACTCACCTCTCCAACACCCGAGGTTGTGCTGAGTTGGAATATGGGCCCACAATTTTGTCAGAGACCAGACACAAATGCGTTGATCAACGGGCACACACTACCCCAAAAGCTTTAGAATAAGTGTGGCCCCTTTATTAGGGGTGGGCATCAATATTTATACACAGAAGTAAACAAAGTGATTAACAAAAGATAATGGTCATGCATAATCAATCAAGATTTTACAGGAAGAGCAAGTTTAAGAAGTAAATGCATAGAGATAAAAGGCTAATGGCTACTTGAGGAAGGGGGTGTCATGAGTAGTTTGCAGGTCAGTGCTTTGTTCAAAAAAGGTTCAGAAAGGATTATGCAGAGACGGCCAGTCTGGGTGTTTTTTGGCTCCAAAGTTCACCAAAAGTTTAGACCCAACATTCCTCCATTTGTAGCTTTGAGATAACTATTAATCAAAAAGCTACACCCTATTTCAAGATCTCAAGGGCCGCTTGGCAATTTCAGCCTGGGCCAATTCGAAGAGAGTAAGGCTTTTAGCTGAAGTGGGAAAAGAATAAACTGACTTACATGAGTTTATGAGGGAGGGGACACACTGAATACAGCAACACAGTATTATAAGGACTACCATGGCCCCAACAACACCCACCAAGAGGTTTTTAACCCACCCAAATCCGGGCAGCCAATTCCATAAGGCTCCCCACCAATCATAAGGTGGCTGGCCAGAGGAGTAGTTTTTAGCCATTTCCCTTAGGTGTTTGGTACGTTGAAAAGTGTCAGAGTAGGTGTCATTTACAAAAACACAGCATTCTTCATTTATGAGGGCGCAAGTTCCTCCCTGGGCTGCTAACATCATATCTAAAGCCATTCTGTTTTGCAAAGCCAACTGGCGCAGCTGGGACATTTCCCCGGCCTGGTTCTTAAATAGGGTTGCAGTTTCATTGGTCAAAGATTCTAATAGTCCCTGTAGACGGATGATAGCACCCTTCAAGCTAGTGTGACCAGCCCACCGCTGCCAGGACAAACCATCACGGAGATTAATATCTCTGTCAGTTTCACGGATGTTACGAACGTGGGAAAATGAGGGGGGGTGAGGGAGATCCGAGAAGGCGGTGCTAGCCATGCCAAATAACATGACCCTGCCCAATCAGGGGAGAGGAAATAATAAGCCTTGGGCCCGCACACCCAGTATGTTCCATATAATGCGTTTTGGGTATTCCATTTCTCAAAGTAGGAGGTAACCCACCGCCCGTTGTACCACTGTTCCCCTGGTAACGCAGAGGGGTCGTTGTGTGAACTGCAGAGGCACAATTTGGTAGTGTTGTCCTCAAAGGGCAGTGTAGTACTGCTTGAGCAGTTGTAGAAGGCAATTGTGTATCCTTTAACAATTAGTTGGACACCCTCGAGCTCTGAGCAGGGCTTTTTAAAAACTGACTCTGAAAACCTGCCCCTCCATGAAAAAGTTGAAAAGGTTGGATCGGGGTGAGGGATCCACATATGGGATAAGTGGGATGCGCAAGGCTTGAAGCCAAGATTTTTACTAAAGGCGGTGCCATTAAAATATATGTTGCATTTACTTGTTCCCACAAAAGTTGACCCTTTTTCTTTAACAAAACACAGTGATTCTGTTTGATTGGTTACCCTGAGATATTTGTTAATTGGCACTTCTGTTTTGTCCCATGTAAGATTGGGTTGGACTGGATCTTTTATTCTAGTCGGTGGCATCCAAGTCATATTAGCAGTGGTTAGGGGAATGGGTGTGAAGGGGAGTCCCTGTGCTGCATTTACTGGAAATTGAGTACATACCCAGCAATCACTTCTATTTCCTAAAATACGAGTTTTAACCTCATGGGAATATCTAATAAAAGCATTATCTTCATAAGCAGAAAATAAACTGAAAAAGCATAAAAAACATACAGTTGTCAGAATAAAGGGTCCTCTCATTTTTTTCGAGTTAATTTAAGTCTAATGTCTGAGAGAGGTAAGCTGGTCCACTGGTCGAAGGCAGTGTCCTCAGTGGTGACAAGAGCTGCTGGTCCGTCACTGTGGTCCACTACGGCTGGCTTGACGTGGGAGTGGTGGATCCAAGATTTGCGTCCTTCCAGGAACACTGCAGTCTGGGTTGTCAAAAGAACCTGGTGGGGTCCAGTAAACCTTGGCTGGAGGGTGTCGTCACGAACGAACTTTTTGGCCCAGACGAAGTCCCCTGGTTGGAACGGGTGGATTTGTTCCTCCAGCAGCACGGTCTGGGAAAACTGCGAGGCTTTCCAAAGGGTACGGAGGCGAGCCTGTAGGGAGAGAAACTGACACGCAGTCATATGATCCCCTCCCAATAGTGAAACATCAGCACGTGGTAGCGCCCCGCCTTTGAAAGGGGGGTGTCCATAGAGCAGTTCAAAGGGGGATAATCCCAATGCGCGGGTTGGGCGAGTACGAAGGTGAAACAGGACCAAGGGAAGTACCTGAGGCCACTTTAATCCTGTTTCCTGACAGTATTTAGCCAATGTAAACTTAAGTTCCCTATTCATACGCTCAACTTTCCCGCTCAACTGGGGGTGGTAGGGTGTATGAAAGGAGTGTGAAATGCCCAGTCCTTGTTCTAAATGGCCAAGGACATGACCAGTAAAGTGAGGTCCGCGATCTGAGTCGAGCACAAGAGGGATGCCAAAACGGGGTACAATATCTCTAAGGAGAATCTTCGCCACTGTGGCAGCAGTACAATTAGCAGTAGGAAAAGCTTCGACCCAGGAAGTCAGAGGGCAAACCAAAACAAGGAGGTGCTTTTTTCCAAAAGCCTTTGGCATATCTGCAAAATCAATTTGAAGATGTTGAAATGGAGCAGCAGGCGGAGGTCTTCCACCCTTAATTTTGTTAAGAGGTGGAGCAGGTCCATTACGCTGACATGTGCTGCATGCTTTCACTATTGATAGGCAATAGGGTTGAATGCCTGGAGCATACCAAAAGCGAGCGATAGTGTCCACGAGGGCGTGCGTGCCGTAGTGACCCCCTTTATCATGGTGCCAGCGAACTGCCACAGGGTATGTGGAGCGAGGGAGGCAGGCTCGGCCATCTGGCATAAGCCAGGTCCCTTTGACCAGAGTGGCCCCGAGGCTTTCCCATGATTTTAGTTCAGCAGCGGGTACTGGTACGGGGTGCGGTGGAGTAAAGGAGGAGGTTGCAATAGCCAATGTGGGCATGGCTAAAGGTAAGGTGGCAGCCTTCTTGGCGGAGGCGTCAGCCAGGGCATTCCCACGGGTAACGGGGCTGCTATCTTTAGTATGGGCCCGGCAGTGAACTACAGCCAGGACGGAGGGTTTTTGGAGGGCGTCCAAAAGCTTGTGGATGAGGGGGAGGTGCTGAATGGGTTTACCGGCAGCTGTCTGGAAACCTCGAAACTTCCAGAGGTGGATATGACAATGCACAACTCCAAAAGCATATTTGCTATCAGTAAAAATGGTAACGGTCTTACCAGCGGCCAACTGGCAAGCTCGGGCCAGGGCATAGAGTTCAGCGGCTTGGGCTCCCCAGTTGCCTGGCAGTGAGGCGGCCTCTTGAATGTCCCATTCAGAGGTGACAGCATAACCAGTGAAACGCTTGCCATCAACATAGAAGGAGCTTCCGTCCGAGAAGAGGATGCAATCGGGGTTGTCCAGTGGCACGTCAAACAGGTTGTCTCTTATCTGTAAGATGCTGGAAACTACTTCCACACAGTCGTGCTGGTCCTGGGGGACTGGCAGGTCAGGAAGCAAGGTAGCTGGATTAAGGGGTCCACACCTTTCAAAAATTAGGTTAGTGTCTTCTAAGAGTTCGGCCTCTAGCTGTTGCTGACGATGGGCCGAAAAGACTTGGGTTGTGCCCCTACGCAGAAGGGCTGACAAGGCATGAGAGGTCCAAACCGTGGTAAAATGACCCAGGGTTAGGCTCTTTGCCTTTGTGATCAGCAGGGCAGCTGCTGCCAGAGTCCGGGTGCAGGATGGGGTTCCCTGAGCGACAGGGTCGATTTGCTGAGAGTAAAAAGCAAGCGGGAAATGGTGGGGCCCGCTCAGCTGGGTAAGGACACCACTAGCAATTCCGCCCCTCTCGTGGACAAAAAGGTGAAAGGGTTTGCTGTAATTGGGGGGGCGGAGAGACATGGAGGAGGCCACACTGTCCTTGAGTAACTGAAAGGCTTGAATAGTGTCCGGGGACCACTGCAAAGGGTCAGGAGCAAGGTTAGCAGTGAGTCGGTGGAGCGGTTTGCTTAACTCCCCGCAGGACGGCAACCAGGGGCGACAGAAGCCAATTAATCCTAAGAAACCTCGAAGTTGTTTCTTGGTGTTCGGTAGAGGGCAGTTTTGAATAGTCTTTATGCGGGCTGGGTCCATCTGTCTTCCTTTTGGGGTTAACAGGAAGCCCAGATATCGGACCTTCTGTGAGACCCACTGAATCTTTTTAGGGTCTACCTTGTGGCCTCTGGTGTGTAGGTATAATAAAAGTGCCTTACCATCGATGCGGAGGGCAGCTTCTTCGCGATTACCTAATAGGATGTCATCTACGTATAGGACCAATGTGGATCCCTGCGGACTGGTGAAACCTTCCAAGTCGTGGCGGAGGCACTGGCTGAAAATCGTGGGGCTGTCTCTGTAGCCTTGAGGAAGTCGTTGCCAGACATAACTTTGTCCCTCCCAGGTGAAACCAAAGAGATACTGAGAGTCTGGGTGCACAGGAATGCTGAAAAAAGCTGATTTTAAGTCAATAACAGTGAACCACTCAGCATCCCAGGGGATTTGGCTGATGATAGTAGCTGGGTCAGGAACTACTGCATGAAGAGGGACCACATACTGATTAACAACTCGTAGATCCTGTACAAAGCGCCAACGAACAGGGTCTCCGTCCTTTTTAGGAGGCTTTTTGACAGGCAGTATAGGGGTGTTACAGGGAGTGCGCTGAGGGCGGACTAGCTTTTGTGCAATGAATCCCTCAATAATGGGGCGGATGCCCTCCCGGGCTTCCAGCGACAGGGGGTATTGAGGGACTGACGGGGGGGTTAAGGAAGGCTTTACCTGAATCCTTACGGGCTCTGCCGAAAGGAGCAGGCCAACATCAGTGTCAGAAATTCCCCAGAGGGTTGAAGGCAAGTCAGTGAGGTCAGGGGAGAGAGAGGGGGGTGTTTCCCAATTACCCTGAGTAGGGGCCGAATCTCCTAACACTGTCATCAATAATCCTACCCCTTCAGGAGTGCAGGTTAAAGTAGCCTCAAGCTTACAGAGTAAATCCCGGCCCATCAAAGGGATCGGACAAGCTGGGGAAAAAAGAAAACGGTGAGAAAAACATTTATCAGCATAAATAACATTCAAAGGCAAAGTGAGTCCCAGAGACTGTGGGTTGCCCTCCACCCCAGTCGCAGTTTTAACCTCAGAGGATAGCCAGGGAGAGGGGGCATGATTTAAAAGAGAGAAAGTAGCCCCAGTATCAATGAGGAAAGAGACAGGCAGTCCCTGGACTGAAAGGGTTAAACGAGGCTCTTCGCTGGGAGGAGAGAAAGTGAGAAAGGAGCCGGCTAAAGACATTAAGGAAATAAGACCATCACATTGTTTGCCTTCGCCCCCGGGGTACCGTCATTGAGGAGGCTGAGTTTGCTGCGGCTGCTGCTGTTTTCCATAGTTGATCCAGGCCTGGGGGATGGGCTGAGCTGGTGGTGCAGGGGTGTATTCCTCACTTGTGTAAGCATCTGCGGATGCAGCCAGACCTTCTGGGCGTCCCCAGGGGCATTCACGTTTAAAGTGACCAGGCTGTCCGCACTGAAAACAATTTCCTGATGGCTGGGGTTGCCAGGACCCTCTTCCCCGGGCACCCTGGAATCCCCTGCCACGGCCACGGCCTTTGCCTCGAACACCACCGTGAAAAGCTAAAGCCATCAGCTTATATTCTTCCTTTTTCTCTTTCTTTTTACTACTTTCCCTTTCTTTCTCCCAGGCAAAATCAGCTACTTCCAACACTGAAGTGACTGACTCACCTCCCCAACCAGGGCGAAACTTTAAGAAGTAATCCCTTACAGGGGGCACCGACTGATTCACAAAAAATGAAATAAGAGTAGGGTGGTCTGCTTCTCTCTCAGGATCCATCTGAGTGAACATTCGGGCCCCCTCCAATAGCCTCGACCAGAACTTTCTGGGCGGCTCATCAGATTCCTGCCGAATCTGCATGAACTTAGCCTGATTAGGCGAGCGGCGAGCCATTTCCTTGAGTCTCTCTAACAATCGCTCTCTATCTGTTCGCAGCTGAGTCAGCCTTAGCTGAGTCCAGTCTAGGGGATTCCAGCCAGCGGCCAGATCCCGCCTATCCATCCAAGTAACATTAGCTGCATTGCTATCTCCCCATGTCCTTTCTGCCATCCACAATCTACTACGTTCTTCTCCAGTCAAAACTCTACTTAACAACTGATCCACATCCGTATAAGTAGGATTATAACTTAAAAACAATCTTTCTAGAAGTTCTATGATCTTTCGGGGATTTTCCCCAAAAGACCCTGACAACTGTCCCCACTCTTTCAAATCCCATTCTAGCCATCCTTTATATTCCACAATACTAGCATGTTGCAATCGTCCATCATTGCTCATATAAGGTTGATCGTGCACCTGTAAAGGCATCTCTATAACCATACTTTTATTATTCGCAAGAGATTTGACAGAGACATCCTCTAGGCTATCCTCAGGGGGGGGGCATGCACCCTGCTGTACCTGCTTGGACCTAAGCCTAGTAACTACTCCTCCCAAGGTTGGCCCCTCCAATTCCTCCTCATCCTTCTGCACAAATTCCAATCTGGAATCCTGCAGATTCCCCTCTGCTACAAGGAGAGAGTTCCCCTGCGGAGGAATAGGGGCAGGTGCAGAGGGGACCAGCTGACGAGTCAAAACACGCCGTGGTCTACACCCTTCATCGAAATAACCTGGAGGGGGTTCACTCTCGGGAGAGTACCTGACTGCCATAATTTTTAAAGATTTCCACAGCTCTGCTGCTGTGTCCCAACAAAACCAGTAACATAACTGTCCCGGATGGTCTTTTTCGATCTGGCTCTTTACTCCTCTTAAGGCAGCCTGCTCGAAAGAGCCATACGAAGGCCACCTCATCTCCGAGTCGGCCAATACCGCGGTATACCCAGTCCAATTCCTTACACATAGTGTGTACAACTTCTTCCTAGACATTCCTGTCTGTACTGGGAGTTTCCCTTCATTCCATAACTTATTTACAATCCCCAACGGACTCTCAAGAGGCACGCTAGTCCCTTGACCCATGGTGTCTGACAGGAGCCCTCCAACTGGCGTTTACCCTGCTGTCCAATACACGACCCCTCAATATTGAATTGGCTAGGAGAAATCTCCTGTGGCGCCTTGCCAATTCATATATGAGTGGTCTGACCACTGGACAGAGGTACCGCACCAGAAGGAATCCCGGACGAGCCCCCAAATTGTTAGGTAATAAAGCAAGTCCTCACTCACCTCTCCAACACCCGAGGTTGTGCGGAGTTGGAATATGGGCCCACAATTCTGTCAGAGACCAGACACAAATGCGTTGATCAACGGGCACACACTACCCCAAAAGCTTTAGAATAAGTGTGGCCCCTTTATTAGGGGTGGGCATCAATATTTATACACAGAAGTAAACAAAGTGATTAACAAAAGATAATGGTCATGCATAATCAATCAAGATTTTACAGGAAGAGCAAGTTTAAGAAGTAAATGCATAGAGATAAAAGGCTAATGGCTACTTGAGGAAGGGGGTGTCATGAGTAGTTTGCAGGTCAGTGCTTTGTTCAAAAAAGGTTCAGAAAGGATTATGCAGAGACGGCCAGTCTGGGTGTTTTTTGGCTCCAAAGTTCACCAAAAGTTTAGACCCAACAGTGGTAGTGTGAAGTCAGTGGGCTTTTCCCCCTGTATTGCAGTAGGTTCTCCAGGGGTGGTTGGGTGGCCTGTTCCATGATGCGATCTACTTCTCTGAGGGAGTGTCTTTGTTTGGTGAAGGCAGTTTTAAGTGTGTATCACGGACTTTCTCTTTGAAACAAATTCTGTAGTATCTGGGTGCCTGGCTATAGATAAAATATTTCTTGGTGTGTCTTGATTCATGAGTTTCTTGTAGTCAATTTATTTAGCTTAGACATGCTCAGTACTGTTAGCCTATACGCCTTTTTGTCAGTATGAGATAGAATTTGGGGTTTCACTTATTTTATACTAATATGTGTAAATAAAGGACAAAGACTGTGTATGTTGCTTCTGCCTAGTCAGCTGGGTTTATTAGTACAATGGGAACAGATAACAGGTTAAAGTGTTACTCGAGAGCACACGTTAAGATTGCCTCAACCCCTATCTCAAGGCAAGGTCAAGCAACCAGTTGGGAGGGGCAAAGGGGTTGGGGGGAAAAGTATAAAACACTAAAAGACCAAAGAAATACCTGTCCCTGACCGCAGTACAATCTCACTCCTCCCTTGGGGTACAAAAGCGGTAGGACGAAGACCCTTGACCCAAAATGGAACATGACCTTAAGTTGTAAGGGGTGGGACTGTAGGTGTGTCTTGCAGGTACATTTGGGCCTGATAAAAAGGAGGTGGGGACAGAGAATGGGGAAAATGGGAATGGGGACACAGGCTAGGCTCTGCAACATCAGAGCTGGGAAGGGGGACATGGGGTAAATGCTCTGCAGTGTAGAAGCTGGGAATGGAACACTGGGAAACAGACTCTGCCGGTGTGTAGAGCTATGGACATGTTTGCTAGGAACTAACTATCATAACCTATTCCCAGATTTGGACCTTAGCGTCCAAAATATGGGGGTTAGCATGAAAACCTCCAAGCTTAGTTACCAGCTTGGACCTGGTAAAGCTGCCACCACCCAAAAAAATTAGAGTGTTTTGGGGCACTCTGGTCCCCCCAACACCCTTCCCTGGGGACCCCAAGACCCAAATTCCTTGAGTCTTATAACAAAGGGGAATAAACCATTTCCCCCTCCCTTCTCCCTTCCAGGTGTTCCCTTCCTGGGTTCCTGGAGAGATACACAGAAGCAAGCTCCGTGAATCTAAACAGAGGGACTCCACCTCCCCGTTCCCAGTCCTGGAAAACAGAATTACCGAGAGCTAATCTCTCTTCCCCCCTCACCCAGAGGGAATGCAAAGTCAGGCTAGTAAATCTAACACACCCAGATTTCCCCCTGACTTCTTCCTCCCACCAATTCCCTGGTGAGCACAGACTCAATTCCCTGGAGTTCCCCACTAAAGAAAAACTCCAACAGGTCTTAAAAAGAAAGCTTTATATAAAAAGAAAGAAAAAGTACATAAAAATGGTCTCTCTGTATTAAGGTGACAAATACAGGGTCAATTGCTTAAAAGAAATATGAATAAACAGCCTTATTCAAAAAGAATACAATTCAAAACATTCCAGCAACTACACACATGTAAATACAAAAGAAAACCATATAAACCTTACTGCCTTACTATATTTGTACTTACAACTTGGAAACAGAAGATTAGAAAGCAAGAGACAGAAATCCTCTCATAGCCGAGAGAGAGACAGGCACAGACCAGAACAAAGGACTCACACACAAACTTCCCTCCACTCAGATTTGAAAAAGTCTTGTTTCCTGATTGGTCCTCTGGTCAGGTGTTTCAGGTTACTCCTTTCCAGGTGAAAGAGATATTAACCCTTAGCTATCTCTTTATGACACTAACCCCAATAAATATCGCATGGGCTGCACTTCAGACTTCCGGTATTCTGCTTTCTGTCTGTGTGACAAAAACCAGGGGAGGGGTGAAGGGAAAGCCTCTAACAGTTACCTTCCCCAGACCTGAAGAAGAGCTTGCTGAAGCTCAAAAACTTGTCACTGTCACAAACAGAATTTGGTCCAGTAAAAAACATTGCCTCACCCACCTTGTGTATCTCACTGATTTCAATTAAAGTTAGAAGTATAAATACTTTTTGTGGATCTGGGCCTGAGGCACTTTAGGAAGTCCCACTCTCTGTCATGAGAAATCGTTCTGTTCCAGACACAAAGATCAACGCCCTCACCTCACTGCTACTCCAAAGATGGCCAGACCTATGGATAACATTTGGTTTTGTGATGGATTCTGTTCTAGTGGGAATGTGTTGGTGGAAGGAGAGATGACAAGAGTGGTTTTGGCTGCAGTCCACAAAGAGCATTCAGTTACAGGGAAAGCAAAATAGCTTTGAGAATACCAAGTAAAACTGTATATAAAACAACTAAAATACTTTAGGAACAGATGCTTTCAGGGAAGACCCAAAATTCACTTAGTTGTTTTCCATATCAGGGCTGCATGAGTAGTATGGATGCATGCATCTCTTCATTCTTTTCATCACAGAGGTGCTAAAGATAAGCGACATCTCTAGCCTCATAGCACTGAAGAATGGAACATCAGCTTGTGCTTCTGTAGCTGGTGGTGGCATTGCACGATTGTTATTGATACAGTTGTGTGAGGTACAATATTTCTTGACATTATTTGATGGTCCAGGGGATAGGGCAGTAGTCTATGCTGTGGAAAACCCAGATTTAATTCCCCACACTGCTAAAACTTGCTCTGTGACCTAAGCAAGCCATTTATTTTCTCTGTGCATAAATTTCCCACTTGCAAAATGGGCATAATAGTTCGATATGGTCAGAGAAACTTTTGATGGAGCCATATTGTCAGAATATGCAGTTCTGTCAAAAATCACAACACCTTGCACAATCAAGTTGATTTTGTGGGAATTTCAGTTTGGAAAAAATACGGAAAAAAAGTTCCACCAATGTCAAAACATCCTATTTCCACATTTTCACAGTGACTTTTGTTGTTGTTGTTTTTAAATGACTTTTTAAAAAAAATTATACTATAACACAAAACAAACAAAAAAAGCAAAGGTCTAATGCCCTGACTGTCACTCTAACTGCATCAAATAATGAAAAGGCACACTCAAAACCAGGAAACCATATCCATAAAAGACATCCAGTTTTGTGAAAAGGAAACATTTTGATTAACCCAAAACATCATTTGGACTTTTCCTTCATGGAGAATTTTGAACTTTTGAGGATTTATTCCTATTTGTGACAAAGCCAAATTTTGAAATCTCAAAATTCTTCATGAAGCACATCAGAGTTGGACAAGATCTCTGAATTATTCCCTTGTTTTTTGTTTGAAGTCTCCAAAGAAGAAATATGGCATCAAAAAACTTTTTCTGAACTGGAATCTGATGCTCCTGAGGTTCCATGTAAATTATTACTGGCTCTGGATGCATGAACATTACTCCGTAAACCTTCTTCCTCTGCAGATATTGAAGAGATGGAAGAATCTGAATTTTCATTGAAAACGACAGGACACTTAATGAGCGGTCCAATCATACCCCATTATGCTGTAGGAAGAATACATGAAACTGGTGAACAGATGTAAAAAACTGAAGCTTATAATGAAGTGAGCGATGCTGTACGATATTGACAAGTTTCTGGCTCAACACATCAGCTAAATTAATATAGTCTGTTAACCAATTGTCGATGATTATGATGCAATACCCTTACTTCCCATCATAACCATGGGATTACATTGTTGAGACTGGTTGGGTTTTTGCAGGGGAAAAAATAGCAGAAATAATTCTATGGCATCCATAATTAAGAATATTATAACAAGCATCCCCACGTGATATAGAGATCTTCCGAACTGAATTATACTATGACTTTAAATTTTCCAAGGGCTACTATTGCGTTGTTAGTTACTCTCCTTACTTGAAATGGTTTCATCAGCTAATAACCAACTCCCTGTTGAGTTTGTGATCCCATAGTTTAATGATGCAGTGTTCCATTCTCTTGTGTTGAGATGGCTCTCTGAGCAGAAGATGGTGTTTGACCTTCCCTTCCTTTAGACTGAGGAAAGGAAGTATTTCTCAAAATTAGAATGTCAAACTCACTGTCAGCTTTTTTGGTGTGGGCAAATGGAAATGCTGTTTACAAAATGGACGTGCCACTTTCTTTTAGGTGTAGAAGCAAAGAGAAACTATGAAAGCAGGAGTCCAAAATATCTACAGCATGTATTCTCTCAAAGCAGATGGAGCATTTAGAGTCTGAAGATATGTCAACTGGTACAGTCTGGTTTAAATTATTCTTCCCAATGGTGGGTAAAAAGCTGCTATCAGCTATAAGCTCCTTATTTGGTGATTTCATAATCATTAAAAGAGGTCAATAGACTTCCTGTAGACTTCTTTTGACTAAAACTGTAGTATGAATTACTACAGTGATATATTCCTAAAAGCTGTCCTGGGTAACGAACAGAGTTGGGTCAAAGTGTGATGGGGAAAAAAAACAAGGTGATGAACTTGGTCCTCTAATGTTTGTGGAGGTCATATTATTTATTTCTGAATAGCTACACTATAGTGAAATGTTCATGGATCTTGGAAGTAACAAGCATTTTAGCACAAATATTTTTTTCATCTGAATACTTGTACAGAACTTTGCTCTCTTATTCACAGTACTTTCATTTAAAAAAACTCCACCTTTCTGTCCTTCCATCAGGGAACAGAAAGAATATCAAATGTACTAACAGTGGGATTCACAAAAATACTTAGGTCCCCAAATCCCATCTTTAGGCACCGCTATGAACCACAACACTCTCACCCAGCAGTTGCCTAATCCTGTAGATGCCTAGTCTCTTGGCACCTGTTTTTTTGCAATAAAAGTTCCCTATGCACATGTGTTTCACCGTCTGAGCATGCACACTGCTGCCTTGCTCTAGGCCCCCCGGAGCTCATCTCCCACCTAAGCCCCAGAGCAATCCATGAGCTGGAAAAGATACGTTCATCCACCTAAGTCATATGCGGGGCCCAATCTGGTAGGTCTGTTCACAGACAACCTACCTCCACAGCATCTTCCTTATAACATGTAACCTACAGGTTAGGGTACTCACATGGAATGGGGATACCACTCCCCAGCTCATGTCCCCTCTGTATCCCATTAGGAGAAGGGACCTGAACAGTAATCAGCCTCCTCTCAGGTGAGTGCCTACTCACTGGGCTAAGGAATAATTTGATACTCAGTCTCTCCTACTGAAGTTGTTCCACTCTAATTAAATAATTGAATAGTTAAATATTAATTGGGCCAGATAAATAGCTAGAATGACTCAATAGCCTAATGCGTAGGGCAGTCACCTTAGAAGTCACAAATCAGGTAGAGGGAGCTTCCATATCTCAACTGAGTACCCTAACCAAAGGTTACAAGGGAAGACCTGGGCTGTTCTCTGCGGAGTTAGGCAGTCTCTGATCCGGACCCATATGCAACTTACATTGCTAAATGCCTATGTTTTCCCAGTTCATGAATCACAAGTGAATACAGCTTCCTCCCTGCAGCCTGGACGTAGATGCTGAATTCTAAGAGAGGGACGGAGCTTAGCACACACCCCTTTCGTCAGCATCTCCCACTGGCTAGCTTAGGCGGCTTTCTGCCTAACATGCTGAATTTGTGGATCACTTTCTAAGATGTCTCTCTCTGGGCATTCATTGGATAGGAGATTAGGCACCTAACTTAAGCTTTGTGGATCACACTATTCCTGTGATTTTCTGGATGCCTAAAAGATAGGTGTTGCAATAGTGAGAGTCACAGGACCTATTTCCCTTTTGTGGATCCGGGCCTACTTGACTAACCCCATACAATGCATGTTAAAAAGCAAATAGTCAAAGTGAACACAGAGCTGATTGAAAAATGTAAAAAAGAGTAAATAAAGCCCCTCTCGCCTCCATTTTTACACGGAAATTTCAAATTTCACCATTTTTGGTGGGGAGGGTGAATTACCAGAGAAAGAACTAGAATGACATTTGTTCCAGTTTCAGGTTCTTGCAATCTAGGTTAAGAATTGGTAACAAAGATATTCCTTCCTATGCAGTTAAAGTGTGCATTATGAAAGGATCAGAGGGGTAGCCGTGTTAGTCTGGATCTGTAAAAGCAGCAAAGAATCCTGTGGCACCTTATAGACTAACAGACGTTTTGGAGCATGAGCTTTCATGGGTGAATACCCACTTCGTCAGATGCATGTAGTGGAAATTTCCAGGGGCAGGTATATATATATGCAGGCAAGCTAGAGATAATGAGGTAGTTCAGTCAGGGAGGATGAGGCCCTGTTCTAGCAGTTGAGGTGTGAAAACCAAGAGAGGAGAAATTGGTTTTGTAATTGGCAGGCCATTCACAGTCTTTGTTTAATCCTGAGCTGATGGTGTCAAATTTGCAGATGAACTGAAGCTCAGCAGTTTCTCTTTGAAGTCTGGTCCTGAAGTTTTTTTTGCTGCAGGATGGCCACCTTAAGGTCTGCTATAGTGTGGCCAGGGAGGTTGAAGTGTTCTCCTACAGGTTTTTGTATATTGCCATTCCTAATATCTGATTTGTGTCCATTTATCCTTTTTCGTAGCGACTGTCCAGTTTGGCCGATGTACATAGCAGAGGGGCATTGCTGGCATATGATAGCGTATATTACACTGGTGGAGGTGCAGGTGAATGAACCGGTGATGGTGTGGCTGATCTGGTTAGGTCCTGTGATGGTGTCGCTGGTGTAGATATGTGGGCAGAGTTGGCATCGAGGTTTGTTGCATGGATTGGTTCCTGAGCTAGAGTCCTTCTGTTTAGATTCACGGAGCTTGCTTCTGTGTATCTCTCCAGGAACCCAGGGAGGAAACACCTGGAAGGGAGAAGGGAGGGGGAAATGGTTTATGTTTCAGGTTGGCAGGTTGCCTGTGGGCAAGGACTGGCCTGCCACCCAAGGCCTGTGAAAGTGTGGGATCATTGTCCAGGATGGTTTGTAGATCCCTGATGATGCGTTGGAGAGGTTTTAGCTGGGGACTGTATGTGATGGCCAATGGAGTCCTGTTGGTTTCTTTCTTGGGTTTGTCTTGCAGTAGGAGGCTTCTGGGTACACGTCTGGCTCTGTTGATCTGTTTCCTTATTTCCTCGTGCGGATATTGTAGTTTTGAGAATGCTTGGTGGAGATTTTGTAGGTGTTGGTCTCTGTCTGAGGGGTTAGAGCAGATGCGGTTGTACCTCAGTGCTTGGCTGTAGACAATGGATCATGTGATGTGCCCGGGATGGAAGCTGGAGGCATGAAGGTAGGCATAGCGGTCCGTGGGTTTTCAGTATAGGGTGGTGGTAATGTGACCATCACTTATTTGCACTGTGGTGTCTAGGAAGTGGACCTCCTGTGTAGGTTGATGGTGGAGTGGAAGCTGTTGAAATCGTGGTGACATTTTTCCAGAGACTCCTTCCCATGGGTCTAGATGATGAAGATGTCATCAATGTAGCGTAGGTAGAGAAGGGGCGTGAGTGGACGAGAGCTGAGGAAGCATTGTTCCAGGTCGGTCATAAAAATATTGGCATATTGTGGGGCCATGTGGGTGCCCATAGCGGTGCCACTGATCTGGAGTTATATATTGTCATCAAATTTGAAATAGTTGTGTGTGAGAATAAAGGCACAGAGCTCAGCAGCCAGTTGTGCTGTGGCATCATCAGGGATACTGTTCCTGACAGCTTGTATTCCATCTGTGTGTGGGATGTTCGTGTAGAGAGCCTCTACATCCATGGTGGCTAGGATGGTGTTTTCTGGAAGGTCACCAATGCTCTGTAGTTTCCTCAGGAAATCAGTGGTGTCACGGAGATAGCTGGGAGTGCTGGTGGCATAGGGTCTGAGTAGAGAGTCCACATATCCAGACAGTCCTTCAGTGAGAGTGCCAATGCCCGAGATGATGGGGCGTCCAGGATTTCCGGGTTTGTGGATCTTGGGTAGTAGATAGCATAACCCTGGTCGGGGCTCTAAGGGTATGTTGATTTCTTCTGGTGTTAGTGTAGGGAGTGTCCTGAGTAGATGTTGCACTTTCTTAGTGTATTCCTCAGTGGGATCTGAGGGAAGTGGCCTGTAGAATTTGGTGTTGGAGAGTTGTCTGGCAGCCTCCTTTTGGTAGTCAGACCTGTTCATGATGACAACAGCACTTCGCATCATCAGGGATCTACAACCCATGCTGGACAATGATCCCACACTTTCACAGGCCTTGGGTGGCAGGCCAGTCCTTGCCCACAAGCAACCTGCCAACCTGAAACATATTCTCACCAGCAACTGCACACTGCACCATAGTAATTCTAGCTCAGGAACCAATCCATGCAACAAACCTCGATGCCAACTCTGCCCACATATCTACACCAGCGACACCATCACAGGACCTAACCAGATCAGCCACACCATCACCGGTTCATTCACCTGCACCTCCACCAATGTAATATACGCTATCATATGCCAGCAATGCCCCTCTGCTATGTACATCGGCCAAACTGGACAGTCGCTACGAAAAAGGATAAATGGACACAAATCAGATATTAGGAATGGCAATATACAAAAACGTGTAGGAGAACACTTCAACCTCCCTGGCCACACTATAGCAGACCTTAAAGTGGCCATCCTGCAGCAAAAAAAACTTCAGGACCAGACTTCAAAGAGAAACTGCTGAGCTTCAGTTCATCTGCAAATTTGACACCATCAGCTCAGGATTAAACAAAGACTGTGAATGGCTTGCCAATTACAAAACCAGTTTCTCCTCCCTTGGTTTTCACACCTCAACTGCTAGAACAGGGCCTCATCTTCCCTGATTGAACTACCTCATTATCTCTAGCTTGCCTGCATATATATATACCTGCCCCTGGAAATTTCCACTACATGCATCTGACGAAGTGGGTATTCACCCACGAAAGCTCATGCTCCAAAACGTCTGTTAGTCTATAAGGTGCCACAGGATTCTTTGCTGCTATTATGAAAGGAGTGATCCGACTGGCTGGCAAAATTGACTCTGCAAGCATCTAGGCAGTAGATGAGAGGAAGGCTGAAAAGATTCAGTGATTTTAAGACCAAAATGGTTCTTTGTGGTGATCATGTAGACTGACTTCCTGAATAACACATGTTGTAGTCACTGTGGTCCCAGGATATTAGAGAGACAAGGTTAGGGGAGTGTGACAGACCCAGGCCAGTGCGGTACAGGAGTCTGGTAGAGCGCAAATATATTGGTCACTGGATGAGTAGTTTTCTGTTCCCTGAGTGACCAGAGCAGGGGCTGCACTAGAGTAATCAGGAACCTACTAGAACTAATCAGCCTGTCTGCCTTAATTGGAACACCTGCAGCCAATCAAGGCAGGCTAATCACGGCACCTGGGTTTAAAAAGGAGCTCACTCTAGTCAGGCGACGGGGAGCCAGAGGAGAGGAAGTGTGCATGAGGAGCTGGGAGCAAGAGGCACAAGGAGCTGAGAGTAAGAGGGTGTGCTGCTGGAGGATTGAGGAGTACAAGCGTTATCAGACACCAGGAGGAAGGTCCTGTGGTGAGGATAAAGAAGGTGTTTGGAGGAGGCCATGGGGAAGTAGCCCAGGGAGCTGTAACTGTCATGCAGCTGTTACAGGAGGCACTATAAACAGCTGCAATCCACAGGGCCCTGGGCTGGAACCTGGAGTAGAGGGCGGGCCCAAGTTTCCCCCAAACCTCCCAACTCCTGATCAGACACAGGAGAAGTTGACCCAGACTGTGGGGAAGATCACTGAGGTGAGCAAACTCTGCCAATAAGCTCAGGACCCACCAAGGTAGAGGAGGAACTTTGTCACAGAGAGGTAATATCTTTTATTGGACCAGCTTCTGTTGGTGGGAGGGCAAGCTTTCAATCTTACACAGATCTCTTCTTCAAGTCTGCACTGCGTCAGCTCAAAAGCTTGTCTCTCTCACCAGCAGAAGTGGGTTGAATAAAAGATATTACTTCACCAATTCTGTCTCTCTCCATAACATAAACCAGATATTTTCACTTGGTTATTCCAGCATCAAGCTCAGTAACTTGCAAGGTAATAAGAACACATTTTTTATAAAGATATACAGTCTTTAAATCAAGACAAAGTCAGGGAGAATCCATCAGCCATCTTGGTAGCTGTTCCTATGATTAATAACAACTGCTATTAAAAATGTGCACCTTATATCCGGTTTGAATTTGCCCACCTTCAATTTCCAACCACTGGATCTCGTTATGACTATGCTACATATACCATCATATTTTTTCTTCTCGTGTAGTTACTTATTGGCAATGATCAAGTCACTGCTAATATTGTCTTTGATAAACTCATTAGATTGAGCTGCTTAAGTTTCTGGACTTCAGATCATTCTGTGGCTCTTCTCTAAACCCTCTCCAATTTTTCAGTATCTTTTTTGAAGTGTGGACACCAGAGCTGGACACAATATTCCAACAGTAATTTCATCAGTGCCATACACAGATAGGAAATGGAAGCTGTAGGTTGTAGATTCCATTTACTGGCTATCTACAGAGGCCTACAAGTGCCAGTTGGCCAAGACAACCCCCATTTTTTTCAAAGAACAAACAGTGTAATTTTCAGGTCAGATCTTTTCTTAACAATATAATTAGAATAGATTTACCCTAGAAAAAATTGATTTTGTGGAAACTACACTTGCGATGGAAAATATTGACAGAAAATTCCAAACCAGCTCTGTTCATGAGGCTACTTTAGCATGCAATAGGAAGCACAAAAGGCATACATGCCCCTGAACAAAGGAATGAAGGAGAAAAATAAAGCAGTATGGTTCCTTGGCAAGTTACAAGAAGCCACAGCCAAAGAATTAGCCGTCCACTACCCTCCCCTCCAAACTAATAATCATTAAGCCCAAACAAAGTCACCAGGAACCCACAAACTATGGCACATGCATATTAGTTATGAAATGAAAGGTGTGATCATCAGGAATGTTTTCTCTAGCTTATCACTAGATTCCCATTATAATATTTTAAACACGCTTTTCAAATATAACAATGTATCAGTTTGATTATAGTGAGTATCATCTCAACCAGAGAAGAACATGATGAGTTTCCTCACAGCTTTATCACTGTGATTTATGATCTTCTGATACATGGGAAGCATCTACTGTCCCTTTTTTTAGTGGAGCTGCTTGGCAAGTTGTCTGTGGAAGAGGGTGATTCCCCACTGTTAACAATTTCTTCTCCTGGGGACAGAAGCTGCACACTCTTAACTGTCTCTTCTGCTTTGGACTGAATCAATTCAAATATAACTGGCTCTTCGGTTTTGGCCTCAATCTGCTTGCTGTTATCTATTTCTTCTGCTTCTGACTGAACATGCTCAGTGATATGGACAACTTCTCTTTCAGCCTGAATCTGCTGGGGTAGGGGCAGTGTATCATGTCTTTGGTTATCAAACTGGCCATCATTGGAAACAGTCAAACATCCAGCACCATGACTATTGCTAGTGTCGGGGTCCCTTATAGGCTGCATCTTCTCTTCCTCTTTTTCCCCATCATGTTTAGTCTCTGCAATATTGGAGAATGAATCAAAAGTGTCGGCCATCCTCGCAGCTAGTGAATAAAGGATGCAGTTGTCTGAAGGAGAGCGATTATTAGTCTCGTCAAAGTGTGTCTGCATCTGAAACAACCTCTGTACATTGTCTCTCCGGACAAATTCTCCATCAGAGGAACCAAGAGTGGAAACCAAGTCATCAACAGCCTGTTCTAAACTGGAACAAGTTGATCCTGGGATTTCATCATCCCAAGATTCCTCATCGTTACTGGCTGTTGATTCAACATCATCATCAGCTTGGGAATCCTCTTCCTCCTCTGAAGATGTAGTAAATGAAGAATAAAACTGGTATCCCGATTCATGAAGAAGAGAGGGAATATCATAATTGGCTCGCCAGTCATATGCCTTAATGTTGAATGGAGATCGGGCAAAATTGATGAATTCATGAAGGAAGTGATTAGTATAATACAGCAAGTGAGGTTGT
This sequence comes from Gopherus evgoodei, assembly GCF_007399415.2. NCBI lineage: Eukaryota > Metazoa > Chordata > Testudines > Testudinidae > Gopherus > Gopherus evgoodei. The sequence goes on along the minus strand of NC_044327.1, from coordinate 12,745,844 downwards.
AGGATATCGGCAAAGGCCTGACTTTCCAGATCATAATGAGTCATGTTGTGCAGGATGATATGCTGTATATCATTGACCAAAGAAACATGAGTGCCACACAGTACTCTTAATTCACGCTTGAGCCATGGAACTAATCTGTGGAGGCGGGAGGGATTGCGGTGGAAAAAATTTGCTGAAATATCCCGGTAGAAACCTCCAGCTTGGACAATCCTCACCCACACTCCAGATTGATACAGAGCTCTCCTGAACTTAATTGTAACCTGCTCCCGTATTTGCCCCAATGATATTCCCCCAGGGTGAGATGGTCTCCTGATTGCAAATTGTGTCATCAGCTCATCAATTGCTCTCTCCCTCACTCGAGATGGTGGACCTGAAAAGCCATCATGCAGGATCCCATGGTCTGGTGGAGATTCAGGCCTTTGAGCAGAAGCTGACCTTACCTCAAACATGGCAGAGGATCTGTTCTCCACGGGTAGAATATATTCCTCAAAATCATTGTCAGCCTTGATAGTGTGGAAGAATGAATGAAAATGTTGCTTACAGAGCGGGCACTCAGCTTTCCTTTCTGACCATTCCTGTATACAAACAAAACAGAACCCATGGAAGCAGGGATTTAAGTAAGACACATTTCGGATTCTCTCCAAGCAGATAGGGCATCTTGAGTCTGAAGATCCCTCTCCTGCCACTGGAACATCCTCACTGCTTGTCCTGGCTATGGATGAAAAGCTGCCATCAGATTTAAATGCTTCTTTTGAGGATGCCATGATCTACTGAAAGAGGAAAAAAAGAGGCCAATCAGTAGGATGAGTTTATGGTAGACTTGTTTGACTCAGCTTTTTTTGGCCAGAATAATGGGCTGAATTGCTTTATTTGGTATTACCACTGCACCTGGCCTCTAAGTATGACATAGTCCAGAGACCACATATCCCCTTCATCAGGCCCTGCTGACTTAAAGACATCTAATTTATCAAAATATTCTTTAACATGTTCTTTCCCTATTCAGGCTTCTCTTCCCTCTCTTTTGCTCTTAATATTAATTGTGTTAAGCATCTGGTAACCTTTTTAGTGATGACAGAAGCAAAACAGGCATTCGACACCTCAGCCTTCTTGGTGTTGCCCAATATTAACTCTCCCTCCTGCTAACTAGAGAACCTATACGTTCCTTCATCTTTCTCTTGCTCTTAATATATTTATAGAACCTATTCTTTTTGCTTTCTATGGCCCTTGCTAGGTGTAACTCATTTTGTGCCTTAGCTTTTCTGATTTAATGCCTACATGTTTGTGCTACTCTTTTGTATTTATCCTTGGAAATATGGATGAATTGCTACTTTTTGTATAATTTAATATTGGCATCTATTCTTCCTATCTTTTCTTCACACTGGGATAGTTTGATGTTATACCTTTAATATTGTCTCTTTCAGAAATGGCCAGCTCTCCTGACCTCCTTTTTCCCTTAGATTTTCTTACCACGGGACCTTACAGATCAGTTCTTTGAGTTTGTTCAAGTCTGCATTGTCCTTATTCTGACGCCTGAACTCCTTCCTTTCCTTGAGAAAATGAAATCTACCATTTCATGATCACTTTCATTCATGTTCACCTTCATGTCTGCAACCAATTCCTCCTGTTTGTCAGAAGTAAGTCTAAAATAGCTGCCCGCTTGGTTACTTATCTGTGACCGCACCATAGACATGCCTTAAGAATTAATTCCCCAGTACCACTAGAGAGTAACGCCTGAGATCAGTGTTCTTAGGAGGGAACAGAAACAGTAAGCAACAATTTATATTATATAATGCTCACCAGTTAAAGTGAAGGATCAAGCCAACCCATATTATTTGTAAGTTCTCCAAAAACTGGTTCTGTACTCAAAGAGTAATTCTGTGGAGGCCACATTATACTTTTCTTACATGAAAAAGAGAGGCTGAATCTTTGATTAAAGTACAAAACTCAACTCATCCTTAACTACGGAGTCACTACCAACATCTCCTTACTAAGGAGACTTAAACAAGTTGAAAGGTTTTGTAAATGTTTTACCTAGAGGTAATTTGTAAATGTTATTTCCTTTTCTTTTCTTGTCTCTCTTTGTCACTCCACTCTATGATTTTTTCCTTCATAAAGTATGTCTCCTTTTTTTCTCTCATGTCATCATCTCTCTATTGATCTCTTATTATAGGCTTAAGGATCCATGTTTCGTGTGTTGCCCAAGACCAACAACATTCTGATTGGATCTTTTCGATGATGTCACAACCACACACCAGCTCACAATGATGGCATGGCTCAAACCTTGTTGCTAAACATTCAAAACTACAACATAAGGGCTTTTTTTGGAGAGGGGCAAACTGGCAATTAAAGAGGGAATGGAGAGAGGTTTTTTTATTTGTACATTATATTATTTCATAGTATGTCAGTAGTAGCATGCAATATGCCATACATGTCATGTCAAGTCACATCAATATATGGCATGTCCTGTGATGCACTGCTTCTACTGCCATGTCACGAAATACAAAAATAAAGGTAATATTAAAAATGGGGGAAGGTTTGAAAGTAAAATTGTTTTTATACAACATTTCTAAGTTTTTAATTAATGTATTTGAGCAAGAATTTTCATAAATATTGATCCAATTTCGCACACAGACACACACCAGATTTGTTAAATCGAATTTTCTGATCAGCTCTAACAGTGACATTCCACTGAACTGATGGAGAGCCCTGGGAAGGAATGCTTCCTCTAACTCTGATACTGTTGCAGCAGCAGAAAGGGACAGTAAAAATCTCAGATATGGCCAGGGGAGAACCCTCCCACTGCCCCCATTCTTCAACACAGAAAGTAGGTTGGGTCAGGTTTGTAGAAGATCTTGCTTACAGTAGGTGGCTCAGTTTGGGTAACCCAGTGCAGAATCACAAGATTGTGATGTTGGCTCAAAATCAGCTTAGTCCCTTCTCCCTTTGGTCTGTGAGTTTTGCGGTGTGCCTCAGAGAGACAAAGCAAAAACAGAACAAACCACAAAAAATAACCCACATCCTTGATCCAGTTCTCAGGGATAACAAAGAATCTTGCTAAGAGCACCATGTTGGTTCAAGGCCCAAGGGAGACAGGGTACAGAGGGACTCTGCAGGTAGCACGAACAGCCCTTAGAGGAGTCATCAAGAGACCTGGTTTTCTCCTCCTCTCTTGCTAACAAGGAACAAAGGCAGACCAACTGACTTGTTTCCTTTATTCTGAAAATAGCACCTCAGCCCTCCACCCACATAGCCCAGTTTTCAAAACCACAACCTCAAAGTGACTAGTTCAGTCAAAAATTAACCTTCTGAAATTAATTAGTCCTATGAGCAGGGGCTGCCCTATGAGAAACTCAAGAGGGCTGTTTGGGGAAGTCCAAAGGTCAAAAGACAGAGTCCATCATGGAAAATGTCCTGCAGGCTTGATGGTACAGTTGGCTTTGCATTCTCTGGAGAAGCAAGTGATGAGCAAATTACACCTAGACTCATGGTGAGCACTATCACTGTTTAGCAACACACGTGAGTAAGGAAAGGGAATTTATCATTCTATGAACACAAGTTTTAGTTGTCTGTGAAGGCTTCTGCACTGTTGTGGCACACAGGAAATTGTAACAGATTTACATACATACATACATTTTCAACACAATTAGAATAAATCCTCTTTTATTGTAAATCTTTACCATACTTTAAAAAAAATCACTCTAGAGGGGGAAAAAATCGGAGAGGAAGAACAATTAATTCAACTGCCACCTTGTTGGGAGCATGACTCCTTCATTCTTGAGAGGCCGCATGGCCTAGCAGAGGAGACAAGAAACAGGAGTCAAGTGAGCTGTTCCCAATTCTGCCCCTGGCCAATTCATTTTCCCTCTTTGTGTCTTTGAGTCTCTCCCCTCGCCCCCATTTATTTGCCTTGTTTATTTAAGTTGAAATCTTTCCAGGACAGACCATTTGTAGAATGCCCAGAATGATGGGACCCCCCAATGCGAGTTACAGCCTCTATCTATTACATGCACATAGTTTTCCATCGCTCCAAAGGATAATGTGATAGAAGAGAGGAAATCCATTTAACATTGGAGAGCCCACTTCATTCATCATTCTCAAAACCAGATAGTTACAATGGGTTTTCCTAGAAGCCCCCACAGCTTGGCCTATCTCCAATAATTGAGTTCTTTTGAAAAAAAATCCACCCCATGTAATGGTAAAGTTAACCATTTAATGAATTATAAATATTAGACTGAGACTATACTGAGTATGAAGAATTTTAGCTTAGGAGTTTAGTGTTCTTAGCTACACAGCGAAGGTGGTGTAAGCCCTGAATAAACAAATTGGAAGAAACACACATGCTAGAACAAATCATAAGGAATAAAGACAAGTTAAGAATCTTTTTCCCCCGCCTTACCAGTAAATTCAAGACTGGAGTTCTATAGTGAGGTAAAAAAAAAAGACTAAAACTTAGAATGAGTTTCACAGCATAAAAAAGGAAAGGTTTGGCAGTTTTTTTGGCCTGTCTTCCTCACAAGGAAAAATGCCTTTATTACAGTGTATCTAAAAATCCGTTTCTGCCTACTTAAGAATAAGACAGGGGACTGCAATGAGAACAGGGGCACTTATTCCTTTAGTAACTTAGAGAAGTCTTGTAGGACTCATGGAAAGACACTCTAATGCTACTTAAATCATGTGATTAGTAAGTGCTAGGCCTGCTTTTCATGTAGGTAAGTGAGTGAGGGTAGGGTGATAGTTATGTTTTTATCTTTGTTTTAGCTATAGCTTCTGCCTGCTGGAGACAGAGTTTTAACAAATTTCAAGGGGCTGTGTAGTGAACCCTCCTTCACCTGAAGACTACCCCCAAAAAGAGTACAACTCAAGTCTCAGCCAATAGCAATGAAAAAGCTCGTTAGCCATCGAGCTGAAAATCTACCTCAGATTATTTTTCCCAAGTAGTAGAGCACTAGAAGAAGCTGCAACATTCAGGGATGAGATACAAGGAACTAGATTAGAAAAGGATTGAACCTTCTTCCACCCTTAGCAAAATGAGGAAGTCTGTACTCTAGGAGAGGATCTAAATCCAGATACTAAAAAGACGTTTGCATGGGCTGGAAGTGAGAAGCATGCCAGCTTTTCTATCTCTTCTCCAGGAGTCTTTACAGTAATAGGGAATGTAACTGGATGATTACAGATGTCTTATGTAATGAGTTTTAGAACCACCACTCAAGCTATTAGAGTTTATTGTAAAGAGACAGTGGTTAGAAAATAGAACACTTCAGTGAACTAGGCCCCCCATTGGGTAGCTGGAGATGAAAACTACCATTTAAAAAAAGGTGGTACATTTAGTTTGCTGTTTCTGTAAGAGTAAGCATGGCCTGTAATCTAGAGGCTGTACACTGGATGGTGGTAAAGGCAGGCACCTTTAAACGCCCAGAGGAGAATCCTGTACTACTGAAGTGAAGTCAGACCAGGTTTTCTTTTGAGACTCAGTTTCTGCCCCGCTCCCCGCAGCATTGTCAGCCAGAAGACATCTCCCCCAATGGAGACAGGAACAATATCTGATAGCTTGTAATAAAGTTGGGATAAAGGTTTGCATTATGTTTGGCTCTGCACTGAAATCTTTAATCCAAACAACTAAAGTTTCAACAGAACCTTGGGGTGAGCCAGAGCACAGTGTATTCTGATAGTCCAATACGTTCTTTGAATTGCCCATCATCTCCAACAAGGATGAGGCAACACACCTGTGGATATTCTCTAATCAAATTTAGGTAAGAATCATTTATATTCTGCCAGTGCAATCCTGTTCCACAGTCTCGGATATACTAGAGGTCTGCAATTAGAACAGATACTCTCAGAGAACGTCAGTCATACGCTGCACCACATAAATAGTCAAAGAATTCTCAAGTACAAAGTTCCTCAAAAGGAAAACATTTTGATTCATATACAGTGAAAATGACAGATTTTGCTTCATTGCACAGTCTTGAGCAAGTGAGATATAGGTTCAGATAGCCATATAAGAAGAGGGAAGTTTACAAGGAGAAAGCTTTGGAGGAACAGAAGGTAACTGGTTTTTGAGGACCTCTGGTATCTTTATTGGGCTCAGATGTTTGCAAGACTAAACTATGTTCCCCATCCTCTCCTGATCTTTTGGAAGATGTGAATGGATGAAGAGGTTCCCATAAGTCATGTAAGGGGAATGCTCTGCAACACATACAAGAAGTCTCTGAATGAGCTGCTAGAGTCATTGTTCACCTTCTCTTGACTCTAGTTTAGAACTTCATGGGACAAGTCCTGGAAGGAAGCAGCAGAGGAGAAGCAAATGTGAAGCTCTTCCATACTGTGATGAACCTTCTGGATTTTGTCTTGAATGATGGTCAGAAGGCCATGGACGATGGGCATGAGGGTCAGACAGATGGACTGTAGCTGCTGGATAGTGGTACAGGACATACCCAGAGTATGAGACTTTATCTGCTGTGAAGAATCAGGTTAGCACAAGTTAGGGCAGTGAACAGTATGGCTTCACTCATTCCAAGACATCACCTAAGTCTCTGAGTGAAGGGCTGGAGAAAGATCAGAAGGATACCTCTGACTGAGCAGCATCATTGGCCTCAATCCCTTTGAGCTTCCCAGTGCTCTGTCTCAGTGTTGTCTCTTCATTACAATTCTTCTTATCTATACTCTGCTTGACATATTGGATCTGGGAGAGAGGCAAAAAATGTATGAAAAGCAACATTGAAGGTTTAGCAATTTCTTCACTACACTCTGGTAGCACAGACTGACACAAGTCAACTTGTGGAGAACTAGATTAGTCTCAGAAAGCAGATAAATTAAGGTGTCAAATTCATTCTACTGAAAAGTGCAGAGTTTTATTTTTAGGTGTTGCTCCCCTCCCTCCACCCCCCATGGAAGGTTCCAGCTTTTGGGCAAAGAAAATATTCAAAACACAGAACTTTTTTGCACAAACCCCAGAAAAATAAAAAAGCGCAGAAATACTGTGGCAGTGCCTCATTAGGAGCTGCAGTTTGGGTGCCTTATGACCTCAATCTTTCTACATCTCTATGATGCATTCTTTATCCCCTTTTGGTGAGGGGGGCATCATAGGAGTCTTTGGCCATAGTGCATCATGGGATATGTTGTCCAGCTAGAGAGCCTGGCTCAGAGATTAGGAGCATAAGGCATCTGAACTCTCTCCTCCATGAGTCAGTGCAATACCATTTTTGGTTTTGGATGAACACAAGTGATAAGAGACAGGAACTTAAGGCAACAGGAATAAGTGCACTAGCCACCCGCCGGAGGCTGGAGTAGGCATTTTTCATTTTTCTATTAAATATCAAAGTTTTCCATGAAAGGAGATGCAGTCTGTTAAAAATTCACTCTCAAAACTCCAGATTTCCATTAAAAGTGATTGAGAAGAAAGTTTTCAGTCGGCCCTAAGATTGAATGCTTTTGATTCTGAAGACCCAGAACATCATGTGGGACACAAGTTTGTTAAGCAGTCTACTTGCCGCCACCAGTCCCTGCGTTTGACACCTTTGTACTAGATCTAGAAAGCAATCAGATGAACAGGATTTCCAATGCATTTTAATAAATAGGCTGCAGCCACAGACAAAGTTTAGAAGATAAAGTACTCCTACCCAGTCAATAGTTTGTTGAAGCTGGCAAAGGGTCTGCTGAGCCATTTGCCCACCATGATCCATCTTGGCCAGGGAATCCTGATAAGCTTGGTGGTAGAGCTCAGCTGGTTCTGCTGCTCTACGGAACCCATTTCTGATCCCACCAAAGAAGCTGCAAGTTTAGCTGAAGGAAACAAATAAGTTTAGCCATCTAATCAAATTAAAAGGAGAGGCTCTGTTGAAACTTTAGTTGTTTGGATTAAAGATTTCAGTGCACCCTGGATCTCAAATTTCTGAAGATGGTTGTATGTTGCTTGGAAGGTTAGTAAGTTTGGCCACCCCTGGTATAGTGCCTAGTGCAATAGTTTACTGGTCCACGATTGGGACTCTTGGGTGTCACTACAATACACAAACAATAATGACCTATGACTTTCCTTGTTTTATATAAATAAGCTGGTGGTTTTTCTAAAGCCCAAGCAGCAGTACTAGAGTACTCCAGGGAAGGAAAATTTTAATAGATTGTGCTGGGGTAATAACATAAATAGACTAATTTAAAAATGACTAATCGTGTATCTGGGCGGATAACACTGTGATGGAAATCTTTGTGACCAACACTCCCTCTTGTCATCAGTTAGTCTGTTTTGAATCAAATGCATTATATTCTTTACCTGCTACTGTACATTTCTTAGTAGTTCATCTTCACATGGTAATTTCATCTACACACTTCCTGGAGACCACAGCCTTCAGAAACCAGCAGCCTGATGCCACCACCTTTCCCACCTCCACTTCTGAAGAGGTGCTTCCACACTCCGGGACAAAATCCCTCCTCTCCTACACATGGATGCTTCAGGGGCATAATCCAGAGCTAGCATGCCTGGGACAATGGTCTGCAGAGTCAATTGCACTGCCCAGACTATGCACTATGCAAGCAACGTGGCAGTCATGGCCTAAGCAGAGATTTGCAAAGGTGCTGGGCTCCTTGGTGATGAATCCAACATGTGTGTTGTGTTGAGATTGAAAGATGTGGTTGTCTGGCTACTTTAACTGGATTGGTTCACCCATTTCTCATGACCATCTTTGGCCACTCCATTATTTTTATGACAGCAGAGCCTGGAAGCCCAATGGTACTAAGTGCTGTATAAACACACAGTGAGAGATGGTGTCTGCCTCAAATCTCATAGACAAGATGGAGTGGGAGGAGAAACAGAGGCGCAGAGAGATTAAAGCCCAGATCCTCAAAGATATTTAGGCACCTAACCCCTACTGAATGGGAGTTAAGCACCTACATCCCTTTCAGGATCTGGGCCAAGTCACCCAGCAGAGATACCCACATTTCTTGACTCCCAGGTCAGTGCCCTGTCTTCTAGACTACACTGCCTCCTATTTGATAACTGATTGCAGTTTCTCTCTTCTTCCGCAGGTTTGAGAGGACTGCTGCCAACATGCGTGACAGCCAAACAAAAGTGAGCACTGATTGTTTTCATTTAATTTACAGGAGAGACGAATACTAGACTTCTCGCAAAGCTCAATTACTCTAGAAGTGCATATGCATGGGGAAGACCTGATGGGTAGCAAAAAAACCCTTGGATGTAAAAACAGCTGAATGGGTATTTGCCTATAAAGCTGACTTTCAGCTGACAATGGAAGCTAATGAGGAATGTTAACTACCATCTCATAAACACCAACTCATAAAATTTTCCTCTGCCTCCAGCTTCTGTATCTAGGGATAAATCACTCTTCTGGACTACACCACTTATTAGTGCACTTCAAACTGGCTTCTTGATTCCACCATTACATTAATCCATCGCTGCTTCTGTTGGCAGCATATCTGAAGTAACCCCCTTCTGACAGGCAGCTGGCAAATTTGCTAGAAAACGATTCACTCCTTGTGCAGTAGTCTGCATTTTTAAAACTGAACTGCACGTCATCTGAGGTGAAGCATTCAGAGCCTCCTACAGAGCTCCATGTATTATATGAGAGAATGGATCAACTCCCCAGGTATATCCCCGATCCCTCATTTCTGTCATGCACCTGTGCTCACTCCAGTGGTACACAGACATCACGGTAGCAGCATCGAGACAATTAAATAATGGTCACACATGTAGAGCTGGGATATGAGGAGGGAGTAAGAGCCCTTTACATGGGACACCCTGGTCTGAATATGCAGGAGTAGGCAAGGCAATGTACCCCTTGCCACCCTCCATGAGGCAGGGGAAAGTGGGAAAATGGGTAGAGCCTTGGCTGAAGGCACAGGGACATGCAGGAGTAGCTAGCATGAGAGAAGTATTGAGCATGAGCCAGACAGAGATGGTTTCAGCTGCTAGAATATGAGCCACCTAAACAAGTCTTGCAGGGCTTAGGGGCCTAACTTAAGGACAGGGTTTGTGGCTGAGGATCCTGTGGACGGAGGTACCTATCTGTGACCTGGCAGCCAGGTACACCAGGGCAGCTGCTTAAGTGCCTAAGTCCCTTCTCCTCAGCACTTTTCTCCTGCCTAGCTCAGCTTGCTGGCTTCTGAAGATCCCTTTCTTAGGCACCTAACTTTCTCCATTCATTGTATGGGAAACCTGGGTACCTCGCTCCAGACTGAGGATTCTGCTACTAGCAAGCTGCTTAGGAGTTAGGTGTTGCACCACTGAGTAGAGGAACATCAAGTACCTTTGAAGAACCACTATGGGGTCATTTCTCTCAAGCACAATATCTCCGAGGGCTACTCCTGAGGTGATACAGTTGTGCACCACCCCCCTGATCAAGTCTAGGCCTAAATTCAGTGTCTACTCCTTAATAAACAAGGATCACATCAATAGCCAAAGAGATTTTCAATGCCTAATCAATTAACTCAATACATAACCCTTTCCTCAAGGCTATTCTCAGTGTGCTTTAGTTGGCTGTGTTTCCACCCCACAGAGCCTGTTTCCATGCTTCACGCTTTTTTGTGGGGTTTCCCCTTTAATTTGATATTTTGTTGTAAAAATATCTCAGGAGTGCGTAACCAAGCAAGAGACGGGAAACCCATATAAAAGCATCATTTTAAGTAAGTCCTTAAATTTTCTTGTTAAGAGCTTTGCCGGATTAGGGCCGTCAGTGTGATAGTTGCTTGAAGTTTTGATGAGTTACTCATGAAAATGTTAACCTGCCTATATTGCGGTCACTTTATGCACAGTTTTATGATGTTGAAGGCTCCCTCTGCTGCACATTGCTTACTACTGACTTTCTATGCACAGATTGCAGCCAGCTTCTGTGCCTATAGATGAGTATGTAGGTAATTAACCTTGTGATGATGTGATGCCAGGATTTTTTTCTATTAGCACAATTCTGTAGTTAAGAAACAGATTAGCCCATACAGAAGAGCTTGAATAGCTGCCCCTAGCAAGGGGATAAAAACAAAATCCATTTTTAATGTTTGGAAGCTTGTAGGTTAGTTCTCATTAAAAGGAAATAATTCTGTTTTTATTCTGCTCTCCTGTAAAGTGCCTGCTTCGGGGGAGATATTTTTCTAAATGAGAGGTGGGATTTTTTTATACCCTCAAAGGCATCAGAGACCCTGCTGTTCAAAAGTATCCAAGTCTCTGACTGGAGCACAGCTTTGTTTCACTTTTAATGCAGTGATTTAAAATGAGCTGCTGCAAAAATTCTCCTGAGTAAAATCCAAAAAGCACTTTATCCTCCTCATCGCTTCAATGTAGAACACGAGGAAGCAGCACTGGACCTTTTCCCAAGATGTAATGTAACTAATCACGGAGCAGGCATAGGTAGCCATAATAGAGCTATTCAAAGCCTAATAGTGGACGTGATGGGTGTTTGTCATAATGGGGTAACCTCTTCTGAGGCTCATGTAAAGCTGAGCTGAACACAATCAGCTTGGCAGGGAAAGCAGTATGGCCTAATTCAAAGTACTGAAGCTCTTCAGACTAGAGTAACTTCTTTATGTGACAATGATAGATGGCTTCTGTTACAGCTTATGGCCTCATCACACTTAAAATCATCTTTCTTCCTGTTTTCAGACCATATTAATTCCTCTGGGCAGCTGCCATCAATTTACATGGATGGGCCCAGACAAAAATAAAAACACCGCATATTTGTCAAAATCCGTCCAGAGGTACAAACATCTCCTTCAAAAGGAGCATGCCTCACATTTCAGCTTTATCTCAATTCTTCACCGGGATTGTAATAAATAGTTTTTCCTGATGCCTAGCTGAGAAAGTTGATAATTTTTGGATTTTAATTATCTGTAGGAAGAATGATCCTGTGGGTGGGGCACTAGTCTAGGACTGAAGACAGTCAAATTCAAGTCCCTGCCCTGCCATAGACTTCTCGTGTGATCTTGGGCAAATCATGTCGCTCTGTGCCTCAGTTTCGCCATCCATAAAATGGGGATAATAGTATCTCATAGGACGGTGTGAGGATGACTATATTAAAGACTGTGAGCTGATCAGATACGACAGTAATGGGGCCTGTATAAATACCATACATAGAACTACTGTACTCAGAATTTGATCAAAATAGTGAGGTTCAGTAAACATACCTTTGGGGTACCTCTTGGGGAGGTGCTGAGTTGACTTCGAAGGGAGTGATAGATTCTCAGCACCTCCTCCTATTACACTATAGTTTCATAGGCGTGGAGGGCACTTAGAGTGCAGGAAGTGATTAGCTTGTTGTAGGAATAGGAACTCAGTCTCACTCACAGTGATACTCGTTTTGGCCATATCTGTGCCACAGGAGCACAACTACGGCGCTGTAGCGATGCTGCTGTAGATTCATAGTGCAGACACTTCCTACCATGACAGAAAGGGTTTTTCCTTTGCCGTAGGCATTCCATCTCCCCACGCAGTGGCAACAAGCTCAACAGAAGCATTCTTCCATTGGCCCAGCTGCATCAACGCCAGGCGTTAGGCCAGCATGACTACGTGCTCAGGAATGTGACTTTTTCAGGAGTGTGAGTGCTGCAGCTATGCCGACCATACTTTGAAGAATAGGCCAGGCTTACAGCAAGGCCACTTCTTACTTTTCTGGTAGTGTAAATGCAGATTTAATTTATACCCACTTTAAGGCCCCTCTACTCTGGTGTAAAGAGGTCTCAGTATTCTTCTTCTCTCCTCTTTGGTGACTGTAAAACTGCACAATTTAGTATCCTACATGAATGCAGCTAATGTGCTTTTTTTTCCTTCTTCCAGATCATAAATAAAAGAAGAAAAGAAGAAGAATGGTCAGGAAAACAAGCAGGATATTTGTTGCCAAACAATTATAGGACATATCCCAGGAGACAAGTATAGGCAAATTTGGGGTTTATTTTTATTGAAGATATTGTATTTATAATTTCAGCCATTAAAATTAATTTATATTAGCTGCTAGGATTAATGGACTATTATTGTTCCCAATAGAGTGATCAGAATTCAGAATTTCCATCCTATGGGAAATCCAAGGCCCCACAACTAGACTTCATCCGAAATTGGGACAAAAAGTCAATTTGGAATTTTTCGTGCAAAGAAATATTCTGGAACTACTTTGTTCCTTGTTAAAATGTTTTGTCGGAATAATAATAATTTTGACATTTACATTATAAGTGCAATATATACAGTATGTGTAGGCACATAATTATAACCCATGTCAAAATGATAAAGTTGAAACATGCCACTTTGCCCTTGTATCAAAATGAAATATTTTGATACTTTCCCATGAAAATGGACTAAATTGATGAATTCCTGTGAAATGTTTAGACACCATCAAATCAGCATTTTCCAAATAAAAGCTGTTCAACTGGAAAAAATTTTTGTTAGTTCTAGATTCCACTATAGGCTTGTCTACATTTAAAAAGTTACCAGCATAACTATGTCAGTTAAGGTTCTGGGGTTTTTTGCTCAAACAGTTATGCCCATAAAAGCTCTAGTGTAGATGCAGTTATATCAATATAAGGCATCTCTATGCTGATATAGCTTATTTAGGTTTCCAAACTGAAATAAGCTATACTGGTCTAAGCACATTTATACCGGTATAACTGTGTCCACACTGGTAGAAGGGTCACTTTAATTATACTGGTATAGTTAAAGTGGCAAAACTTTCTAGGGTAAACAAGTCCTTAGTCTCCCATAACTTAATGGGCCAAGTCCTCAGCTGGTGCCTATGGGTGGAGTTGTATTGAAGTCAATAGGAGGCAGTGTTGTCTAATGGATAGAACATGTACCTGGAACTCAGGAGGCCTGGTTTCTATTCCTTACTTTGCCACTGGCCTGTTTGGTGCCCTTGGGCCAGTCACTTTAATCACTCCATGCCTCAGTTTCCCTACATGTAAAACAATACTGAGCCTCTTTGTAAAATGCTTGGAGATCAGCTGATTAAAAGCTAGGTATCATTATTATTTTGCCAAATGGAACCAGCTGACTATCTGGTGTGTGCTTATAACTTGTACATGCATTGCTCCTGGTCCGGTTCTCATTTCAGAACAAGACAATAATTTCACATTTTGTGTTAATAATTACAGGGTTCATAAGTTTTAGATTACTTTTTTCCCACTCTTGTAATCAAACGGCTTTGTTGATTATCACAAGCTACCAGTTCATACACTACTGTTATGGTTTTAAATTCAGATCTGTAATATTATGTATACATTGCTCTTTGTGATTTAATTTCCATTACTAAATGGGTGAGAATGAGATTTCTGAAATAATTACTTTGCCCCAGGCTTCCTTGATCAGGTATTTTCAGAAAAGAACGAACACTGTTACCTCACTTCATTTCTTCTCTACTGGGTGTATAATTATCCTTAACTCTTTTGAGCTGAGGTGAAGCTGGAAGTCTATGCACATCCAAAGATGGTCATACTGTCTCATCAGATACATCTCTAAATAACTAAGATTACAGAGTGTAATTATTCTCGAACGAGACCTCCTTGAAGATCCAATTATTACATTTGACTCAGCATAGTGTGTAAATTGCTGGGGAACATGTATGGAGAAATACACAGATATAAAACCTATAGAAGGCGGATTCTTATTCACAGGACAGTCCCTTTTACGCTTAAAGTGGGGGCAATTCAAACTCATTTTGAGGCCCCTTTCGTGGTGTAATGGGCCTTAATTTAATGAGAATCAGGCCTATAATATTTCAGGAGATGCAAAGGGACAGGACCCTTTCGCTTTAAGTTTCTTTTCTTTTTTTAATTAAAACCTTTGAATCTCATTCTCTTCCCTTAGAACTCAGGATATGTCTTCACAGCACCTAACAGGTCTGATTCCCAGCACAAATAGATGGATTTGCACTGGCTCAGTTCAAGCTATTGTAACCCGGTCTGTCAGCAGGCAGGATCAAACCTGGGACCTCTAGAGCTAAAGGCATGAGCCCCTACTGCATGAGCTAAAAGCTGTTCGCTAAGGCTGTAGCGCAGACTCATTAATATATATATGATCTCTGTCTCTCCCCTTAGTGCCTATCATAACATTTTTTCCCAGATCTGGACCTTAGCGTCCAAAATATGGGTGTTAGCATGAAAACCTCCAAGCTTAGTTACCAGCTTGGACCTGATAACGCTGCCACCAGCCAGGGATTTATACAGTGCCTAGCTCACTGTGGTCTCCCCAAAACCTTCCCTGGGGGACCCCCAGATTCAGATTCCTTGAGTCTCACAACAAAGGGGAATAAACCATTTCCCTTCCCCCTCCTCCCCTCCAGGTGTTCCCTCCCTGGGTTCCTGGAGAGATATACAGAAGCAAGCTCCGTGAATCTAAAAGAGGGACTCCACCCTCCCTGTTTCCAATCCTGGAAACACAAGTACCGAGAGAGCTAATCTCTCTTCCCCTCCTCACCCAGAGGGTATGCAAAGTTAGGCTTAGTAAATCTAACACAAAGAGATTTTCCCCCTGACTTTTTCCTCCCACCAATTCCCTGGTGAGCTGCAGACTCAATTCCCTGGAGTCCCCACTAAAGAAAAACTCCAACAGGTCTTAAAAAGAAAGCTTTATAAAAAGAAAGAAAAATACATTAAAAATAGTCTCTGTATAAGGTGAAAATATACAGGGTCAATGGCTTAAGAAAAAAAAGTGAATAAACAGCCTTATCCAAAAAGAATACAATTCAAAACACTCCAGCAACTACACACATGTAAATACAAAAAAACAATATAACCCTATTGTTTTACTATCTTTGTACTTACAACTTGGAAACAGAAGATTAGAAGCTGGCGATAGAGAAATCACTCTCAGAGCCGAGAGGGCACAGACACAAGACAAAGAATAAAGAACTCATACCCAAAACTTCCCTCCACCCAGATTTGAAAAAGTCTTGTTTCCTGATTGGTCCTCTGGTCAGGTGTTTCAGGTTACTCCTTTCCAGGTGAAAGAGACATTAACCCTTAGCTATCTGTTTATGACAGTGCCACTAGATGGGACAGAACACCACACCCAGGAGGTGTGTGGGTTACACTATTACACTAAAAATAGCAGTGTGGATGTTGTGGCATGGGCAGTGGCTTGGGCTAACCACCCAAATCCAAGCCAGACCAAGCTTGCATGGCTAGCCTGAGTCACCACCCAGGCTGCAGCATCCAGTCAGCTATTTTTAGCTTGCTAGTGCGAGCAGAAATAGCACAAGCCTGTCTCCTATGCTGGGAATCACATCTCCCCGCTGCAATGGAGCCATACCCTTAGTAGCAAAACATTACTTGACTTCAGTGGAGCTATGCGGATTTACATCTTCGATTCAGAGGCCAGGAGGGACCATTGTGATCATCTAGTCTGTGTAATGCAGGCCACAGAACTTTCCTCAAATTCCTAAAGCATACATTTGGAAAAAAAATCCACACCAGCTGATCATCTGGGCCAAATTTAGTTCAGTGTAGGCAATATCAAGCCTATTGAAGGGTAAATTTTAATTCCCTAAATGACATTACATTTTCAAATTTGGCCAGAACAAAAAAAGGGATCAAATCAAAGCAAACAAAAATTGTTTCAAGTCAACCCAAATTGTTTCAGTCATTTTTTGATGAAAAATGAAAAATTCAGGGGAGAGGGGTTGTTTGAATCAACCCACTGAGGTTTTTTGGTTTGTTTGTTTGGTTTGGTTTGGTTTTTTTTTTTTTTTTTTTTTTTTTGGTTTGGCTTCCTGAACCGAAAAAATCCATTCTTTGCTCTCAGCTCTATATAAGGGTGTGGGCCCTCAGTTTTGGTGGATCTAGAATCTGAGACTGTGGAGGCCCTTAGCCTCTGACATCTCCCTTGTCACCACCAAGAGAGATACACAAAGCAGCACCTCACCAATCCTGGAAGATCAGGCCCCACAGGAAGTCATATCACAATGTGTGAGTGTCATAAACAGATAGCTAAGGGTTAATGTCTCTTTCACCTGAAAAAAAAGTAACCTGAAGCACCTGACCAGAGGACCAATCAGGAAACAGGATTTTTTCAACTCTGGGTGGAGGAAAGTTTGTGTCTGAGTTCTTTGTCTGTCTGCCTGCCTCTCTCTCAGCTTTGAGAAGTGATTTCTGTTTCCTGCTTTTTAATCTTCTGTTTCCAAGTTGTGAGTACAGAGATCATAAAAACAATAAGGGTTGTTGTTTTTCTTTTGTATTTACATGTTTATAGTTGCTGGAGTGCTTTGATTTGTATTCTTTTTGAATAAGGCTGTTTATTCATATTTCTGTTAAGCAATTGACCCTGTATTTGTCACCTTAATACAGAGAGACCATTTGTATGTACTTTTCTTTCTTTTTTATATAAAGCTTTCTTTTAAGACCTGTTGGAGTTTTTCTTTAGTGAAGAACTCCAGGGAAAGTGAGTCTGTACTCACCAGGGAATTGGTGGGAGGAAGAAGTCAGGGGGACATCTGTGTGGGTTAGATGTACTAGCCTGACTTTGCATACCCTCTGGGTGAAGAGGGAAGTAATTCTGTTTTCCAGGACTGGGGAACAGGGAGGGTGGAGTCCCTCTGTTTAGACTCACGGAGTTTGCTTCTGTGTATCTCTCCAGGAACACCTGGAGGGGGGGGAGAAGGGAAAAGGTTTATTTCCCTTTGTTGTGAGACTCAAGGGATTTGGGTCTGGGAAGGTTTTTAGGGGGACCAGAGTGCCCCAAAACACTCTAATTTTTTGGGTGGTGGCAGCAGTACCAGGTCCAAGCTGGTAACTAAGCTTGGCGGTTTTCATGCTAACCCCCATATTTTGGACGCTAAGGTCCAAATCTGGGACTAGGTTGTGACAGTGAGGTCTCCTGATTGATCTCTTCCTGGCTTAAGTAGTGTGTGTGAACTAGAGTGGGCTATCCGAGCAACTGCGCAGACAGTATGGTATGCTCTAGTCCATCTCCCGCGATCTGCGCCCAAGCCCTGTTCCTGCTCATTTCCTCTCCTGTTGCTGCTTCCTGTCTCAGTCCTTCCCTTGCCTTTGGTTCTTGCCTTGCTCCTGCTGCATGCCTGACCTTTCCTGGTCTCTGACTCCCACCCCTATGCTCTGCTCCTGACCATTGACTACTAGTCCTGGCTCTGCTACCAGCTTGTCTTTTGGCTACCTGCTCCAACTTGCTTCCTGACCACTTATCCAAGCCACTTCCATTAGGCCAGGCCGCCTATGCCCCACTTCCTAACACTCTACAGCTTAAGCTAAAGAACCATGGCTTGTAATAGACTTACATCCTCTGTCGATTGGGCCCAGAAGGAGATGCATAATACAACTGACCAGTAGGTTACATACTTCCTCTGAACAAAGCAAGTCTCCGAGGCCCACATCAGAATCCTTGATGATCTCCCACTTATCTGTACCTTCCCTTTTGGCCAACAAACGGGGACTTCCAGAGCTAAAACAATGAGCACTACAGCTTGAACTAAAGAGCCAGGTTTTGTACCTGTAGCTGCAACAGACACATATTGTAATGTTCCCCTGGTGTTATCCTGGATCAGTGATCTGCTAGGTCACGCCAATCCTTGACTCTGGGAGCCAGCCTTACCCTGCTCTGCTGTGAGAACCCCCAGACCTGGGCTGTTCACGCACAGCTTCTGGCATGTAAGTTGCTCCTTGGATTGTGCAACTGAATGACACTAGCCAATATCTCCGGTCCCAAACACAACCCTAGGAACCTCCATCTTGCAGTATCCAGTTATTCCCGCTGGACACTGCAAGCTTATGAGTTCATCGATTTAACAAATAAATTGATATGTACCAGGCTTGTTATCCAAAGCATGCTTCAAACCAAATGCACTGCTTCAGGTAGAACAAACAAACAAATGTATTAACTACAAAGATAGATTTTAAGTGATTATAAGTCAAAGCACAAATAGTCAGATTTGGTCAAATGAAACAAAAGCAAAACGCATTCTAAACTGATCTTAACACTGTCAGTGCCCTTACAAACTTAGATGTTTCTCACCACAGGCTGGCTGGTTCTCTTCAGCCAGGCTCTCCTCTTTGATCAGCCCTTCAGCTGTTTGGTGTCTGTAGATGAAGGTGGAAGAGAGAGGAAGAGCATGGCAAATGTCTCTCCCTTTTATCATGTCCTTTCTTCCCTCTTGGCTTTGCCCCCCCTTCAGAGTCAGGTGACATTACCTCATCGCAGTCCCAAACTGACCAAAGGAAGGGGGGTGACTTACCAAGAGTCCTTTGTTCCTGTGAGGCTGGGCTGGGTTTGTCCCATACGTGCCCTGATGAGATGTGAACTGCTCCTCTGCTATTGGAAAGTTTTGCCTGGGCTTGTTTTAAGCCATGAGGACACATTTTCAACCTCATAACTACATACGTGAAATTACAACCTATAACATTACTATAGCAACAATGCTCAGCGCATCATGAGCCTTCTGAAGACACCCAACATAAGCTTTGCATTGAATACCACACAATCATTTTACAAGGATGAACATGGGGGTGTAGGGTGTTCCCCCGAGGTACAGAGCATCACACATATCCCTCGTGAATCAGGCACAGAGCGGGACATCATACACACTGACTGGTGGGCTATAACTAAATGAAGGCTCTCAACACGAAAGAGCACCTATTTCTACATCTATTCATAAACTCATTATCCCAGTAATTTCAAAGATACGTGCTGTCAAACATTTCTCACTAAGGTTAAAATAACTTCTCCAATCCACACAGCTTTCCTTAGCACTTTTATTTTCTCCTTCTGTCTGCAAGTAGCCATTAGATTTCATTAACTCAGACACTTGAAGACCTATTATTTGATCTTTCATTTTTTTATAAAAATGTCTCTTGTGTTTGACTAGCAGGCAATGCTTTGCCTTTACAGACACACTGAGAGAAATAATACAGGGAGAAAGTGGCATCAGTATTTTAGTTTTGCAGTACAGTAGCAATGTTTACCTTTTCTAATAACCCATCCCAGCTCCCCAAAAATGGCAACAAATTTTATCATCTGGCCATATCCTCAGACTGTTCTATATACAGAGTGAGTAGGTTTCTGTGGCAACTTTTACAGGAAAGGTAACACTTTGTGAGAGGATGTCTGTAGTTCAGTTGCATTTCAAAACTTGTTTCAGAGACAATAGAAGTCTTGTTTCTGGTCTCAGGGAGTTCATTTGCCACAAGACCCCAGCTTTCATGGCCATTCCAGCTTCTAAATGAAGATATTAACTAGCTAAAGAATAACTTTATTTCTTTGAGTATCATGTTCTTTCTTCTCTCTTGGCTTCCCCCTCTCCCCCAGAGTCAGGTGAGCATTACCTCATCAAAGTCTGAAACTGACCAAGGGAAGGGGGGTGACTCACTCAAGAGTCCAACAGATCCTTTTTTGCTGCCTAGGCCAGTGTCCTTTGTTCTTGTGAGGCTGGGCTGGGTTTGTCCCATACCTGTGAACTGCCCCTCTGCCCCTGAACAGTTTTGCCTGGGCTTGTTTTAAGCCATGAGGATGCATTTTCAGCCTCATAACTATATACATGAAATTACAACCTATAACATTACTATAACAACAATGCTCAGCACATCATGAGCCTTCCAAATACACTCGACATGAGAAACTTTGCATTGGATAACACACAGTCATATAAGGATGAACATGGGGGCGCAGGGCATTCCCCCAAGGTCTAGAGTGTCACACCTCTCCTCTTAGTTTACTGCAAGGGGGTTAGTCACTGACTAGCTCGAAGTCAGTTTGTATTATAGTTCCTTTGGCATCCATCCATCAAGGCCATTAGGCAACGTGCCTCAGTTTCCCCTTTCACACACAGCAAACCATGTTTGTTATGATTTCTCTGCTGCAATAAGCGTTAAATCTGTTTACATGTATTAACTGAGAACTAGCATACCATACCATGTCAAAATTCTTATCCCCAAAACTTAACATTAATACCAAACTTTTTAGTATCTTTATGATACCACACCCTCTGTTCAGATAGGTTGGTTTGTTCATTACCCATGGTGTCTTTGACTGTCTCCCATATAATCAATCACTGGCTTTTCTTTCCCCTCCATTGTTCCCCTCTGCGTGGGCTCTTAATTTAATCATGTTTCTGGAATTTTAGTGCCTCAGGGTCTAGCAAGATAGGTGTTTAGGGGGATCCTGCATATTGGCTGGTCCTTTGGTCTCCCAACCCCAGGACTGTACATATGCAAAAAAATCCAGTTCCCTTTTTGGGGTTACCCTGTGTTTCTCCCTCCCACCACTGACTCCTTCCCTGCCTCCTAAAGGGCTGAGATCTATGCTCTCTGGGCTAAGGGTGTTTATCCTTTGACCACATGCACCCTTTCCTATAACTGCTTTCTGTGTCTCACCAGTGTGGGGGAAGACACTCCTTTCTCTGCCAGTTGGGTCATTTGTATTCTCACAAGCTATCACCTGGTAACTTCCTGGTCTCAACTCCTCTGTTATTACAGGCATTGGAGCTGCAACTTGATTTAAAGAGACAATTACTTTCCAAAAACTTATCAGAAATAGCATCTTGAAAAACTGGGACCTGGATGAGGGTACCCTCCACCACCCCTTTCTCTGTGTCTGAGAAGTTGGCTGTGTGACTGCTCCCCGCCAGGAAGGGAGTCACACAATTCCCTCTCAAAACCTGGGTCACAGGCTGAGTGCCTGGGTGCACAGTTGCTGACTCAGCCATTTGGTCCTGGCCATGCTCTCCCAAGTGACCAGTGAGGAGATACTCCTGTACTCCCGCTATTTCTTCCCCAGTTTCCTCCTCTGGGCCCCCCTCTAAGACACATTTCTCTGTGCTCCCAGAGAAGGGGTCCATCCCTTGTTCAGCTGCAAAATCCTGCCAGCTAACACCTGGGACAGTTTCCTTAACCACTGCCAACACCTCTCCTGCCCCCGATCCTGAGTGAATTTTGCCTTCTGCGGGAAAGGAGCAAGTCTCAGCCCTTCCCATACTTGGAAGCACACTGCTTCTCTGTGATACAGAGTCACAGGAATCCTCACCCACCTCAGTGGTTTCTGAGATCCCTGACCCTTCCCTGGCCTCTCCTCTGGGACACATTGCTCTATGTTCCCCAGCAGGAGCAGATGGCTCCCCTGAATAGGTTGAGTGCAGATGCTAGAAGGCCTCAATGGAATACCCTCAATCTGACTTTTTGCAGCATTCATGCAGCTCTCTATAAGAACAAAAGGTGAAAGTAGGATTTTAAAAGCCACCTAAAGGGTTTGGATGTTTGCATTTCCATTAGAAGTTAATGGGAATTGGGTAACCAAATCACCTACACAGCTTTGTAAACTCTGTCTGTAATGTTTCAGACAGAATATCCTGATATAGTGTACCGATGCATCACAGTTTTAGCCACCATGGTTACATTTGACCAGTACACAGTACCGCCAGACCGAAGGATCTTAAAGCACCACTAAAGTTCAATCGGTGTAAGAATAGGAGATTGGAAATCATATTGGCTAGGAGAATGTTTTGGCTAGGATAGTAGTGTGCATACTTTGGTTCTGTGCATATTTATCCATTTGTTAGCGGGCCAAACAGCTCCAAAATGAGTAACATTGACAGCTGCACAACTCACAGTGTATTCTGGGGACTAAAATACCCTCTCTTTGAAATGTGATTTCCTCTACTGATTCCCTGTGATGGCACCATTAAGCACCATGCTCCAAATGGCCCGGCTTTCTAATCGTTCACTGCCTTTCGTATGACAAAAAACCAACAGGACTGGCGCTCTCTCATCCTTCCTATATTTTTGCACAACTGTAGCCACTATTTCCTGATTCAGTGTCAGGCCATGGTGGGAAAACAACAGAAGGATCTCAGCCCTGTTTTAATTGCCCTTTTCTCAGCAGGTTCATTACAAAAGTTTAGCACTATTTCTGCTTCATCAACCCTTTGGTAACTCAATGAACTGGTGGGAAGAGAGAAGAGAAAATGCTTTGGAAAGTATTTTAATATGCAAACAGAATTCATTTTATTCTTTGCACTCTTGTACGCACGCCATTAGGATTTGGATAATGGGTTCTAATTACTGTGGTTTGCAATTGCTGCTGTCAAGCTGGCTTAGGGGTGTATGTGACTTTCCTAGTTATCCTTTTTCCTCGAGTTATTTGTGGGACGCCAGCTGCGTTACAAAGATGGAGATAGCTAGTGCTTTGGCCTGCGAGATAACGACTGTTTTCCATGGTAGGCTAACTACCTTGATGCAAGAGTACAGAGGTGGCATCACATTATTTATTAACAAGGCTCATTCGTCAGCCTTTGAACATGATTCTTTTCATGAAATCACAGTCCCAACAGTAGTGTATTCTGAACTGTTGAATGAAGGCTGTTACACTCCATTACCTGCTATGGGAACCAGCACAGAACACCTGAGCCAGAAGTATTGCTGCAAATCCTTTACTCTACTGCAGTCATCATCTAGCCCCCTTTCTCTGGGGCAAACTGTAGTCTGTCATGCACACTAATCATTGGCGAGGGGGTTGGACCAGCTGCCTCTGCCTATCCCAGGGCTGCACCTCTGCAGCCCCAGTACCTGCCTCGGGCCTTTAGTAAGGCCCCAACCTGGAGAGTTGCCAGGCTGGAGTTCCCCAGCT
The DNA here is from genome assembly GCF_007399415.2 of Gopherus evgoodei. Classification (NCBI taxonomy): domain Eukaryota; kingdom Metazoa; phylum Chordata; order Testudines; family Testudinidae; genus Gopherus; species Gopherus evgoodei. Next base: position 12,722,299 of record NC_044327.1, on the reverse strand, counting down.
CCTCTTGCTCTTCCCCAGCACTTCCCTATATCAGGTACCCTGTGCTCCTGCAGGCAGCTATTTCTTTCCCACTCCAAGGCTGGAATGAGACTCTCCCAACTCCTCCCTTAGCCCTTATACCAGGGTCAGCTGTGACCTGATTGGTGTAGCCACAGCTGTGGCTGCCTCCCCAATCAGCCTTGAACCCTTTTTCCTAGGAGCCGGGTAACTGCCCCACTACAATAGTACATAATGACACAGTCATATAACTACAGTGCATCATGGGAAATTAACTCCCGCTGGGGAGCTTGGTCTATATAGGAGAATGGGAGCATGAGGCATCTGATCTATACCTACCATAGGACACCATGGCATCATTTTAGAATTGAAATATTTGAGTTTCCAGACAAAATATTTTGAGGTTCAGACATGCAGTTTTTCAGAATCTCCTAAAATGTAGGAGTAATTTAATGTTTTCCTTCCTCTGTGCGTTGCTTTGTATTTAATGACACTGAACATCATTTGCCATCGCATTGCCCATTCACCTAGCTTGGTTAGGTCTTGGTGAAGTTCTTCACGGTCCTCTCTGGTCCTCACTAAACCAAATAAACTTGTACCATTTTCAAATGTTGCTACCCCACTACTCATTCCCCTCTTTCCTGATCAGTTAGATATTAACATGGGACGTTAATATATATCCCTCTGGTAACCTGTTGTCATGATGAAAAAGGACCATTTAATCCTACTTTTTTGCTTTCTGCCTCTATAGCTGTTTTTTGATCCAAGACAGTGTAGTGCCTCTTACCCCATGACTACATATCTGTAGTCTGGCCAAAGGTGGTTTCAAAGTCTAAATCATGTCAACTGGTTCTCTTTTATCTACAACTTTATTGACACATTGAAATATTTCTAAGATTAGTGAGACATACTTTTCCTTTTCAGAAACTGTTAGTTTGATTATGATCTTTCAGGTATTTTATTGTTCTATTTTTTGCCATATTAAAACACATAGTTTCTTTATGCCCCGTTCACCAAGCAATCCAGATCACTCTGGTTCAGAGACTGTCCTCTCATTACCTTCCTCCCCCCGCAATTTGAGTGTCATTCACAAACTATGATGATTTTATGTTTTCTTACAGGTCACTCATAAAAATGTTAGATACTGTAAGGACAAGAACTGATTTCCGTGGGACCTCACTGGAAACACATCTGCTCAATGGCAACTCCTCATATACAATTACATTTTGAGACCTTTTAGCTATTTCAGCTGTGCCAGGTTCCTTTTATATCATTTATAGCTTTTAAACAAAGTGTCATGGGTACCAACTCAAATGCCTTAGAGAAGTCAACACAATTACCTGGATCAACCAAAGTTATAATATCATTAAAATACATCCCATTAGTTTGATGAGGATCTATTTTCCATAAATCCATGTTGATTTACATTAATTATATTTCCCTCCTTTAATTTTTTATTAATTAAATTCCATAACAGCCAATCCATTACCTTGCCCAGGATCAGTCAGGCTGACAGGACTATAATTACACAAGTTATCCAGTTTATCCTTTTAAAAATAGGCACAATATTACTTTTTTCAAGTCTTTTGGAACGTACAGTGCTCCAAAACTTGTTGAAAATCAACGTTAATGGTCCAGAAAGATCCTCAGCCAACTCTTTGAAAACTCTTAGAGACAAATGATCTAGACCTGTTTATTTTAGAATATCTAACTTTAGTAGCTGCTGTTTAACATCCTCCAGAGATGCCTGCGGAAAGGAAAAGTGTTACCTTACCTCTGTATGTCTCTGATTCCCCATTCACACAGGGGGCACCAGACCCTCAAAAGTATGTAGACTTCTATCTGGGCTTCTCATAATACATGCTAGGCACTAGACCTACAAAATGAGACCACAATATCTATTAGGGCAGGGGTTGGCAACCTTGCAGAAGTGGTGTGCCGAGTCTTCATTCAGTCGCTATGATTTCACATGCCAGTAATACATTTTAACATTTTTAGAAGGTCTCTTTCTATAAGTCTATAATATATAACTAAACTATTGTTGAATATAAAGTAAACAAGGTTTTAAAAATGTTTAAGAAGCTTCATTTAAAACTAAATTAAAATGCAGAGCCCCCTGGACCAGTGGCCAGGACCCGGGCAGTGTGAGTGCCACTGAAAATTAGTTCACGTGCTGCCTTTGGCATGTGTGTCATAGGTTGATTACCCCTGTATTAGGGCCTCTAAGTGCTACTGTAATACAAATAATAAGTTATAGAGCTAATGTTTCCTTTTCTTCATATACATGAACAAATCGTGAAATTCTCATGAAATGCGATAAAGCATTCACTGATTTCTTTAGGGTCTAATTCATGATCTAGAGATTGCAAATGCTGTATGCAGAAGACAATTTCAATGGTCTTAATTAATTACATGATTACAGTAAAGGGCCAGCTATAATGCCATGTGACTTATGTCTCTAGCAGAACACATTTCAGGTTGTATATGTGATTGTAGCATTTACTATTCACCACTGACAATGGCTGTAGCATTGGGTTTGTAAAACCAACATTCAAACCATTGAGCTTGAAATTCACTTTAAACTAGTTAAGGCGGAAGTTCTCCAAAGCCGTGGGGAGCTGACATAAGAAGATAAAATAGTCCCATCAGGATCCGCTTTCTAATTTGAAGTCAAAATTTGCCAGATAATCATTTCAACTATCCAATCAGCTCAAATTATAACCCATATGTGAGTGTAACTTGTTACCTACACTAAATACTGCAAACAGGGCTGTGCACAACCCCTCCATCTCCTGCGTCATGACCACTAGACTTGATTAAAAAAAGCAGTAAAAAGCCAGTTGTTCTCCGAGGGAAAATTTGAAAAACAAACAAACAAAAAAAGGTTGGGGGAGTTGATTAAAAAAAAATCAAGGGAAATTATAAGTTTCCTTTAAAAATGTTTTTGACACAATATTTTGGACCAGCACTAGCAGTACTAGATGATTAAATAGGAATTTTACACAGAGGGGTAGCTGTCTACAAATATAGTTTTAAATCACTTTTACTGCAGGAGGATGGAAAGGAGAGGGAACAAAAAGTCCATCAGCTTTTCTAGTAGGGGTGGGAGACCAAGGAATGGAGAGAAGGAGGGTCTGAGCAAGGGGGAAATAGCTTCCTAAAAAGGCAAGGACACATCTGGTTACAGAGGGCCAGTTTTTTACAGGGATTTAAGCATCTAAATACCTTTAAAAATGAAGCGCAGAATGACTGCTGGGCTCAGATATCCTGCCTCGGGATGTAGACTGAATTTCATCAAAGCACAAGGGAGCAAGTCAGACACACATGTGCATGCACACACAGTCTGTCCTCCTGTAACAGCTGGATACCTTGCTCAAAGAGAACAGACACAGACACACACACACATACACTTCCTTACCTAGACTCACAAGCCCTGGCATCAGGAACTACTGTTCTTCCATACAATCTCCTTCCCTCTACTCCTGGAGCAGCTGCATTAACAGACCTTGCCAGGAACTCCTGCAGGAGCTTAAGTTGGTATTAACCCCATGTTTGTCAAGGCAGGGAATCTAAACCGCCCTCAGGGAATTACTCATTCTGAGACAGGAAGATCAGGTCCCTTGTTTACAAATGTTTCTCCAGTCTCTCCAATCATCCGCTTAATTATTTCTATTACATTAGCACTTAGAATCCCCAGCTGAGCTCACTGTGCGAGGCACCTCTGCACAAACCTAGGAAGTCCCTACCTCAAAGAGTCTCTGAATGGACCCAAGGACGTATTGTTAGCCCCATTTTACAGCCGATGAAACTAAGGCAGAGAGAAGGGAAGTGACTTGCCCAAAGTCACGTAAGAAGTCTGTGACCCTGACAGGAAATGAACCAAGATTTGCTCTCCAGTCTGGTATTTGAACCACACGATCAAGTTCCTCAGCACGTCTATACATTCATTTTAGCTATGTAATCTAGATAACTTTGAACATATCTGTGATAATTATTATTAATGTCAGTCATCTTATGCAGAATGAATAGGCACAAAACACATTTTAAAAAATCCATTGCCCTTTTTAAAGAAAAGAAGCTGTTTGCTCATGAAAAGGCAAATCCCACCTACTCAAGCCATCATTGGAGTACCATGCCTAATAGAGTTATAATCGAGGGCAGGAACCCAAGAGGAGTTTAGCAACTTGCATTTCCTTGTTGAGAAACCACGGTGTGAAGCTAACACGCCCCAGGGCACAGCATTTACTTCCATAGCTCCCCAATGTACACAGAGCACAAATGGAGAACTGGGCTCCAAATCTGTTGCATTAGAAAACCCTTATGTCATCTATAATTTGAATCTATTTCCTTCACCTGCTATTGTACAAATAAGGATGCACTTCTCTGTTGGTATTTTCATCCCATAGATACTTTAATAAAAGAATATCATTCTTGCTTTAGCTAATGCGTAGCAGCAGCCAGTTTTGGAGAAAATTTGTCCCAAACTCATACACACTGTCGGAGGCAGGAAGATTGGATTTCTTGTTTAATTTAAATCTACAAGTGGTTTCGCAGGCAAAGCTCGCTGAGCTGAAACACCTCATTAACAGCCAGGCCCTGTGGGCTAAATATATCCCCCTAATAAGAAGACTGATTTAACTAGCTATATGAAAAATGACTTTTTAAACCATTGAATTTTGTAAGATATTTGATAACATAGTGCCTGACCCAAAGCCCACTGAAGTCAGAGGGAGTCTTTGTATTACCTTCAGTGGTCTTTCGAGCTCACCCTTCATGGCCAGCTTGTGTCCCTAGCATTAGGGCTGGCCCAAGAGCAAAAACAAACACTAGACCTTTTTTAAAAAGCGTGACTAAATACAAGACAGCGCCCCACCTCCATGGTTAAGAGACTTCCTTGGGCTGTAGTTGACCTCAGTTCAAGTCCTGTTCTGAATCAGGCAGATCCCACATCCCAGGACAATGCTCTGTCCAATGGGCTGTTATAGTGTCAGTCTTGTGCTGCCGCCCAATGAATATTTCATTATATATGTAAGCAGAGTCTGACTGAGCTCTTCCCTGACATCTAGTGGTGAGCTGTGGAAAATGACTTCAGAAACTGACCTTGTTTTCCTGGACACACTCACTCTGCCTAGGTGCTCAGCATGGTGTGACTGCTGGCCCAAATGATCACTCATGGCTGGCGTTGAAGCCCGTGTCTCCTTGTTATTGGGGCAGGAGTAATAAAGGGATGTTATCCTTGTTGTGTGAACCGAGGGCTGCAGAACTGTACCTGGCATGTCCCAATGGAGGGACTCACCCTCAACTGAATGGCATTCACTAGCCAGGGGACATGGGTTCCAAAGCCCAAGGAGCTGAAAGAGGGTGAGGAAAGGTAATTCTACTCAGTGGTATGGGCTCTGTTTAAGGACCATTGACGCTATTTGACCTTATTTCTCTTCATGCTATAATAAAAGATTGATTTTAGACTCAATTGAGAGTCTTGTTACATGCTGCAGAGTTGAAATCACTGTTATGTTTGGGACAGTTTCTCTATTGCAAGAGACTGCACAGTGTGCACCAGTAGTGAGGCTCCACCACTAAAAGCTGTATAAGGATTGCTCAGTGGTTTGAGCATTGGCCTGCTAAACCCAGGGTTGTGAGTTCAATTCTTTGAGGGGGTCATTTAGAGATTTAGTTGGGGATTGGTCCTGCTTTGAACAGAGGGTTGGACTAGATGACTTCCTCAGGTCCCTTCCAACACTGATATATTTTATGATTCACTGAGTGCTCTGTTAAGTGTGTGGGAATGGGGGCCTGAAAACATCTTAGCGAGCAGGCAGCTGATGGAGAGGTGTGGCAAGCAGCCAGCAGAGAAGCTGGTGGAGAGGACTAAAGCAGTGCCATGCAGAGGTGTGGCAATCGGCTGTTGGGGCCACGAGCAAGTGCCCGAGTAGGGCAGCATGTAAGATGCCTTCTTACCTCCTCCTGCCTTCCATACAGGGTGGGAGGTGAACTCTTCGGATGAACCTCTGAACTCTGGGGCTGCACTGGCCAAGGACAGCAACTGTGAGTGAGGTACAGAGAAGGGATGGGCATGTTAAAGTGACTTTTGGGTTGCTGTACTTAAGACCCTGAGAGGGAAAGGACACTGCCCAACTTACTTGGGGGTGGGTCTTTTGCTCATGGTTTGTGTTTAGGAATCCTAGTTGTGGTGTTTTCCCAAATTAATGCTGAGTTAATTCCTTCCTTTTATTAAAAGATTTTGCTACACTCAGACTCTGTGCTTGTGAGAAGGGAAGATACTGACCTTTGTTGCTGCTGGCTCCACATGGCAGAATAGTTACATATACGAAGAGTGGAACAGTACCAACAGAGGAGCATTCACAAGAGGCTGATTCTGTATCCAGCGCCTGGGCACTCGTCTAAGATGTGGGCAATCAAAGTTCAAGTTCTTACTCAGGTAGAACAAGAACTTCACTCTGGTCACCCTCATGAGTCAGTTAAGGGGCATATGTTTGAAATTATGAAGGGCTATAGCAGCATTCATGCTCCTGGAGATGCTGGGGACTTCCAGGAAGAATGGCTCCAGGTGCTCCCAATGGGCAGCTCTGCACTGCCTTTTGCTAGAGAGGCGGCATACTCTAGCCCAAAGGGATTACAGTGGTGTAACGCTAAAGTAGTTGAGAGCAAAGTATTTGTAGAGTAATCCTCTGGGAATCCCCTAGGCCTGATTCACAATTGCCGTGCTCTTTTCAGAGGCTCCCTGTGCAAAGTGGCCATAAAACACCACCAACCAGACTGGATTGGCATTCCACCCAGGTACATGTCAGTATGCCAGAGGCATGGCAGTGGAGAATCAGGCACTCCATGAGATTTGTCAGTTTATGTCAGGCAGTTAACACAGTATCAATACACCAGTGCTGCATTTAATATGTGCTGCTGTTTTGGAAGATAAGTAAATTCTGCTGTGAAGAGTCCACTTCCCTTTTGATGCTGAGGTTCTCAGAGTTACAGCGCACTTGGAGAAACTGAAGCAGAAGGCTGATTCCTGAAGTGATACATCCTTTGGCAACAGCCAGCTACAGGTATTTATTATAACGATGCCGAACACTTCAAGTCCAGTGTCAAATGAGTTCCACTGGGATGCATCCTCACCTCCCCCCAGGGAAATTTTGCCATATCCATGAGGTTAGAACCTCAGCAACCAAATAATCATTGTCTTTGTGGAGTCTGGGTCAGCTCATTCCTTCTGGCCAGCATTCCACTCCCCAGTGTGTCAAACTGTCCAATAGTTAAGTGCTTTACTTTATATTCTGCTGGCTCCCTTTCATTAAAAAGCTTAACTGTTCATTTCTTTGGCCATTCTCTTGCTCTAGGAAGAGATGAATGGTTAGAGTAGGGGCCATAATGAGACTCTCGACAACCATAAGGAGCCCTGGAGAGCTGTATATAAACAAGTTTGGTCCAGTCCTATAGAGCTGTGTAATTATAAATGTGTGAAAAAAAATCCCCATTCTTCTGAGTTGCACAGCGGGAGCATGGAAGCTTAGGGAAGGCTCAGAAATAATCAGGGGTTGCTAAAAACTATTTCATTAATTAGTCACGTCTCTGCGGTCCCCTCTTGCTTCTGCTCTATCTCATTAATATTCATTATTAATGAATATTAACAAAGATACAAGAGGAGCAGATGGTTGCTGTTTGACGGTGTGCCTGGAAGAAGACAATAGTCCCACCAAGTGGTAAGTTACTTTTATTACAGCACAAGAATTTCTTCCCTTGGTCTTTTGAAGAACAGGAGGAAATATATTACTGTGGCACAAAGGTAGCCAGAAGGAGCCAACATGGAGCTGAATAAGCACTGCAGCCTCCTACCTGAGAAGGGGCAGCAGACTCAATAAAGCTGTTTTATTCACGGCAGGTGGAGAACTGAACAGTACCTCCCAATTAATACACTGGCTAGTGGAACCCTCCATGCCATCAATGTAGAGTATTTGGGGAACTAATGGTTTTAAGATGAACCATTGGAACATGCAGAGTTCAGTATTTTCCAACCCCTCCCCACCCACCCCAGAAGAGTTCTGTTGAAAATTCCTGACTAGCTCTACCCAAAACATTTCCTCCCACAGCTGCTGTAGGAGAAAGAGAGAGCCTGAGACAGGAGGCCTTGTATAAGAGGCCCAGTATGAGGGCCTGAGGCCTGGATTAAAGTGATAGTCAGGCCCTGCTGATATAAAGTAAAGTGAGCAAAAGTCAGGCTGTGAGCAGAAGTCAGGCCAATATAGAACATGCCCACTTGCATGCTCACAGAACCTGGCAAGACCAGGGCTGGTATTGCAAAAACACACAGGTTCCTGAGACGTACTAGGCACAGGACATAAATGCAGTCCAGAACGATGGTACGAGAACACCCTGCTGTCAAGTGGGGTAAAAACACTCTCCCCAAAGATAACAAGGACACATTGGCCTCTCCTAAAGATAAGGTCAGATGAGAACATGTCGGATAGATATGTTTTGACTGAGTCAACATGTACAAGGAAAAGGGTGGTAACTAACATGGAAACATAAGAATGGCCATACTGGGTCAGACCAGTCCATCTAGCCCAATATCCTGTTGCTCCCCATAATGTTTTATAGAAATATGCTTATGAGTGTAAATATGACATAACTGGGATATGTTTTATGATAGATATGTCACGTAACACGTCTTTGCAAAGGTTATGATCTACTGAATATATTTATCCAATTTGTATGCATGTATCATTATTATATCTGAAATTATGAGCATTGGCTCTATGCTTGTATTTAAAGATTTGGTCAACATAGTGTGAAGGGGTTATTCAAGTACTTGGGAGTACTTAACTAACAATGGACTTTGGGAGATGCCAATCCACATCTGAGCTTTCCTGAGAATGTTCAGCCTAACATGTAAACAATGGCATCGGCCTGCAAAAAGCTGAATCATTCATAGACATGTGACTTGCCCAGGTAGCTAGAGACCCCATCTTGTGGCTGTGATGTTGCACAAGAAAAAATATAAAAAGGCCCTGGAAACCCCTCCATCTGGCCTTCAGCTGGCTCAAAAGGTAGCCTCTCCACCCCAAAGAGATGCCTGAAAGAAATTGGAACAAAGAACAATTTGTGAGTGATTGCTGGACCCAGACTAGGAAGGAGTCTAGTCTGTCAAAGAAGCTTATTGGAACAACTCTGAGGGTGAGATTTACCTGCATTTAGTATCCTACTGTATTAGGCTTAGAGTTGCGTGTTTTATTTTATTTTGCTTTGTAATTTACTTTGTTCTGTCTGTTATTACTTGGAACCTCTTAAATCCTACTTTTTATATTTAATAAAATCGCTTTTTACTTATTAATTAACATAGAGCAAGTAAGTAATTTCTGGAGGAGCAACCACCTGTGCATCTCTTTCTATCAGTGTTATAGAGGGCAAACAATTTATGAGTTTACCCTGTATAAGCTTTATACAGAGTAAAACAAATTTATGTGGGGTTTGGCTCCTATTGGGAACTGGGTATTTGGGTGCTAGAGACAGGAGCACTTCTTAAGCTGTTTTCATAGTGATTTTAAATGAGTTTTGAGTGTGGTGACTGTAGAACAGACAAAATGGTTACTGGTTAGTTATTTTCTGTTTGTTTATTTTGGGTGAGGAAAATAAGCACAAGAAAGCAGGAAAATGACTACCAATGAGGCAGCTACAAAACTAGAGCTGGCCAGACTGGAAGCAAAAGAGAAGGCAAAGGACTGGGAGTTTCAACTGAGGCTCAAAGAAGCGGAGGCAGCCAAGGAGAAGACTGCAGCAGCCAGGGAGGAAGCTGCTCACCAAAGAGCCATGGAAACCCAGAGGCTAACCCTGAAGTTAAGAGAGAGAGAAATACAGGCCCACATTGAGGCCCAGAAGCATGAACTGACTGTTATGGAGTGGAAGAGACAAAATGCTCCAGCAGCTGGCTCCACTTCCCCAAAAATCCACAAACGGGAGCAACTATGTCTGCAGTATGATGAATCCAACGATACTGCCAAATATTTCATCACCTTTGAGAGACTGTGCACCCTCCATGCGATCTCTGACAATCAAAAAATGACTACATTGATGGCAAAATTGACTGGAAAAGCTCTGGACATATTCAATAAGATGCCTATTGGCGATGCTTCAAACTATGGTAAAATTAAGGAACTGGTTTTGAAACAGTTTCAGATTACACCTGAAACCTACAGAATACATATGCTAATTGTTGTATCTTCAATAAATGCGGCATATTGCCTTTTCCCCTGAAAAAGATCCCATGTGCTTCTTATAAGCATAATATTTTTGGTGGAGAATTGCAAAAGGGGGAAGACATGCACTGTGATTGTTGAAAATATTGCTAAAAGGTATACCATCTGTATAAAGTGATCAATCAGTCAGGTCTGAAGACCCCCTGTCGTAGAAGTACCGGGCAATAGGGGGAAGATTAGAGTCCTCACTCCAACCTGTCTGTCGGGGAAAACTATACAGATAAGATGTATACAAACTGTCTAGGTATATACACCCTCGGTCATAGAGGTGCAGGACCATAAGAGGGAGGATTAGAGTCCTTGCTCCTACCTGTCTGCCGGGGAAAAATTGCACAGGTTAATATACCCTCGGTTGTAGCAGGATCAAGCCCAAAAGGTAAAAGGCTTAGCACTCTCCACTCCTGCTCTATCAGGCAGAGTTTTTAGTGGATATAGACTTTTTGTGTTTTGTAAGTCCCAGCACAAGAGTGGGCAAATAAAGGAGTAGATTTCTGTAAGACCTCACTTTGAAGGATATAGGACTATGGGATATTGCTGTGATTTCACAATTTTAAGAAACATATTTAAGAAAAGGGATGACGAGGTGGGGGGGCTAGTTAAGGAGCCCACCCTGCTTGCTAAATTGGTAGTGGAACACAGCCTGTGTCCATGAAAAGGGATGGTTCAGCGAGGAAAGCAGGATTGGGCCCAGACAAGCAGGCAGGCAACAGATAAGGAGACTGGAAAACAGGTTGGGAGCCCTGAGGGGCATAGTGGCAGGAGTAAGGGATGTAGTAAGTCCAAGCATGGGGAATTCAGATCCCTGGGATAATACTTGGAAATGTGAAATCTAAGTTGATGAAGGTGTCATTTGGGGAAATAAGCAAGTGTAAGGAAATAGAGTGAGAAGTTAACTCTGCAGAGGCTGCGGGGGAATTAAGCAGTTGAAGTTAAAAAGGAAAAAAAAGTGTTAGAGAATTCTTGGTTTCTTTGCAGCCATTCAAAAGGGAAAATGGGCCCTTTTCCAAAGGAATGTCTATAAATAAGCCAGGCAGAGAGAGGATCTGATTTAAATCATTTGACTATGAACAATTTAGTCAAATTTGCTAAAAGAACATAAAGGGTTTCTATTGGAATTTAATTGCTCCCAAATGTAATCAATGTACAGCTGTGTATAAATATATTGTGTAAATATGTGGAGTGTTTAGAACCTGAACCAGGGGTCAGCAACTTTTCAGAAGTGGTATGCCAAGTCTTCATTTATTCACTCTGATTTAAGATTTCGCGTGTAATACATTTTAACGATTTTAGAAGGTCTCTTTCTATAAGTCTATAATATATAACTAAATTATTGTTGTCTGTAAAGGTTTTTAAACGTATAAGAAACTTCACTTAAAATTCAATTAAAATGCAGAGCCCCCCAGACCAGTGGCCAGGACCTGAGCAGTGTGAGTGCCACTGAAAATCAGCTAGTGTGCTGCCTTTGGCACGCGTGCCATAGGTTGCCTACCCCTGACCTAAACCAACACACCTGACTTGCAAAACTCTGTTTTGTAGGTTTAAGATAAATTGACTTTTGTTTTGTTTTTAAATAATTCCACTAACAAATTCACCCTTTAACTCCCCTGTGTGGCCAGTGCTAAAGGCAGACGGCCAATCCTGGAGTTTAACAATTGATCATAGAAGAATCAATAAGGGCACACAGGTCATACAAAAAGTGCAAGCCACATCTAAATATTTCTCAGTTATTGAGTTGGCCAGCTGTTTCTTTGACATACCCCTACATCTGGACTGACAAGATCGGTTTGCCTTTACAATAAAGGAGCAACAATGGACCTTTTGTCGGTTGCCCCAGGGATATCACAACAACCTGCCTATTGCCCATTGGCATGTTGTGGACTCAACTGGTCTAGCATATCTACAAGAAAGGCCTTTTGTGTTTTCATATGTAGGTGACATTTTAACATTTGGGGAAACCGAGACACAAACTCAAACACTAACAGAAAAAGTTTTGGCACTAATTCAGGAAACAGGGTTCAAAGTAGCCTTAGACAAGGCTCAGTTGATGCTACCTCAGGTTACATACGTGCAGTTGTTGGACAAGAAGGGAGACAGGTAGATCAGAGGAAGGTCAGGGCCCTGGTAGAAATGCCAGCCCCTACCAGACACTCACTCTTTAAGAGAACTGCTAGGAGGATTCCGTTTTCTTAGCCCACACGTTTATAAATAGGCTGAAATAACTCACCCATTGTGGAAACTGCTCAAGAAAAAGACAAAATGAAAATGGGGAGAAGAGCAGGACTCCATTTTAACCCTGCTAAAACAGAAGGCTCTCACAATCCCAGCCCTGCATTTCCCTGATGAATTGCAGCCGTTTGTTATTTGTTTGGCGGCTTATAACAGGGCCTTGGCTGCCACACTATTACAAAACAATGAAGAGGGAAAGCAAGTGCCAGTAGCATATGAATCCAGGAAATTACAAGGAGCAGAAATAAATTTTGATCCCTGTGAACGTTAGTGGCTCGCAGCCATCTGGGCAGTACCATTTTTTCAGCCTCTTACAGGAACAGACCCTATTACTATCCGAAGCACCCACACTCCTCTCAAATACATTTTATCAGGGTGATTGACGAGAGGTAAAGTCTCAAACACCCGAATGGCCCAATGGAGGCTTATTTTAGTTAACAGAGGGGTGACCACAGAAACAGTGTCCACGCCAGACATGCTAACATGTGCCCTATTGAAAAAGGGAATTGACATGAATGTCACTCTGGAGCAAATCATTTCCTTGGTACAAGCACCCTCACTGGAAGAATTAGATCCCATGGGCCAAAAAAAGCATGTCTGGTTTACGGACAGTTGTGCAGTGGTAGTAAAAGGTAAAAGATGTGTAAAATATGCTGCCATTAATTTAGAAAAGGAAGTCATTCAGGGACATTTAGACCATGGATCGGCTCAGCATGCCGAGCTCCACACAATTTATTAGGTTTTAAGGAAATATGAAAATTCCCCACAGCCCATGTATATTTATGCTGATAGTGATTTTTGTGTGAAGGCGATAGTTTTGGTTACCTGATTGGCATAGGAACGGATGGAAAGCAGCAGATGGAAAGGATATTGCATGTTCAGAGGAATGAAAACGGATTTACCAGTGGGTAACAAAGAACCCTAAACTGTTAAAGGTGTGCTGTAAAGGCACACAGTAAAGAAATGGGTATGGAGGCCACCTGGAATAATCGGTAGATACAATAGCCCTACAGCATGACATAGCAGTTGTAACCAGAAGTCAGAAAAGGAATGTCTGTGTTGACACATCTAAGCCAACAGATGGCACTACAGACCACCTTAACCGAGTTCCAGGAAAGCTAGAAAGACAGGAGTTACTTAATGTAGCCCATCAGTTTATGCGTGAAGGAGTGGAAGGGATTTTAAGAAGGCTAAAGCAAGTAGCAGAACGGGAGTGTATGGAAGATGATGTTAAACCATGGGTGCGTAATTGTGTCTGGTGCGCTCAGGACAAGGCTCGTCCTCCACACTGGCAACCCATGATGTGCCAACGAAGGCTTGGGCCTTAGCACAGGGTTCAAATTGAGTTTATTGATAAATTGCCCAAGGAGTAAAGAAGGATTCCAGTATTCATTGGTGATGATTGATTCCTTTTCAGGATGGGTGGATAATAGCACCAGAGTAGTGGTCAAAAAGTTTAATGAGGTAGTATGTAGATATGGCACCCTCAAAATAATAGATTCTGATGATGGGGGAGCCTTTGTAGGAGAAATGTTTACAACAATGATACAAGCCTTGGGAATTAAACAAAAGCTCCATATACCATACTGGCCTCAGGCCAAGTAGAGGCAATGAATCGCACTATTAAGGAAGCTCTTCGGAAGGTAGTAAATCACACTGGGAAAGACTGGCCAGATAAACTGTATCTGATTTTGGCTGCCATCTGCAGCAGTAATAGACTAAGGAGAAAAATTCAACTCTTCCAAATTCTGTTTGGACATCCAATGTGCGCAATGATTGATCCGAGTCACCTGGTACAGGGTCAAGAAGAGAGCTCTAATATACCTAGCATGATTATTTTCAATGGCTTAAATAGTTACAAGAAGATTACCCCTATACTGGAGGATGGTATTATCAGGCCATCAAACACATGAACAACAAAATTCAAAACCAAAGACCCACAAAGGCAGGCCTGTGGGAAACAGGGGACCAAGTCATGTATCTTAAAATGGGAAAAAGGGGTCACTCACTGGAATCAAAGTGAATAGGCCCTTACTCCATAGTGGACCACCTTAGCCCATTGGTATACCGTATAGAAAAAGATGGAAAACTGAAATGGGTACATGTTTCACAAATTAAATTGTTTATATAAATCATGTTTAATTCTTTGCAGAAAAGGACATCCTGGAGCCTGAGCATGAGGCACTGCTTAACCACCGCAATTTTAATTCATGGAAAATAAGACTCCATTGTAAGGTCTGGCTTTACCTGCTTTTGGGAACTTTTAGTGTCCAGATAATTAGAGCAAATCATGGGAGAAGATGCAATCCTTATATGCCAATATTTAAGGAATAATTCACCCCCGCCAAGCAATCATGGATTCCTACCCGGGATCTGATGATCCTCATGGAATGGTATGATAAAAACGCTAGCCAAATCTTAAAACCCTTTGGCAATACCAATGTGTATGCCTGGGAAGGGGAAGAGGGACTTAAAGTTCACCTCATAAACACCACAAGAATACCAAACCACTGGGAAATAGGGGTTAAAATAGAGGGTCCCTATCGGGATACCACCTGGAGTTCCAGCTACCCATGATTACCTGCTAAGACTGGAATAATACTAACAGGTATTAGGGATGCTGTCCAATATCCCATAGTGAAATGAATTCCCGGACACGTGCAACAGAACCTGGACCAGAGACTATGCATTCGAAAGAGGTACCCCAATTACGATAAAGAAACCAAAATTGTTTGTGATCCAAAGTGATCCAGTAAAAGGCTTGTTAAATCCACTACTAGTAAAAATGAAAATTGGTATGTATGGGACTCAGTTGAACGTGTCTAAATTAGAACCCAAATGTTTACTCTACTCCCTTCCTATTATAACAGCCTGGATAAAAACACATGAACACTTCAATGGCCAAGCAAAACGAGATGTAGTAGACACCACATTAGGAGGAGTTGGATTTGGAGCAGGAACTATGAACACTCTAGACTTGGAGGTAATTAAGAATAAGTTAAGTTTCTTGTCATGACTGCAGGATAGTCTAATTCACAAGCAGGCAGATAATAGTGTGGATTTGGTACAAATAGGTCTGGGAAATCTAAAAGCAACATGGAATATGTGGCGGTGACTAAACACCACCTCCTGGCTGCTGTATAAACAACAAATAGAATTAGGGAATAAAACTGCCTTGGCCATAGGATGTACTGAGATGCAAATTCTTAGTTTAGCATCTCATAGACTCATAGACTCTAGGACTGGAAGGGACCTCGAGAGGTCATTGAGTCCAGTCCCCTGCCCTCATGGCAGGACCAAATACTATCTAGACCATCCCTAATAGACATTTATCTAACCTACTCTTAAATATCTCCAGAGATGGAGATTCCACAACTTCCCTAGGCAATCTATTCCAGTGTTTAACTACCCTGACAGTTAGGAACTTTTTCCTAATGTCCAACCTAAATCTCCCTTGCTGCAGTTTAAGCCCATTGCTTCTTGTTCTATCATTGGAGGCTAAGGTGAACAAGTTTTCTCCCTCCTCCCGATGACACCCTTTTAGATACCTGAAAACTGCTATCATGTCCCCTCTCAGTCTTCTCTTTTCCAAACTAAACAAACCCAATTCCTTCAGCCTTCCTTCATAGGTCATGTTCTCAAGACCTTTAATCATTCTTGTTGCTCTTCTCTGGACCCTCTCCAATTTCTCCACATTTTTCTTGAAATGCGGTGCCCAGAACTGGACACAATACTCCAGTTGAGGCCTAACCAGCACAGAGTAAAGTGGAAGAATGACTTCTCGTGTCTTGTTTACAACACACCTGTTAATGCATCCCAGAATCACGTTTGCTTTTTTTGCAACAGTATCGCACTGTTGACTCATATTAAGCTTGTGGTCTACTATGACCCTTAGATCTCTTTCTGCCATACTCCTTCCTAGACAGTCTCTTCCCATTCTGTATGTGTGAAACTGATTGTTCCTTCCTAAGTGGAGCACTTTGCATTTATCTTTATTGAACTTCATCTTATTTACCTCAGACCATTTCTCCAATTTGTCCAGATCATTTTGAATTTTGACCCTGTCTCCAAAGCAGTTGCAATCCCTCCCAGTTTGGTATCGTCCGCAAACTTAATAAGCATACTTTCTATGCCAACATCTAAATCGTTGATGAAGACATTGAACAGAGCCAGTCCCAAAACAGACCCCTGCGGAACCTCACTTGTTATACCTTTCCAGCAGGATTGGGAGCCATTAATAACTACTCTCTGAGTACGGTTATCCAGCCAGTTATGCACCCACCTTATAGTAGCCCCATCTAAACTGTACTTTCCTAGTTTATCTATAAGAATATCATGCGAGACCGTATCAAATGCCTTACTAAAGTCTAGGTATATCACATCCACCGCTTCTCCCTTATCCACAAGGCTCGTTATCCTATCAAAGAATGTTATCAGATTAGTTTGACACGATTTGTTCTTTACAAATCCATGCTGGCTATTCCCTATCACCTTACCACCTTCCAAGTGTTTGCAGATGATTTCTTTAATTACCTGCTCCATTATCTTCCCTGGCACAGAAGTTAAACTAACTGGTCTGTAGTTTCCTGGGTTGTTTTTATTTCCCTTTTTATAGATGGGCACTATATTTGCCCCCTTCCAGTCTTCTGGAATCTCCCCTGTCTCCCATGATTTCCCAAAGATAATAGCTAGAGGCTCAGATACCTTCTCTATTAACTCCTTGAGTATTCTAGGATGCATTACATCAGGCCCTGGTGACTTGCAGGCATCTAACTTTTGTGATTTTTTACTTGCTCTTTTTTTATTTTATCTTCTAAACCTACCCTCTTCCCGTAAACATTCACTATACTAGACATTCCTTCAGACTTCTCAGTGAAGACCGAAACAAAGAAGTCATTAAGCATCTCTGCCATTTCCAAGTCTCCCGTTACTGTTTCCCCCTCCTCACTGAGCAGTGGGCCTACCCTGTCCTTGGTCTTCCTCTTGCTTCTAATGTATTGATAAAAAGTCTTCTTGTTTCCCTTTATTCCCATAGCTAGTTTGAGCTCATTTTGTGCCTTTGCCTTTCTAATCTTGCCTCTGCATTCCTGTGTTATTTGCCTATATTCGTCCTTTGTAATCTGACCTAGTTTCCATTTTTTATATGACGCCTTTTTATTTTGTAGGTCACGCAAGATCTCGTGGTTAAGCCAAGGTGGTCTTTTGCCACCTTTTCTATCTTTCCTAACCATCGGAATAGCTTGCTTTTGGGCCCTTAATAGCGTCCCTTTGAAAAACTGCCAACTCTCCTCAGTTGTTTTTCCCCTCAGTCTTGATTCCCATGGGACCTTACCTATCAGCTCTCTGAACTTACCAAAATCCACCTTCCTGAAATCCATTGTCTCTATTTTGCTGTACTCCCTTCTACCCTTCCTTAGAATTGCAAACTCTATGATTTCATAATCACTTTCACCCAAGCTTCCTTCTACTTTCAAATTCTCAACGAGTTCCTCCCTATTTGTTAAAATCAAGTCTAGAACAGCTTCCCCCCTAGTAGCTTTTTCAACTTTCTGAAATAAAAAGTTGTCTGCAATGCAGTCCAGGAATTTATTGGATAGTCTGTGCCCCGCGGTGTTATTTTCCCAACATATATCTGGATAGTTGAAGTCCCCCATCACCACCAAATCTTGGGCTTTGGACGATTTTGTTAGTTGTTTGAAAAAAGCCTCATCCACTTCTTCCACCTGATTAGGTGGCCTGTAGTAGACTCCCAGCACGACATCCCCGTGTTTTTTACCCCTTTTAGCCTAACCCAGAGACTCTCAATACTTCCATCTCCTATGTCCATCTCCACCTCAGTCCAAGTGTGTACATTTTTAATATATAAGGCAACACCTCCTCCCTTTTTCCCCTGTCTATCCTTCCTGAGCAAACTATAGCCATCCACACCAACATTCCAGTCGTGTGTATTATCCCACCAAGTTTCAGTAATGCCAACAATGTCATAGTTGTATTTATTTATTAGCACTTCCAGTTCTTCCTGCTTATTACCCATACTTCTTGCATTTGTATATAGGCATCTAAGATACTGGTTTGATCTTGCCTCCCAGCTTTGCCCTGACCCTCCTTTCTCTCTGCCATTATAGCCCGTGCTTCCTCCTGTTTCCAACCCATCTCCCAGGTCTTGTTCCCCACTTACCTGTGGGGTTTGCTCACATGTCCCCATCAAACCTAGTTTTAAGCCCTCCTTACTAGGTTAGCCAGTCTGTGTGCAAATAAGGCCTTTCCCCTTCTCGAAAGGTGAAGGCCATCTGTGCCTAGCAGTCCTTCCACGAATAGCATCCCGTGGTCGAGGAAGCCAAAGCCCTACTGGCGACACCATCTTTGCAGCCAGGCATTCACCTCCACGATGCATCTGTCTCTGCCCGGGCCTCTACCTTCGACAGGAAGAATCGAAGAGAATACCACCTGCACTCCAAACTCCTTAACCCGTACTCCCAGAGCCCTGTAGTCACTCTTGATCTGCTCAGTGTCACACCTCACAGTATCATTTGTGCCCACATGGATGAGTAGCATGGGGTAGTAGTCAGAAGGCCGGATAATTCTCGACAATGCCTCTGTAACATCTCGGATACGGGCCCCTGGCAGGCAGCATACCTCCCGGGATGAACGGTCAGGGCGACAGATGGGTGTCTCCATCCCCTTCAGCAGAGAGTCTCCAACCACCACTACCCTACGTTTCTTATTATCAGTGGTGGCAGCAGACCTCCCAGCCTTAGGGGTACGAGGCTTCCCCTCCTTAACTGTTGGGGGTGATTCCTTCTCTCCTGTATCAAGAAGAGCATAACGGTTATCTATTACCACAGCAGGAGGGTTCGCAGCAGGGGTGGAGCACTGCCTGCTGCCAGAGGTAACCAGCTGCCAGTGTCCACCCTGAGCCATCTTCTCCTCCACTGGTGTGTCAGTAGTCCTGTGAACTGGGACAGCTACGTCAGCTGTCTCCACATGGATACTGTCCAGGAATTGCTCATGGATACGGATGTTCCTCAGCCTAGCCACCTCCTCCTGTAGCTCTCCCACCTGCTGCCTGAGAGATTCCACCAGTAGGCACCTTTCACATTGGATGCCAACCCCAGCCTGGATATCAGTAAGTGGAAATTGCAAGTTACAGTCTTTGCAAGCCCACACCAGAATCTGGGTAAAAGCATCCATGCTTTGGTGCTCTGTCTGGCTACAGGCGCAGGTGGAGGAGACAGAAGCAGTGCTGCCAGAGGTGTTGCGGGTCCTCCTCACCATCGTAAGCCTCCCTCTGTCAAACTCTCTCAAATTCCCATCTGCAGCTCCCTGTCCGCTCTGCTCTGCTTTAAACAGAAAGGTTTTGGTTGTGGCTTGGTTTATAGGTTCAGGGGACCAATGGGTCACAGATGAGACCAACAAGGGACCCCCACTCCCTTCCTACTCCCCTTCCAAACTCCCTTGCGAAACTCCCTGTTAGCAGCTCCTGGTCGCTAAGCTCCCTGGTCGCTTGTGCACAGCTTTATGACGCCCTGGCCTGAGTGAATGCCCCGCCCACTGGTTAAGGCTCAGCCAATTACCAGAGGCTTCTAACTTTCAAACCTTCCTTGGTAGCTCCGCCTCCAACTGCCAGCTACAGCACACGGTTCTACAAACAAACCACAACAACAACAAAACAGACTGACAAACACAAGCTCAGCACACAGCAAGTAACCCCCAAACACAAACACACACACACTGCAGACAGTCACTTACCCCACAGATGCTGTATGTGCTCCTCCTTCACCTGGAGAACTCCCTTGCGAAACTCCCTGTTAGCACTTGAACACAAAATGTTTTGTATAATATCTTGGAATGTTTGGGTATTAATGCATCTTTTCGAACAACAGAAGAGGTTCTGGTTTGACACCTACAAATATGAATGGATGCAATATGTTTCCAGCATGGTTAAGCCTGATTTGTTATGAGGTGAAATTATTGTTAAAATTGCTCACCAACAGTCTGTGGAGACAGAAATATGGAAAGTGAGCCCGCTCCCAAAATTGACCATGAGATCCTTTTGGCTACCCTGGATTATGGGTCAGTGGTCTGGGAAAGAGAAGAAATTATTGGACACCCAAGGACCTATGGAGTGGAGCCCTCAGAAATGGGTGTGCTTGTCCCTACCTATGACCACAGAACCATGCAGCAAGGACACGTCATTGGGAACATATGTATGAGACTGTGGTGTGGTGACTGCCCCACTCTCCATGGGAGAGGGCTAGAGTAGGCCAGAGCAGCTGTGCAGGCCTACTGAGAGCCAATCAGAGTCAAGATTACAGCCAGCCAATCAGAGCTAGGCTAGGCTTTATATAAAGGCTGCCTAGGAGAGGAGCAGGCAGTTTTCTCTCAGACCTTCATGGGGCAAGGTCTGTCTCTGGAGCAGGAAACCCGCACCTTGGATAGAGCAGTGCTGGGAAAGGGCAGAAGGAGCTGGGGAGCTCCAGCCAAGGAAAATCACAGGCTGAGGGCCTTCCTACCAAGGCCAAGTGGGTGCACAAGGCCAAAGGGGAAATGGCCGAGAGACAAAGTCTGATAAGAGGAGAGAAGAAGGGCAGGGTGGCTGCTGCTAGAGGGTCCCTGGGTCAGGACCCAGAGTAGGTGATGGGCCTGGGTCCCCCCGCTTCCACTACACCTGGCTGAGGAGGAGCATGGCCTGATACAGGCTGTGGCTGGCTACTGTGACAAAGGGGCTAGACTTTGAGGCTGCAGATAGCTGCGAGAATAGGTGCAAATGGAGGACTGCTGATAACACCAGACCCCCGGAAGGGGGTGAGACCAGAGCAGTGGGCACTGCTGGAGGGCAGTGTCCTGAAGAGTACACTGATGAGCAGGGAACCATGCAGGTCCAGACATCAACAGGGAAGCAGATGACTGATGGGACACCACTGGCAGATGGCGCCCCGCAGAGGACAGAGCTAATACCAAACATGCCAGCGGAAGGCGTGTGGTGGTGAGTCCCAACCCTGTCACAGGGATGAACTAGGAAAGGTGACTCTGTTTTTACAATGGACACAGGGGGATATAGGGAAGTGTGTCATTCAAATATTACATGTCAATGGAGACCTGCTAAAAATTGCAAAGTCTGAAAAAGAACTGACAGCCTATCATTGGTATGACGTTTTTACAGACTGGTCCCTGACCTTTAAGGGCATATTGGCTATTATGTTTCAGCCATTACCAGTTGTGTTAATATTGTCCTGTGTTTGCTTGCTAATAATGTGTTGTATGTGTTGTTGGACAAAAATAATGCTTGTTAAATTACAACCACAAGCTCAAATTGTCTCGCAGTATAATGCTATGAATCAATTGTATAAAATATGACCCACTCAAGAATTGTTCTTAAGGGGGTCAAAAGGGGGATATGTAGTAGTAGAATTTTATATTGTATTTTGTATAATTTATAACGAAGGATTAAAAAATAATACTGTAGCATGTATTAAACGTATTGGTGTAGGATTTGATCATATCCTGACAGCCACTCTTTTTGCACAGCAGAAAGGAACGGCCTAATGGGCCATTTGGTAAAAATGCATCAGCCGGAATCGATGTCTGGACTGAATTCAAAGCAATAACAGACCTTTTAAGGTCACCACTTTGTGGGTTTAGCATTTTAAAATAAGTAAAAGAATGCAATGGTTGTTTTTCCTTTGCATTGCAACTTGATGTTCCTGTTCAAAATGTTCTGTGTAAATCAATTCTGTTTTGTGTGAGAATGAGGAATGTGTGTATTAAGAAACAAATGTGAAGGCCATCACTGAATCAGATGCTCTAGGGAGGAACCAGAGACAGATGCAAGGGTGCCAGGAGGCTGCAACACGCTCCGGTTGAAATGTCAGAGGTGGGCAGATTTAGGACTTTAAATATTAGACAGGCACCTATCAGTGGTGACACGATAGCTTGTCAAACAATTGATTGCAGCATGACCGTGCAAAACTTGTTGGTCCCAATGAAGGAAAATTATATAAACAGGGTGCCTTGCCATGAAACTTTGGCTTTGTCCTGCCAGGACTTCCCCGGAGCATCATATCACGACCGATGGAACCTGGCTCCTTCCTACCTGTGATCAACCTAGCTGGCCCTGGATTGATCCGGACTCTGGACTGGTAACTATAACATCAACTGGCGGGACAGTGTGTGTGATGTGATTGAATGCATATGCTAATTATTTGTATGTTCAGTAAACACAGCATATGGCCTTTTCCCCTGAAAAAGATCCCATGTGTTCCTTATAAGCATAACACTCTGTCTATCCCCTTTCGCCCCCTCTATCTAGCTATTTATCCATTTATCTCCTTTCACCCCCTCTATATATGTATAAATCTGTCTATCCCCTTATGCCCCCTCTATCTATCTCTGTCTGTCGCAGCAATGGCTCAAGCAAAACAGAAGAGACACCAGAAAAAGCACAGCCTGATGCTATTTTTAAAAATAAATTATTTGCCAGCTGTTTAATCACATTTTAGCAGAAACTCAATTCACAGATTTCTTAGCGAAGGGAGCCTTTCTGCTAAATAGTACATCTGCATGTCAGCCAAAGCGCTCTCCTTCAGGATATTGGACAAAAGATGGAACAACATATAAAATGCCAGATTCAACAGCAACAAAGGTGACAACTTGCCAGTGTTACCTAAAATAACCCCATGTGTCCCTCAGTATTTGCAGTACTTTCTTGTACTTCCCAATGCCTTGAATACTGCAAATAGCAAAGTTATCTCATTGCAAATTCGTTATTTAAGGTCACTGACATGCTTTTAGTCCACAAACCGAACTTGATGGAATGAAGTACACTGACTTAAAATGTCTCCTAGTTCATTCTGCGAGAGAGGCATACTGATGTGGAGGCTGGCTGATCTGTGTTATTTTCTAGAAGCTGGACTCTCCATTACCAAATGACTCGAACTGATGCTTTTAAATTCTCTTCTTTAGAAGTGCCTACGTGCCCTTTGGATCCCTCTCTCTCCTCCCCTTTTAGACAGTGTTGGAAATATGCCTGCCATGGCTGGGCTCTGGTACCTCTCATAACGAATAGCTCTTTAAATCAGAACAACCCAGTAATTCAAGATGACGTCTTACACTGGGAAATCAGACTAAAGGTTAATCAACCAACCTCGCACAGCCAGCTGTATTTCACCGATATCCAAACCAGAAGAATAAGGTGCTTAGACACCATGGTAAGATGCCACAGAAGTAACTTAGAAACATGTAAAATTACTCGTGTAAAGGCTTGTCACAGGTCAGAGCAACTGCACTTGTATTTCTCTTTGGTGGTCCCTCAAGGGCACACACTCTAGGCTCCCAGCTGCCCAACAGTTACCTCTTTTGGGCAGAGATCTGCATCTCTCTCCTTCCTGGCCTGGGTTTTTCCAGGCTGAACAGTTCCCTGCCTATACTGTGATGTCCCCAGCAAGCCAGACTTCTACACAGGCCAGCGTCTTTTTGCTGTCTCTCCAAAGGCTTATGAACGGTGTAATTGCCAGCGTTTATAAGTCACCACATTGCTCTTTCTGAGCAAGCACATTTATTCTTAAGGTGAAAGCATTCCAGAGAAAACACTTAGAAACAATTCTTAAAAAAAAAACCTCATCTGAACTTTTGGGATTGGCAATACTGTAAACACTTGCAACTACATATGTTGCATATTCATACACATATGTTAAAGGTTTACCATCAAAACTTACTGGGCCTCATATAGGCTAAAGTCCTTCCAACCTCCCCTAGGAAGGATTGGGACCCTCCTTGGTAGGAAGGCCATTAAACTCAGGCAATTTATTTAAAAGTCCTTTCTCTATTGTTCTCTAAAGTATCCAGCCTGAACTAGCACATGTGACCCTCTCTGGGGGGTGGTACTTCCCAGGAGGTGTTACAATCTGAGTTAATTTGCCTAAACAACTCCCGTCCCCTAGTTCTTAGTCCCCAGAGGAGCTGTGGTCACCCTCTCCCATGGAATTACATACAGTCACTGGCCTAACTTAATACAATAAGATCTGCCAAAGATATTGCAGGAAATTGCCATATCTGTCCCAGTCTACACTTGAAAAGTTAGCAAGATAGTTATTTCATTACATTTCCAAGTCTAGACAAGCCCTAATTGTTGGCAGGATTGGACCCTTAAAGCAAGATGTAAAGCAGACAACAAAAGAAGAGGTGTTGGAGAGGAGGGAAGGACAAAGGGTTTGCAGTACAGATGTGTGGTGATTTTGACTCTGGATGTAGTTGCAAGTGTTTACAGTATTGCCAATCCCAAAAGTTCAGATGAGTTTTTTTTTTTTAAGAATTAAATCATTTTTTGCTTTCTTCTGATTTTTTTTCCCCCACTTCTACTTATTACAATGCTGCCAACTCTCATCAACTTATAGCAAGCAAGGCAATTCTGGCCCTACTGGAGATCTCCCTAAAGGGCCCAACTGAGATCAGGGCCTCACTGTGCTAGGCCCCGGATTAAACCTTGCGAAAGACAGTTCTTACTCCCAACAGCTTACAATTTACTGCAAACTATAGTTATGAATATGGGACCTGGAAACTGGAACTGCAAGTTTCTCAATAGAAGCTACCAAACTTCCATGAAGTGGGAACAACTTTTAATCCCTGCTGAGATGAGTTGTATTCATACTGGTGACATCAGTATCAGTGCAATTGCAAGGATCAGTGCAATTGCTCAGTAGCAATGCTGTGATGCATCAGGCCCCCGTACGTTTTTACATCTGAAGGAGGCTTGCTTTCTGAAGAAATCAGTTTATTCAGTCAAGTTCTGACCATTCTAGAGCTTGCACTGGCATAGTCTTCCACTCTCTGGCAATGCAGGGAAAGTGTCCCACAGACAGCACTTTCCATCTGTCCTTCAAGTGTCAGCCCAGAGCCCAGTGGGAGACACCACATTAGCTGGTACTTTGGGACACAAAAAGGAGATAGTAAGCACTGTAATGAAGTCTTAGTGACCCTGCATCTTCACTCCCATTCAGCCCCTGCCCCAGTCTGTCCTCACCCACTAGCCCTTATGTCTGTCTGTGACCCCCAGCAACCCTATGTGCCCCATGCTGTCTGTCTCCCCATATCCCCTGTCTCCTGACCTGGCAGGTACTGTGAATAAGGTAGGCTCTTTCTCATCCCCATGGAAGCTGGGGCTGGCTGGGAACCGCTGCTCTGTTCTAGTGACACAGAACCCTCTGGTGGGCAAAAGGCAGAACTGCTGCAACTTTCTGGCAAAAGTTACTTTCTGCAGAAAAAAATATGCATGGCACATTAATTATGGATGCACACAGTGGCACAGAATTCTCCAAGGAGTAGCTTTTTTGGCACTTTATTCATCACAGCTGCACCAGGTGGTAAAAATCCCATTCTTTCCTTGTTCCTCATGGCTGGTTACTTTTAAGGGGAATTGTACTGCCATAGCAAGTGGTATCCCAACTTCATATTTGCTAAATTATGTTGGTGCTAAAGGATTTCACCCAGTGTCTCCAAGAAGCAGCAGCAGAACTGCCTATGCTAACTAAGCTGAGAGAAACGGAGTAGAAGGTGAAGTCTAGGATACCACTTGTGTCTAAAGGAAACAAAGGCACTTCCAATTAGAAGCGGTAGTATTTGAGACCTAAGGCTGTGTTTTATACCTTTAGATGTCTTTAGTTTATGCTCAAATGAGACTAAGGTTGGTGACAGTTGCAGGAATAGTAAGTCAGTCATACTAGCAGAGTAATACAACCTCTGGATTCTGGCTCAGAGGGAAAGATTTTCATGTCTGACAGGGTACTATGGGTAGAGAGCAATGTAGGTCAACTGGCATGGTGGCAGTAGGCCTTGGAAGAAAGTAGTAGCTTACCACCCACCAAACAGATGGTCAAGACCCTAGCTGATTCAACCCAGGAAGTGGCAGGTGTATTTCTGTACTGGCAGAAGCTCATGAGTGGTCACATATGTGGCGCTAGAAGAGAAACTCAACAAGCATCATTTTCTATAGAGAAAGTTGAATTATGGGTTAGTGGTGAGGAAGGAGATGTAGATGTAGTTGCTCCAAGAGGCATAAATGAGATCACTTACTCAGGTTTTTGACATATTATATTAGCCCTAGTCTTGTCTGAATGCTGTAGTATTTATTTTGGGAGACACTGTTTAAATACAGACACTTCTGTGACAATGGCAGACTAGTGCTCCATAAGACAGGGAAATCAGGGAGGTTTGTTGAACACTAAAACCTCAAGCTTACCTCCCTGCTGTGCCAAGTCTGATGAGACTAGGAAATAGATAGTGTCGCTGAGTAGGCACACCCCATCACTGGTAGCTTGTTAGGATCTGTTGCTATAAGGGCTGATGAAACAGGACTATTTTTGAGTATGCTCTTTTGGAAGGGCTGGTCTATCAAGATTTCCTCCTTTGGAAGTAAGCCAGCCATACTTCCTCACCTTGTTATATTTAATGACAACATCTGCCCTTAGGAGCTAAACCATCCCCCAAAGACAGTTAATCCAACTCCCACTGCATTCCCTTTGTGGTTTAGGACCATAAGACTGAACAAATGATTATGTTTTTCAGTTTACATAGAGCTGACATTGACTAGTGATATCCAATCCTCAACTCTGGGAGCCAGCCTTACCCTGCTCTGCTGTGAGAACCCCCACTCCTGGACTATTCACGCACAGGGCTGGTCTACGCTACGGGGGAAAATCGATCTTAGATACGCAACTTCAGCTACATGAATAACGTAGCTGAAGTCGAAGTATCTAAGATCGAATTACTCACCATCCTCATGGCGTGGGATCGATGTCCGCGGCTCCCCCTGTCGATTCCGCAACTCTGTTCGGGTTGGTGGAGTTACGGAATCGATATAAGCACATTCGGGGATTGATATATTGCATCTAGATGAGACGTGATATATCGATCCCCGAGCAATCAATTGCTACTTGCCAATATGGCGGGTAGTGAAGACGTACCCACAGCCTCTGGCTTGTAAGCTGCTCCCAGCTACATGAGTGAGCACTTTTGGCTGCTGGGATTGTGCGACTCAATGACACTAGCTAATATCTCCATCATCAGCCATTTCTTCTGTGAAATGCCGTCACTGGGTTAGCTGTCATGTGAGGACACCTCCAGGCACAAAACCCTGATGCTCGTGGGGGGTGTTTTCATATTGATGGTCCCTCTCTTCCTAGTTCTGGTGGCCTATGTTCACGTCCTGGTGGCCATGCTAGTGGCGGGTAAATATATGCCACTTAGTATGTTACATTGCCTAGTATTATGTGATCGTTCAATGCAGACTTGCAAAACTGATGAAAAATTAACAGGCCAGGCACAGAATCGACTCATCTCCCTTTCTTCAGAGGATAAGGAGACCGAAAATGCTCGTGGTGTTTATTGACCATTAAAAAGAACTAGGTAAGTGACAGTGTCAGAGTTTGCAAAGAAGATGCAATCACAGAATCATATAATTGTCAGACTGGAAGGGATCTTGATGAG
This sequence comes from Gopherus evgoodei, assembly GCF_007399415.2. Classification (NCBI taxonomy): domain Eukaryota; kingdom Metazoa; phylum Chordata; order Testudines; family Testudinidae; genus Gopherus; species Gopherus evgoodei. Next base: position 12,694,328 of record NC_044327.1, on the reverse strand, counting down.
TAATCAAGTCCAACCCTCTGGCGGGATCCAATAAGCCTAGGCCACCCCTGACATGTTTGTCCAATGCATTTTTTAAAACCTCCAACCATGATGTTTCTACAACCTCCCTTAGAAGCCTATTCCTGAGCTTGAGAAACCATATCCAAATGCATACACCTACATGGTGCTCAACTGCTGGATTCTGGGTTTCCTGGCTTATAACGATTTCAAATCTCACTTTAAAAGTCCTGAATTCATGTAACATGCACAGGCATTTTTATAAGGATGGGCGCAGAGAGCATAGTTAAAACTGGATTCATTTCCCAGTGAGAAGCCTGGCAAAAATTAACCAATCAGTCTCTGCTTCAGTGACAGATGACAGAAAGCAACAAACTTACTGGCCAGTAAATCAGGAAGAGGTCACTTCCTCTCCTTTGGAGTTACCCTGGAGTCAGTGTCTGACAGGATGTTTGCTTTCCTGCTGAGCGGAGGAGTACTGAAGCAAGGCGCCTAGGGTGTCCAGTGCAGACTGAGAGGATTGCGGCACAGCAGCCAGGAAGAGTGCCCACCAAGTGCCAGCTGTGTTCTGAGATCTGACTTATTGCTCACGTCTGCACCCAGCAGCAGCACCGTGCTTTAGCTCCTCGTGGAGCTCTCTGCTGCACAGCCAAGATGCTCTCTGCAGAGGCATGGTAAGTGTAAGCAGGAAAGCTGGAAGGATGGGCTTGGCTTTGTGGGGTTAAAGTGCAGTTGCCCAACTCCTGAGTCCACAAGGGCAGATTTTATACGGTACTTTCAATATGTCATTCAAACGAGAGGTGTGTGGTCTGCAGAATCCAGTCTCTTTTTTTCAATCTGAGTCACCGACTACTGCAATCCTGAGGCCTCCATTATTGAGGAACTAAAATCAAAACCACAACTACAGCAAAGAGCAAAATGAGATACACAGTAGTGGGCCCAATTATGAGTTCACACTGCTTTTACCCAGTAAAACTGCACTGGCTTCCATAAGTCACTCCTGATGTGTCCTGTGCCACAAGAGAATCAGTGCCAGTGTCAACAAAGGAGGTAAAACACTCACTGGGATTGGCTCTGTTACAGCAGGAAACAGTGTACTGTATCTGGGTTCTGCAGCAAAATGCACTATCAGCCAAATCCCTCCTACATGAACACAGGCAGGGACCTGTTAATCATTTCTACCAGTGTTCCACTTGAGAGCTCTGGTCTAATCGATACCATCACAATCTGTGGAGATCAAGTCTTTCTTCGGAGTATTTTTTTCAGTAAATGTGCTGCAGTTATTGGTGGTTTGTATTTGCCTTGATTTTCCAGAATCAGTACATCAGATAATAAACTGGCAAATAGTCATGCACGAAAATTATCCCATAGTGCTATAAAAACAGTGGAAAATGGCTACGCAGCAAAGTAATTGCTATTGTCCTGGAACAGACCGTACATGAAATTCTTGAACACCCATCCCATTTTCATAAAACATGCTCATATCGAGCTGAACCATTAGTCATGGACTTCTTGCAGGAACCACAGAGTATAATTTTTCTGGCCTGTGTTATATGGAAACTCAGAATAGATGGACCTAACAGCCCTTTCTGGCCTTAGAATCTATAAGTAAAGGAGCGTCCAGTACATACTATACATTACTATCTCAATAACAGTCCTAATCAACAGAACAAAGCACATATAGGAATATTACAAGCTCTTTGCATGATGGAAGAAATCAAAGAACATTCTCTTCATTTGCCAACCTAAACTCTTTTTCCAACATAGTCTCAGTGCCCTATCTCCCTACGAGTAGAATGATGTGCTAGGTCCCCTGGCTAACCTGTCCCACCACAGGGACAGATGCTTAGGGATTTAGAAGGTCAGTATTACTCTTTCTACTACCTATGACTCTTCGCTTGTATGGCTTTATATGCAAACTAGAAGGAATTGTTGATGTAAAGGCCAGTTGTGCTCAAACACAAAGTACCAGGTCCCATTGAGCAGAATTGGATTAAGATTAGGATTCCCCAAGCAGGACCTTTGCCTTTCTCTTGATTGCACTGTGCCAATGTTTAACTAGAGGGGGAAGTTTTCCATCTGTTGTTTAATCAGTGAGATATGATACTCTATAGTGGACTCCTGCGTATGGTATAAGTGCAGTATTTTCTGAAGACTGCCAGATTTGTAACCCACCTGTCCAACACAGAACCAGAAATCCCCCCTCACCAAGATTCAAACTCACCACATTTCTGGAGGTAAGGGTGTCCCCAGTTCTCACCTGGAAAGTCAGTATAACAGGACTAAAGATCCCAGCCCTCCATGAGCACAGCTTAGCAGGTCAGTTTGTTTACACAGCTCAGAGACCAGTTTACCTGTGAGAGCTGTGAATCTGAGGAGCATTCTGGGTACTGCCATGCAAATGAGAACACTGCCTCAAGATTTCTATAGGAAAGGGGCCTTAGTGATCTAAACTCCGGGGACAGATCCCAGCAAGGTTGATTTATCCTTCAATCCTCCCAAGGCAGATAAAATCCATGCCATACAGCGAGCTCTGGGGAGGTTTCAGATGACAACTTAATAATGAAGGTCCTGTGCTGTTTGGACACTAAACCTCTCTGCATGGCACCTTTTGTAAGTGCAGAGGCTTTTCCCAGGGTCCTTGCCCAAAATGTCATCGTCCTGAGGTCTGATTCTGAGCTCACCCTGGTTTACACTCTTGTATCCCTGTGATTTCTGATGCTTGTCTGGAGTAAGTGAGATCAGAATCAGACCCCACTCTGTCCCCACACAGTGCAGCCTGCTTCACATCAGTTAGCTACTGCTCTCAACTTCTCAGAGATGGCTGCATTTCATTGGTGGTGCACACTGTATATGTAGCTTGTGAGGTGCTTTGGGACCTATCAGCATGGAAAGTGCTAAGCAGATGTAAAATACTGGTACAAATTCTGTTTTCAGTTATACTGTGGTGAAAACCATTGTCTTCAAAAGAAGCCACACCAGTGCAATTGAAAGAAAATGTGGCCCATTAGGCCCGCTCCTCAGCTGAATAGACCAGCTAAGCTTCCTTGATGTCAGTGTGAATCCTCCATATTCCAGCAGCTGTGGATGTGCCAGGCCTTGCTGCAGTGACACAGAAGACAGTCACTCTGTCGTATGTCGATGAAAACAGTTTGTCCTGAGATGCATTAGAGCCAACATCTATCTCACATTTGCAGGGACTATGAATTGCAAACATTTCCTGGTGTCTATTTTTGGCATTGTGTCTGCTCAATCACTGTCTAGCGCACATTTGAACTCCAGCGGTTGTGTGCAACTGCATGTGTTGTGTCGTGTGTAGTGCTCACTCCTCCAGGCCCACTCCTTTGGCACCAAAGAGATATGTGGGAGCTATGCAGTAGAAAGAGAGCTGGCACTCTAGAAAATGCAGGTTTGAGTCAGACTGTGTTAACTTAGCTGCAGATTCCCCAGGGGCTGATGCAGGTCTGATGCTAATATGAGTTTAAAAGGGCTCCACAGGCGATCTTGGCAATTACAGGCCGGTAAGCCTAACTTCGGTACCGGGCAAACTGATTGAAATTATAGTGAGGAAACAGAATTATCAAACACATAGACGAACACTATTTGTTGGGAAAGAATCAAAATGGCTTTTGTAAAGGGAAATCATGCCTCACCAATCTATTAGAATTCTTTGAGGGGGTCAACAACCATGTGGACCAAGGGTGATCCAGCAGATATAATATACTTAGATTTTCAGAAAGCCTTTGACAAGGTCCCTCACCAAAGGGTCTTAAGCAAAGTAAGCTGTCATGAGATAAGAGGTAAGGTCTTCTCATAGATCAATAATTGGTTAAAAGATAGGAAACAAAGGGTAGGAATAAATGGTCAGTTTTCACCATGGAGAGAAGTAAATAGCAGGGTCCACAGGTATCTGTAGTGGGACCAGTGCTGTTCAATATAGTCATAAATTATCTGGAAAAGGGGGTAAACAGTGAGGTAGCAGTTTCCAGACCATACAAAATTATTCAAGACAATTAAGTCCAAAGCAGTCTGTGAAAAATGACAAAGGAATTTCACAAAACTGGGTGACTGGGCAACAAAATGGCAGATGAAATTCAATATTGATAAATGCAGAGTTATGCATATTGAAAAACATAATCCCAAGCAACTGTACCTACAAAATGATCTAAATTAGCTGTTACCACTCAAGAAAGATCTTGAAGTCACTGTGGATAGTTCTCTGAAAACAGTCGCTGAATGTACAGTGGCAGTCACAAAAGCAAACAGAATATTAGGAACTATTAGGAAAGGGATAGGTAATAAGACAGTAAATATCATAATGCCACTATATAAATCCATGGTACGCCCACACCTTGAATACTGTGTGCAGCGCTGGTCCTGCCATCGCCAAAAAGATATATTAGACTGGGAAAAAGTACAGAGAAGGGTAGCAAAAATGATTAGGAGGCATGGAATAGCTTCGATATGAGGAGAGATTAAAAAGATTGGAACTTTTCAGCTTGGAAAAGAGAAGACTAAAGGGGGATATGATAGTGTAGGGATGCGACGACTCACCAGTGTGGTGCCTCCTGCGGGTCATCCTGGGAACTAGCTCTTTTCCAGCTCCGGAGCACCCTTTGCTGGCTGATGTCTCGCCTGTTGCTGGCCCCTGTGTCCCTTCCAAACCCCGGTGCCCTTTTCATCTGGGCTCTGCCCCAGCAGTACCCCCACATTCTGGGTCTCCCCTCCCAGGGGAACCCCTAACCCTTTCCCCCACCTTGCCTCAGTGGCTACTGCCAGTCATCATCTAGCCCCCTTTCTCTGGGGCAAACTGCAGTCTGTCATGGCCACTCATCATTAGCAAGAGGTTCGGACCAGCTGCCTCTGCCTATCTCTGGGCTGCTGCCTCTGCAACCCCAGTACCTGTCTTTGCCTTTAACCATGCCCACAGCCTAGGGAGTTGCCAGGCCGGAGCTCTCCAGCTCCTCTTGCCTTTCCCCAGCCCTGCTATGTTCCCTGTACCCTGAGCTCCTGGGCAGCCCGATCCTTCTCCCTCCAAGGCTGGAGAGAGACTCTTCCAGCTTCTGGCCCACAGCCCCGCTTTCAGGGCCAGCTGGGCCCTTATTGAGCTGGCCGCAGCTGTAGCTGCTATTTCAATCAGCCTACCTCAGCTGTTTTAACCCCTGTTCTCCAGGTATGGGGCAGCTGCCCCACTGCAGACAGACATCTATAAAATTGTGACTGGTGTGGAGAAAGTGAATAGGAAAGTGTTATTTACCCCTTCACAAGCCACAGGAACCAGGGATCACCCAATGAAATTAATAGACAGCAGGTTTAAAACAAACAAAAGGAGTTAACCTGTGGAACTCATTGCCAGGGGATGTTGTGAAGGCTAAAAATATAATGGGGTTCAAAAAAGAATGAGATAAGTTCATGGAGGATAGGCCCATCAAGGGCTATCAGCCAAGATGATTAGGGATGTAATCCCATGCTTTGGGTGTCCCTAAGCCTCTGACTGCCAGAAACTGGGACAGGATGATAGGGGATGGATCACTTGATAATTGCCCTGTTCTTTTCATTCTCTCTGAGGCATCTGGCATGTCAGAATCCAGAACTATCTTCCAGCTGACTATCTCATAGCTGTGTTAGTATCGGAACCATTTGGACTTTTTTGCATGTGTGCACTGAGTTATTTTCTACACACTCACAATCAAAGGTCTGCTATTCAGAGAGCATACTCCAGGAGAGGGTTTGTGTATGCTAAACTAATGTGTTTATTATCTGCTCACGTGTCTCCAGGTACTGGCAAACAAATGTCACTTGTGAGAGTTCGGTAGACATGGAACTGGTTCTGCATTACTCTCTTATTCCATCGGTAAGTAAACCAAGTCACCAGCAGCCTAGAGCTGCCATGCTCAGCAGAAGTACTGTCAAATGTATCTTGATTATGTGCAATAATGAATCGATTCCTTGCTGCAATGACAGCTCTCAATTCAGAAACAAGCCACAATAGCGTCAGGCACTGAAACACTGCAAAATGTGGGCAGGAAACTGAAAAATGCTTACAACAATTTTATATGGGAAACAAGCCATCCTAATATCCAGGGGTAGCGAGTTGTAGACACTCGTGATGTCTGGGCTCCAGCAATTTCAGGGACTGGGGGCCTGGCTCCACCAATGTTTGGGGCCGGGTCTCTCTCCTGGCCCCGCCTACCAGCCCCACGTGCCTCCCGCAGTGTCCGCCGGCCCCCACTTGCTGCCCCTGGGCCCTGGAGCCTGCAGCTCCATGCTGACTCTGCTCTACCAGCTCCCCACATCAACTGCTGCCGCAGGGTCCTAGTGCGCCCTAGCCCTGAGCTCCTTCCCACACACCAAACCCCTTATCCCCAGCCCCACAGCCCTCACCTCTGTACCCCCTCCTATCCCCAAACTCCCTCCTGGAGCCTGAACCCCTCACCCCCTCCTATGCTCCCATCCCCAGCCCAGAGCCTATACCCAAACTCCCACCCAAAGCCTGCACCCCTCACCCCCTCTTGCATCCCCACACCCTGCCCCAGCCTGGAGCCTGTGACCCAGCACCCAAACTCCATCCCAGAGCCTGCACCCCAGACCTCCTCCCCCCACCCAAACTCTCCTTAGGCAGGTGGGGGGTGGAGTTTGGAGGGCAGAGTTTGGGGGGTAGGTTCTGGGCACCACCAGAATTTCTACAAACCTACCACCCATGCTGATATCTACAAACATACATATGCCAAATTTCAGTGTTCCCTCATATTGATTTTAAATATACTCTAAGACCTTATGTGTGTACACAACTTGTGTGTGGGCTCTGGGGGGATTTACTTAACCTGTTTCCTTTCATAGAGTTAGCTTATTAGGCTTATTGCCTAGGGGAACTGATTCAGTCATGTTTGTAATCATTCTGGGTGGGCAGGATACTCTGGATCTTTGTGGAACCCAAAGGTTCTCTGCTTTTCATACTCACACCACACCCTGGGCCCAATTGTGAGTTGAGTCTGACTGAGTCTGAGCATCAGGTTTTTGTGGCGGTGTTCCCAGAATGAGATGCTCAGGCTGAGGAAGAGTGTGACTGTCTATCAATAACTTACACACTAAGAGGGCTTAATCACAGCCACTTACACTCACCTTTGGATTTGGTCCCCTATGCTATGGGCCTCTTCCTTACACAGAGAGCTGGATGGGATTTTCTTAAGGAGCATGTAGTTGGGTAGAAGAATCACCCCACGAGGGAGAGGCTGGGGAGAGAAGTCAAAGTCAGATTGTCAACAATCCAAGTGGGAGAAAAGATCACATACTGGTGCAGGAAAGGCATGCTCCAAATTTGTGTTCTTTCCTAGAGTCCATGGCTCATACACTCCCATCTCATAGTTATTCTCCTTTCCTTGTAGTTTGCCATCATTTTGGTGCTGTCCTTCCTTGAAAGAAGAGTGAGCAGGAGTCAGATAGATGGAAAATTGCACCGCCTCAATGGTCACTTTGGAATTGTCATGTGAGTCTGAGCATAACTTGCTGCTGCTGGTCCTGGCCATTTCCAAAGGGATTGCTGTTTTATGCTCCCCTTAACACATAGAGCAGGCTGCTGTGCTCTGCAGAGGTGGGAGGGGAGTGAGATGATGATGAACTTTTAATTCAGGAAGCAGAGTTTGGAGAGGAAATGCCTCTGCACCCCTTACCGTGTCCAGCTCTCGCTGCCGGGTTTCATCAGAAACAAGAAGGCTGCTTCAATCAGTCATTCTGATGTTCTGTATATATCCATCTGCCACAGAAATATCAACTATATTATGGGCTTGATCCCCCTTTCACTGACACCTGATTTGCCCCAGGGCCAATCCACCCATCTCAGTGCAGCACTCCTGATTTACGCAGGGTACCCAAGAGGAGACTCAGGCCCATTGTCTCTGAAGCAGGCCCAATGCCCCTGGCCTGTGGAGAGAGTGTAATGCACTCCCACATGCCTGACTGTCTCCACTAGTCACCGGGTCATTTCTGGAAAGGCTGAAATCCCTTCTAGTGCTGCAGAAAGCTCACCCTACTGGAGCTCAGGGCCCCTGTGGAAGATGAGGGAGGGACTTCTGGTGTCCTCTCCTGTCTCTGAGCAGCCACGCAGTGCTAGACACAGCCTCCCCATAGGTCCTCACAAACCTCTCTACAGGAAGGGATTTGCTAACCCACAGCTGCACTGGGTATTTTGATAAGCACATGTTCCCCACAAGCTGCTTCCACCCCTTTGGTGTCTTATTAGCTAACTGGTCTCCATAGTTCCCTTAATTTAGAATGTGTGGACAGGGATACAATCTGCAGAAATCTACTCCATGAAGGGGCTGATGGCTGTATCTGGAATATACAGCAGCACCCAGTTAAGGAGAAAACTTGGGGCAGCCAGCTAGCAGTGCATATGGCTGTGAACACCCTGTGAAGGGGAAAGTGTGAAGCACTGTACTATTACACACATGGGAACCTCCTTACTAGAGGGCCTGGCCATTTGTTACTGTGAAGTGAGCTTCCACTAGGCCCAGTCAACTCCCGTGTTTTCCCATATGGCTCAAGGATGCCAAAGGACCCACTGAAATGTTTGAATTATCCCATAGAAAGGTGCAGCTGCCTCCCAAGAGCTGGTTACTGCTGCCCAGAGCAGCAGGACACCGTAGGCCTGATGTTGATACACAGAAAAAATGAACAAAAGGCAACCTGTTAAGTCTTTTGGGGTTCAAAGTATGCACAGGTGTCCAGAGCATGGCAGAGAAGAGTAGCAGGGCCCCAGGATGTAGTGTAGCGAGTGCTTTTCTTCTCACTGCCCCATATGCACAGCCATAGGCACTGACTCAGCACCCACCGGCAGCCAAGGTTTGTCTAGGGGTCAGGATTCCCAGGTAGTTTTTGCCATGCACATCCCATGCTGGCCGCAAGGGCCTACCCATCTCCAGAAGTAAGGGACACTGATGCTAATCACAGCACATTTGACAGAGTCCTGCTGTCTCCAAGGTCAGTGGTGATAACAGGGTCAGCCCAACAGGGCGTCACTCCACATCCAGCTAACATGTTCAAATTTTCAGAGCCAAAAGGAAGAGTTTTCAGGAAGAGGACATCATAGATCAGGGAGATGGCTGGAGCTTTATTAAAGAAGTTGATGAAGGAGCCACAGAACTTCCAAAAGCTAGCACAGACCTTGACAGAGACAAAGCTATCACAACACCACTTAGAATCATAGAATATTGGGGTTGGAAGAGACCTCAGGAGGTCATCTAGACCAACCCACTGCTCCAAGCAGGACCAACACCACCTAAATCATCCCAGCCAAGGCCTTTTCACTTCATGAAGGGAAACAGAGTCATAGATTCATAGACCAGAAGGAACTATTAGGATCAGCTATTCTGACCTCCTGTATGACCCAGGCCATGGAACGTCAGCCAGTGATTCCTGTATCAGGTTCATCACTTCTGGCTGAGCCAGAGCACACCCTTTAGAAAGACAAGCAAAGGGAAAGGGGAGCAGAAGAATGACTGGTGGCGTTTGCAATTAAATCAAGTCTGAGGAGCAGAGCAGAGTGGGAACCTTGGATTCAGCAGCAGGAATTGCTCTTTGTTCACAGACCCTTGGATTTTGTTGGGACATTCAGCAACCGATGGTCATTTGGTTTTGCATTTGGAGCTACGGCCAATAAAGTTATGTTCCTGTTTTCGGAAGGTTACCAGCCACTGCGAGTGCCCAAGTGGGCCCAAGGTATGGTGCAGATCACAAAAACCACGCTAGAGAGGCAGGTATTTGTCCATCTTTTCCTTCTCTAGCTCTTCAGTCTGGCATTTGGAGCAACCTTAAACCCAGGAAAGGGGTTACCTTTGCATGGCCGCCTGGGCACTTCTGTAAGGCCTGGTGGCTTCCTCATGCAATAATGCTTCTGGGCATATGGCCTTGGTCAAGCCTGGGAATGAGGTAAGGGCCAAGGTCTGGGAAGCATTAGGGTGCTCTGGATCTGAGCATCAAGAAGAGCTGGTAGCTTGGGGTGGCTGTGGCCTTTTCCCTCCACCCACGTCCCTACCCCATCACCATGGCAAAGACAGGCCGCCTTTGGGACACATCTCATATTAGAGATTTAATATAGCTGTGGTCACTTGGCCAAAGGTCATCATTCTTGCCCCCAACTCCAGTGGCCTCTGCCGTTTGCAAACTGAGTAACTCCAGTTAAGATAGTGGCATTACTCTGGATTTAAACTGGTGTAATTGAGATCAGAGTCTGATCCTCTGTCTCAGGACCTGAGGACACATGCACAGATGTAGCTACACCAGTGTAAATCCCAGTACTGCACCATTATAAATGCAGGCTGGCATCAGCACGGGCTAGCAAGCCTTACACTACAAGCCCCGTATTGCACCGGCATATTGCATCTGCACTGGGGTTTGCAGAGGTGTCATTACTCTGGTACATGCATAGATAGGCGACACTCCTAGGGACTGTTATAGCCAGGGAAACAAAAGACCAATTTCCGTGGTGACTTATGTGGTGGGTTAGTTACTTAAGAGGTACAAATGGGTCAGCATTAATGGACTTATATCAAAGCTATACTCATGTTGCACACTCATGGCCTGATTCTCCGCTGCCAGGCATCCTGTGTCATCCTTGAAGCTGGTGCCAGGCGAGTTCAAAGTGGATGTAAAGTACTACCATTCACAGTCCTGTAACCAGTTGGCACTCACTGTGCACGGTGACAGGAGGCAGAAGGCCTTGGAGACTCAGGCCCACACTCCTCCTTTACTAGGTATTCTCTAGCTGCTTGTGTAACTGCTTCCATTGGTCACCAGTAGATGTATCCCAGGGATTGGCAAAGGCGCCGTACTTGCTAACGTCAGGTAGGGGGTTAGCTGATTAGGTTTTGAATTAGTTTGTTCTTTGAAGGAAACTAGAAGATACTGAAGGATTTCTCATTCTGTCAGGATTTCCTGTATTTTTGTCACCTTCCTGCCCTGTTGGAAGGTCACTTAGCATCAAGGAGTCCTTGACAGTGAGAAGGTGCCCTGTGCATGTGCAGAGCTGCAGCTCATTCAGTCACAAGAGGAGACCAGGACCTTGATTCTGGTCACAGGGGCCTCATTAGAACACCGGTGTAACTCCACAGACCCCCCCTGGAATGGATCCACTTTCCCCGCTGTGACACTAACCAGTGAGAGGAGGCTGGGGCTGAGCAGGTATTGACTGACGGTAGTTCACAGTTGGACAAGGATTTCAGAACTGACAATAACAGCCTGGCATCCTTTGCTTTCTCTCCAGCCATTGTGCTTCTCATAGGAGCCACTGAAGTGGGCCTTTCATATTTCCCTTTCTTCGCCTGCCTCTCGACAGAATTCCAGATCACAGGGTCTGTACTGGGATTCTTCTACACGTTCACTTGGTAAGTGGTGTTACCCTGAGATGCAGCCCCTGGCTGGCTGGGCTTAATCCTGCAAAGCACTGAACACTGACTTCAGTGGGACTCCTTGTGCTTAAGTGTTTTGCTGGACCAGGGCCACAGTGCTAAGAAATTGCAGAACTGAACCCTGTTTGGGTCACTCACCGCTTTTCACCACCCACAGCACTGTTTAGAGTATGTGTTCTGTGTATCTTTATACTGGAGAGCAGTGTGCTGGGGACACTGGAGGGCAGCTTGGGATAGGGGGACAGGGTACTGGAGAGCAGCATGGGGTATCATGGCAGTACTGGAGAGCAGCACGGGAGGAGAGTAACACTAGTGTGTTTTCCAGGTTCGTAATCATGATCACAAACATTGTGCAGTGCCCACATGGACAAGTAAGTTTCTATTTCTGTCTGATGATGACTTTATTTTATATGTTACCAATGTTTATGATGCCACCTGGGGCACTTTAGCAACAGAGATTTAACTAGAAAGCCAAATAATCCAACCAAAAGTTCAATCCACTGCTAAGGAAAATAAATGTGTTCAACATCCTTCCCAGAAGATGCCTAGCCTGGGGTTTTGAGGGGTAACTGAGAGGAGTAAATGCCACAGATGGGGTCCCCAACTGAGAAAGTCCTTATGCCAAGAGCTTCCAGATGGAGGAAGAGGAAGAACCCTAGAGCCATGCACAAAAATGCGCATGTAATTGCCCACCTAATTTGCACACCTAGTCCCGTGACTGCATGTGCAAATCAGATATCTACATAGGCTCTTGGACTGTCAGAGGTCAGATTATCCCCCACATCCAAAACTACATGGTATGCATGCCAGGACTTTGATTCCCTGAAGAAATTAGGGCTCCCACTCTTGGGCCTGATCTACATGGAGCTTCATTTACTTCAGTGGGGCTCTTCATCATTGTAAAGGGTTTGCTAGCATGGATCCAGTTGCAGGATTGGGGTCAAGGTGGGCACATTGAATGTGCCTGGCACTAGGGGTCTCAAGCTGAGAACCTGGCTTGGAAGGTTTAAACTCAGGCCTGAGCACACTTCCCATTTGGTCTGCCTGCTGTAGTTGGGTAAGGTGGTGAGACAGCCTGGCAGAGCTGGAAAATAGCTGAGAGACAGCCCTAGTGTTTTGAACTGAGCACAGAGCCTGACAGAAAGCATCACAACTTTGTAGAGATATGCATTTGCTTTGTCCAAATTTTGCCCCCTATGTTGGTTAAGAAATAAGTAGTTGTGCAGCATCAAACTGTTGGTGTTTGTGATGGAGCCTCACTTCCCTGAGTGCCTCGCACAGGGGACAGGCTGCCCTGCCTTCTGGGGCTGAGAGTACAGTGGATCTGCAAGACGCAGAAACCATGGCACTAACAGCTGAGAGCCCAATTCCAGCATGACATACAAGGATTTCCTTCTGAGGGAGTGCCCTGTCATGGGCTAGTCCAGTGCCCTGTCCCTGACTAGTCTAGCCTAGGAGCTGGGGAGGCCCTTAGTGGGGAGGCGAGGCCTCGCTAGTTGGGTTAGATACCTGGGAGCTGGGGAACTGCAAAGTCTGACTGTGTCCAGTAGACTCAGTAGAGAATTCCCATCACAACAGCGTCTTCAGTCTCATCTCTGACCGGAGACATGGTACTGGGCTGACTGCAAGTAGACTGAGATTTACAAATAAATATATTTACACTAAAACAAACAGGAAGGGCTTCTCCCACAGGACAACGCGTACTGTGCTGCCAGCTAACCCCTGACCTTGTATGTCACCGTTTTGTAGCTTTTAAGACTAGAAGGGGCAGTTATGATCAGCTAGTCTGACCTCTTGTATAGGCCAGCTCAAAGACTTTTACTTGGGAATTCCTGCATCAAACTCAGAACATATGGTTGAACTCAAGCAGATGCTGTAGAAAGAGACTGGCAGCCTTGATTTAAAGACATCAAGTGATGGAGATTCCACTATCTCCCTTGGGAATCTGTGTCGATGGCTAGTTACCTGCATTGTCGGAAATTGTGCCCCATTTTTTTAGACAAGTGTCCCTTGCTCCCCATTCTCCCTCTTCCCTTATCCTGTCACAGCAAACCCTATGAGCGCAGAGGGAGCAGCAACTCCTTAGGTCCTGATCCGGCAAGGCACTTAAGCACATATGTAAGCCCATTCAGACCAATGGGAATTGATATGTGCTTAAGCGTGCTGCTGGATCTGGGTCTTATGGCCACATTTTTTACAGGTATTTAGATGCCAGAAAAGGCAGAGAGTGGCATTTTCAAAAGCACCCAGCGCCCAAAACTGGCCTTTAGTGCTCTTGTCTCCACCTAGCAGTAAGCACTATCATGGGATGTAGAGGAACAATCAGAGCTCTGACCGGGGGAAAACCTGCACAACGTTGCTGTGCTGAGCACTCGAATCCCATGGTGATGAGTGTGGTACAAATGCGAGAGAGAAAGAGAGAGAGAAGCAAGGAGACAGACAGGCTTGCTGACATCTCACTCTGGTTTGACGGTGGTGGTTTTGTATACCAAAGATGGTGATGGGCCACAGCTTGTGGAATGTGACTCCACACTCACACAGACCACGAGGCAGGGGGAGATAGCAGTCACTCCACAGGGGACATGTTCCTCTTTAAGGAGGCACCCTGATACCCAGCTGCACATTGCTCTAGAGTGTCTGTGCCTGTACTTCACTCTCCCCTCCATACTCTTTGGACTTATCCCACCATCAGGAGTTCTATGACATTTGTACATTCGGCTTTCCCCACCCAGGTGATGGGAGACTATGAGAAGATCATATTTTATTGGCCTTCCCTGTTCTGTCTGTTTTTTCTACTGGGCCGCTTTGCCCTGATGTTTGTGAAAGCACTGAGGGTTCACTTAAAGATGGATGTGTCAAATGTGAGTATTCCGGGTAACTGCTTCCAGTTTATTAAGCTCTCTCTCCCCATTTCCTGGGAAAACTCCTTCGCTGACCCCTGGATTAAGCAGGATTTAACCAGTGCATAGACTTTGTGCTGGTGCACCTCTGCACTAGGGTGAATTTTACCCTTAGCCAGTAATAAGAATTGATTTCACACCAGAGATCTTGGCACATTTCTAAAAATCACCACCCACCTGACTTAAAACATGGCAGAGCACCTCTCCCTGCAAGACCCCGTGATGGACTTCAGTGCTGGCTAGCCACTCAAGTAATTACCCAGTGTACTGGGCAGGCTAGTATACTGCGTTCCATGATTGCAGTGTGGATATACTCGGCATTACATGGGATGAGCAGGGTCAGCGCTTCCATTTAGGCAGCCTATGCAATCGCCTAGGGCGCCAGGATTATTGGTGGGCGGCATTTTGCCGGAGGGGGCGGCAGGCGGCTCCAGTGGAGCTGCCGCAGTCGTGCCTGCGGACGATCGGCTGCTCCCACCGCTCCGGTGGACCTCCTGCAGGCACCACTGCGGCAGCTCCACCAGAGCCGCAGACCAAGCGGACCCTCCGTAGGCACGACTGCGGCAGCTCCACTGCAGCCACGGGACCAGGGGGTGGGGCTGCGAAATTGCTGTGCGCCTAGGGCGCTAAAATCCCTAGCACCGGTCCTGGGGATGAGCATCCCAGGAGAGTCAGGAGGGAAAGTCTAGAACAAGCTATGTTCAAAGCTAGGAATGCAGGAACAGTCATAGCAACTACACAAGAGCCACACTTGCTTAGATGCTGCCTGGAATGGCCCTTGGGTTTACATAGGGCAGGGAGTCAATTAGGAGCCATGAGGCTGCTGTCTATCAAACCCTTGAGGAGGAACGCAGTCTGTGTCCACAGCAAGTCATAGGAAATGGAGCGCAAGCTGGTTACAGCTGCTGCTGGGTGGCAGCCTGGAGATGCCAACTGCCTGGCAGCTCTGCAGGCCTGGGCTTTAGAAAGGTCCGTATGTTCTGCCCCCTTGGCCCCCTCAGAACTCCACCCAGTCTCCCCTGTGGCTAAGATCTTCACCCAGTCTTGGATTAATAACAGGAAAGGTTCAAATAATCCTCAAGGTCCTTAATAACAAAAATGATTCAGAGTCCCCAAAATAAAGTCCATAACACAAAAGTTTATAGTCAGCCCTTGTTCTTCTGCCACTCACGGAGCTCTTCTGCTATCCCAGTCTGCTTCATCCGAACAACCAGCCCTAGCCCCAGCCTTGTTGTCATGTCAGCCTCACCATGCATCTTTCTGCTGCTCTTTGTAAGGAATCCCCTGATCCAACCTAGGTATGCCTCTTCAGTAATCAGGTTGCTGACCCCAGGCCCTCCCACCAGCTATTAAGGTGTGAGCCCTCTGTTAGCCACAACCCTCTCCCTGTGGCTGCCAGTGTAAGCAGAGTGGGTTGCACTCACCTCTTGAACACCCCACTCCCAGATGAGTCTAGTGCTGCCATTCTCTTCGGCTCCCAGCATGCCTACAGGTGTCAGCCTACCTCTACAGGTCTTCTGTGGCTCAGCCCTCCGGCCTCACACAGTCCAAAACCGCTTCCGGGGGTAACAAATTCAAAATAGAAGCAGTTCCTTGCCTATCAGGGCCAGTTACAAACAAACTAGTTTCTGATCCATCTGGAATTGAATTGGCAGGGTCTTTCTGAACTCCTGCCATAGCTGGTGGGCAGCAGTGAGCCCTGCGTGGCCTGGCTCAGGTCCTTTTGCTGCAGCCTAAAGAGCACCCCTCCTCATTCCTCTGGCTCCAGCAAGGAACTGACCTGCTGAGAGTAGGTAGCTCCTTGGTTGGCTGTTGTTGGTCCCCAGCCATTCTGGCTGCTGCAGAGCCAGATCTCCCTGGTTCCCCAAATGGCTGCTCTTTTCCTCTCAGAGAACTGTGTCTTTGGGTGGGGTTCAGCAGAGCAGTGGGGCCACCAGTAGGAGGCTGCAAAGGCCTGATGTACCCCCATCACAGTAAGGTATCTTCATAACTAAGATCATAAGAACATAGGAGCAGCCATACTGAGTCAGACCAAAGGTCCATCTAGCCCAGGATCCTGTCTTCCAACAGTGGCTAATGCCAGGTGCTTCAGAGGGAATAAACAGAACAGGTAATCATCAAGTGATCTATCCCCTGTTGCCCATCCCCAGCTTCTGGCAGCAGAGGTTTAGAGGCACCCAGAGCATGGGGTTGCATCCCTTCCCATCCTGGCTAATAGCCATTGATGGATCTATTTTCCATGACTTTATCTAGTTCTTCTCGAACCCTGTTATAGTTTTAGGCTTTGCAACATCCCCTGGCAATGAGTTCCACATGTTAGACCGGCCTAATACAGCACCCACAAGGCAGCACTGGATCTATATGTTTGAATCTGCTGTCTTTTCCCTAGTGGAATGAAGAACATTCTTTGATATGCTGACAATCCCTGTTCCTTTAAAACAGCAGGAAAATCATTTTCTGGAGGTGCATCAGGCTCAGCATGTCAAACGTCTGGTCAGGAAGCCCCCAGAGCGGTGAGCATGGCATCTTCATTTCAGATCCGGAACACCGAGCCATAGAGAGTTCAGATTTAGTTCCGATGAGCTTCTAAATCTGCTGATATTTATTGACTGACATGCACACTGGGGCCTTGCCTGCTCACCTGGGGTGAGCCAGGGACAAGGCATGTTCTCATAGACTCATAGACTCATAGACTCTAGGACTGGAAGGGACCTCGAGAGGTCATCGAGTCCAGTCCCCTGCCCTCATGGCAGGACCAAATACTGTCTAGACCATCCCTGATAGACATTTATCTAACCTACTCTTAAATATCTCCAGCGATGGAGATTCCACAACTTCCCTAGGCAATCTATTCCAGTGTTTAACTACCCTGACAGTTAGGAACTTTTTCCTAATGTCCAACCTAAATCTCCCTTGCTGCAGTTTAAGCCCATTGTTTCTTGTTCTATCATTAGAGGCTAAGGTGAACAAGTTTTCTCCCTCCTCCTGATGACACCCTTTTAGATACCTGAAAACTGCTATCAGGTCCCCTCTCAGTCTTCTCTTTTCCAAACTAAACAAACCCAATTCCTTCAGCCTTCCTTCATAGGTCATGTTCTCAAGACCTTTAATCATTCTTGTTGCTCTTCTCTGGACCCTCTCCAATTTCTCCACATCTTTCTTGAAATGCGGTGCCCAGAACTGGACACAATACTCCAGTTGAGGCCTAACCAGCGCAGAGTAAAGCGGAAGAATGATTTCTCGTGTCTTGTTTACAACACACCTGTTAATGCATCCCAGAATCACGTTTGCTTTTTTTGCAACAGTATCACACTGTTGACTCATATTAAGCTTGTGGTCCACTATGACCCCTAGATCTCTTTCTGCCATACTTCTTCCTAGACAGTCTCTTCCCATTCTGTATGTGTGAAACTGATTGTTCCTTCCTAAGTGGAGCACTTTGCATTTATCTTTATTGAACTTCATCCTGTTTACCTCAGACCATTTCTCCAACTTGTCCAGATCATTTTGAATTTTGACCCTGTCCTCCAAAGCAGTTGCAATCCCTCCCAGTTTGGTATCATCCGCAAACTTAATAAGCGTACTTTCTATGCCAACATCTAAATCGTTGATGAAGATATTGAACAGAACTGGCCCCAAAACAGACCCCTGCGGAACCCCACTTGTTATACCTTTCCAGCAGGATTGGGAGCCATTAACAACTACTCTCTGAGTACGGTTATCCAGCCAGTTATGCACCCACCTTATAGTAGCCCCATCTAAATTGTACTTTCCTAGCTTATCTATAAGAATATCATGCGAGACCGTATCAAATGCCTTACTAAAGTCTAGGTATATCACATCCACCGCTTCTCCCTTATCCACAAGGCTCGTTATCCTATCAAAGAACGCTATCAGATTGGTTTGACATGATTTGTTCTTTACAAATCCATGCTGGCTATTCCCTATTACCTTACCACCTTCCAAGTGTTTGCAGATGATGCCTTTGATTACCTGCTCCATTATCTTCCCTGGCACAGAAGTTAAACTAACAGGTCTGTAGTTACCTGGGTTGTTTTTATTTCCCTTTTTATAGATGGGCACTATATTTGCCCCCTTCCAGTCTTCTGGAATCTCCCCCGTCTCCCATGATTTCCCAAAGATAATAGCTAGAGGCTCAGATACCTCTTCTATTAACTCCTTGAGTATTCTAGGATGCATTTCATCAGGCCCTGGTGACTTGCAGGCATCTAACTTTTCTAAGTGATTTTTTACTTGCTCTTTCGTTATTTTCTCTTCTAAACCTACCCTCTTCTCGTAAGCATTCACTATACTAGACATTCCTTCAGACTTCTCAGTGAAGACCGAAACAAAGAAGTCATTAAGCATCTCTGCCATTTCCAAGTCTCCCGTTACTGTTCCCCCCTCCTCATTGAGCAGTGGGCCTACCCTGTCCTTAGTCTTCCTCTTGCTTCTAATGTATTGATAAAAAGTCTTCTTGTTTCCCTTTATTCCCATAGCTAGTTTGAGCTCATTTTGTGCCTTTGCTTGTCTAATCTTGCCTCTGCATTCCTGTGTTATTTGTCTATATTCATCCTTCGTGATCTGACCTAGTTTCCATTTTTTATATGACGCCTTTTTATTTTGTAGGTCACGCAAGATCTCAAGGGTAAGCCAAGGTGGTCTTTTGCCACATTTTCTATCTTTCCTAACCATCGGAATAACTTGCTTTTGGGCCCTTAATAGTGTCCCTTTGAAAAACTGCCAACTTTCCTCAGTTGTTTTTCCCCTCAGTCTTAATTCCCATGGGACCTTGCCTATCAGCTCTCTGAGCTTACCAAAATCCGCCTTCCTGAAATCCATGGTCTCTATTCTGCTGTACTCCCTTCTACCCTTCCTTAGAATTGCAAATTCTATGAGTTCGTGATCACTTTCACCCAAGCTTCCTTCTGCTTTCAAATTCTCAACAAGTTCCTCCCTATTAGTTAAGATCAAGTCTAGAACAGCTTCCCCCCTAGTAGCTTTTTCAACTTTCTGAAATAAAAAGTTGTCTGCAATGCAGTCCAGGAACTTATTGGATTGTCTGTGCCCCGCGGTGTTATTTTCCCAACATATATCTGGGTAGTTGAAGTCCCCCATCACCACCAAATCTTGGGCTTTGGATGATTTTGTTAATTGTTTGAAAAAAGCCTCATCCACCTCTTCCGCCTGATTAGGTGGCCTGTAGTAGACTCCCAGCATGACATCACCTGTGTTTTTTACCCCTTTTAGCCTAACCCAGAGACTCTCCACCCTTCTGTCTCCTATGTCCATCTCCACCTCAGACCAAGTGTGTACATTTTTAATATATAAGGCAACACCTCCTCCCTTTTTCCCCTGTCTATCCTTCCTGAGCAAACTATACCCATCCACACCAACATTCCAGTCGTGTGTATTATCCCACCAAGTTTCAGTAATGCCAATAATGTCATAGTTGTATTTATTTATTAGCACTTCCAGTTCTTCCTGCTTATTACCCATACTTCTTGCATTTGTATAAAGGCATCTAAGATACTGGTTTGATCTCGCCTCCCAGCTTTGCCCTGACCCTCCTTCCTCTCTGCCATTATAGCCCGTGCTCCCTCCTGTTTCCAACCCATCTCCCAGGTCTTGTTCCCCACTTACCTGTGGGCTTTGCTCACCTGTCCCCGTCGAACCTAGTTTAAAGCCCTCCTTCTCTGGCCACTGGGAGGATCCCTGATCATCCATGATGGGCCTGCACCATCTCTCCTCTGAACGGCATCCATAAGCAGTGCACTAGACCACTCTGTCTCCTATCTTCTTCACCTCAGACTCAGAGGCTGTGGGAGTGTGGAGGTTCCTGATGTGAGCCCCAAGTGGCTTTGTGCTGGAAAGCAGGTAGGCTGCTGAGAATGGGTGTGAAGGAGAAAGACTGACACCTGTTTAGGCCAGGTGGGGCCTCTGCAGACATGCCAAGTGGGAGGGAAGTTTGGGGTAGGAAGGAGTGCTGGGTTGTTTTTATGGAGAGGGAGGGAACGATGCTGGAATGGGTTTGGGGCCTTGAAATGCCTCTAGTGTCCCTGTGTCATCACCGAACATTTCAGGTCTGTTTATCCATCTTCATCCATTAACAGAAAGGCTCAGAAATCTTGGTTCCAGCGCAAGGTGTATGAATGGGACCCATGCTTTCAGTTCCCAGGCAGAATGATTGGCACATCTGCACTAGCCTTAATCTGCCTGTACATTGTAAGTAAACTGCACACTTGTTTCCTGAAAAGAATCCCTCCAAATGGAGCACAATGTCACACAGCCCTTGTGTTCTTTGTAAGGATTGCAGTCCAGGTTGTTGAAAAAACAGCTCTCCCATAAATCTCTGCCATTAAACTAAAACAAGGACCATCTACGTATCTAACAGAGCTACTGGCTACTTTAAGACCAGAATCCATAGTCTACTGGCTTCCTGACCAGGGTACCTTCCAACTAGGCCAATGGGTGTTTGATGGGAGTTTATCTTCTTCAAGATAGGTTGCTTGAGATGCAAGCAGGAGAGAAAAGGCTACCAAGTATGTGTGTGTCACATGAAATACATGATACTCATGTGTGAGTGGTTTCAGAGTGGTAGCTGTGTTAGTCTGTATCAGCAAAAAGAACGAGGAGTACTTGTGGCACCTTAGAGACTAAGGGGTTTTAGCCCATGAAAGCTTATGCTCAAATAAATGTGTTAGTCTCTAAGGTGCCACAAGTACTCCTCCTTCTTCGTGTGTGAGTGTATTTATATTATGTTGTACCCTGTGAATACTTACGAGTTTGCTTAATTCTAGGCATCCTGGTCTTCTTCAGTGTCTGGTCCAAAATCAGTGGAGATTAACTCCAACAACATTCTTTGAGGGACAAAATTTGTCTACATACACTTGCTGTCATTTAAAGGTTAAGATGAATCCCCATATATGAAAGGCAATGTGTGTTTAAAATCAAATGCAACAGGTCGGATTCCCACAGAATCACACAAGGAATGAATGTGGCTCTGTGTGATTATATGACATGTAGTGTTATTCTGTAGAAGTGGCCAATGACAAGATTGCTAAACTGCTGTTTTTTATCTATGTTTTCTGCAGTTTATTGTTATTGAGTTTTACATTTACAAGGAAGTCTCCGAAGGGCTGAAGATATTGGATCAGAGATTTGAAGAGCTTGTTGATTCTAGCAATGGCTCAGAAGTACTTGTATCAGCTGTCTTGCAGCTGAAAGAGTTTATTAATGTCACTCAAGGTACAGACATGTCATTTTTTAAAGGTGGAATGAGTGCAATACTTTTATTAAAAAGCAGAATGAACTCATAGTTCTTAAGGTTTACCCACAGCCCATCCTAATCAATCGGATTCCTTCCAGGATTTTGACACATTAGTTCCAAATGGGAATGAAAACAAAAAAACATTTCTCATAAAATGAAATTCAAACAAAAATCATTTGGGGTCCATTGAGATGGAAAATGGCATTTCAGAATTGACATTTTAAATTTAAGGAAAATTTTTAAAAAATCAAAAATTCAAAATGAAAAATCATTTCAAAATGAAGAATTGAAACAGTCGATTCTGAAAGTGTTGAAATGGAATATTTCAACACCATCAAAATGCTTTTTTTTCTAGTTTTCCCCCCAAATCAAAATTTCATGAAAATTGGCTCATTCCCACAAAAGTTTTGATTCAACAAAATATCATTTTCTGATAGAAAAACTTTCAATTGGAAAATTTTTGACCAGCTCTAGCTAGATACTTAGTCCCTAATACTGAAGCAAAACAATATGATGAAGCATGAATTGTCACGTTACCTGTTGCCTAGTGTTTTGGTTGTTGAACACTGAGTAACTTGGAGTTTGACAGTAGAGAGACGGCAGACCAAAGAACAGGAGAAAAATGGTTATGTGTATTCTTTTAAACATCTTTGCTCAGCTGGCCCCGGAAAGAGGTTTGAGTGGGATGGCTTCATTGAGTTATGGCTGGTGTCTGAGGAAAGCTTTGTTTTTATTAAGTAAAGGAGTTTAAAATAATTGATTTGAATTTCATAGCTTTAAAAGTCAAAGGGAACAATTCAGACCATTGAGTTTGACCTCCTGCATAGCACAGGCCAGAGATTTCACCCGATGATTCGTACATTAAGCCCAATAGGTACATGTGTGGCTAAACTAGAGTACGTTTTTAGAAAGACATTCAGCTTTGATGTAAAGACTCCAAGAGAGGGCAAACGGTTAGGAGGACACAACAAAAGGGGTTCCCTCTAAGTATAAATCTGACTCGGGCCCAAGAGCCTGAAAGCTGTCTATGGTTATTTGTAAGATGAATTGGAGATCACAGTCTAGTTCCTACTGGACAATTTTCCATATTGCAAAAAGCTTCCTCACAGCTAACATGAATTGTAGTTGTTACCTTTATCAGTTTGTTGTCTCAGCAGAGAAACTGAGGACTGAACATTGAGACTAAGCTGCATGTTAGGAGAGTAATGTAGGAAAACTTACACTTCCAAATTTTGACATGTGAGAATCCAAGATCTTTGTTCTGCTCAGTATAAATTTGGATTTGAGTACATAATTCTGATCCAGGGCTTTGGTTTGGGCTCAACTCTATAATTAAATGATTAATAAATAATCAAAGCATTTCTGAGCGACTAGGCAAAAAGTGTTCTAAATAGAAATGCGTCCAAGCAAAGGCACTGAGGGTTTTCAAAAGGAGGCTGGATAGCCATCTATCTTGGATGGTTTAGACACAACAAATCCTGCATATTGGCAGGGGGTGAGACTAGATGACCCTTGTGGTCCCTTCTAACTATGGTTCCATGATTCTATGTGTACAAAATAGCTGTGAACTTTGTGCTGAGTTAAAATAGTTTTGTAATCATGTCATGGGAGCTGCGGGGAAAACATTCTGAACAGATGGTTCCTTTTCTTTTTCTTCAGGTGTTTGGATTTTCACCACCTTTGCTGCCTCCCTAACGTGTGTAAGCTACGTATTTCACATCTTAGCCTGCTACAGGTATGGACATGCAGCAGATTATCAACTCAATTCTCAGAGGTGCTAAGAGTCCTCAAGTACCATGGAGTTTATTGGGAGTTGCAGACACTAGTCAACTCAGCACAGGCACTTGATAGCTTCCAGGATTGTCCCCTCCTCAGGGATTCACAACCTTTTTCTTTCTCAGGCCCCCCTCCATGCTATAAAAACTCCACACCCCACCTGTGCCACAACAACTGTTTTTCTGCATATCCAGTAGATTAAAAGCCAGGGCTGGCATTAGGGAGTAGCAAGGAGAGTAATTGCCTGGGGCCCCACACCACAGGGGGCCCATGAAGCTAAGTTGCTTGGGCTTTGACTTCAGCCCTGGGCAGTAGGTCTCGGGTTTCAGCTTTCTGGGGCACATGGCATCGGCCACTGTCAGAAGACAGGATACTGGGCTTGATGGATCTTTGATCTGATCCAATATGGCTGTTCTTATGTTCTTTATGTTCTGCCCTGGGCCCCAGTGAGTCTAACGCCAGCCTTGCTCTCTGGTTTATTTTGGTGGATACCCTGAAACCTGCTCATGGCCCCCAGGGAGCCCCCAGACCTCTGTTTGCCCTAGAACTCTATTCTCCATTCCATCGGCACTCAGTTGGAGGCGTCTCTATTATCTACCCTGGGCTTCACACAGTTCTAGGCCCTGATGGGTGTTGAAGACACATCGGTCCACACAATCCTCCAATTTTATATAATTTATTAACTAAGCTAAATAATTCAAAATAAAACACAACCTAAACAAATTGGAATAAAGTGGGTTAATATCAAATCATCAGCTTACTCTAATTATCAGGTTAATTAATCCAAACTGCACAATTCCTTGCAAACTTTATCAAATCACGTGGGAAGACAGCAGACCTTGTCTAGCTATAAGCCTTGGAAAAATAGGGCATTTTTTATTTCAATGCTAATTGAAAGTTACTGATATTCCAGACAAACAGCTTTTTAAATTTAACTAGCAAACAAAAAGTTGTGTGAAACTAAGTTTCTCGGGATTTAAACACACACCACTCAACCCATAAAATATGAGTGTGCCATAAGCTTATTGAGCGATGAGCAATTAGGCCCTGAACCTATTGAACCTTATTGCAGGCTGTTTGAGGAACCGTAGTCAACTACATTCTGAGTGTTCTATCCACATGCACACTGTCAGCTGCTAGAGTTAAAAGGACAAGGGTGAGAATGCCAAGGTGGAGGTGTCCCTCTGCTAATAAAAACTGGGGAAAAAAAATCCTTGTCAGGTTGATACTTATGCATGATCTTTGCCTTGACTCTTGACATTTCATTCAGTTTCAGAAAATTAGTATGTGGTTGGAAAGATTAGCTGGTGGTTGTGGTTTTCTTGGACCCGCTGGCTAACTCAACAGACTTGCTGAGTGACTAGAGCTGGGGTTCTCAAACGTGATTGCACCGTGACCCCCTTAAGACAATAAAAATTACTACACGACCCCAGTAGGGGGTACCAAAGTGTAAGCCCATCTGAGCCCTGCTGCCCAGGGCTGAAGCCCTCCAGCTTTGGCTTTGGCCCCAGGTGGTTGGGCTTGGGCTTTGGCTTTGGCCTTGGGTGGTTGTGCTCGGGCTTTGGCCTTGGGTGGTTGTGCTCGGGCTTCGGTTTTGGCCCGTACCCCAGCAAGTCTAACACCGGGCCTTGCAACCCCATTAAAACAGGTTTGCAACCTACTTTGGTGTCCCGGCCCACAGTTTGAGAACCGCTAGGCTAGAGGTTGCTTGCCTGTAGATGCCAAATCTTGGATGATGTGTGTTGCTGGACTCTGGCACCTCAGTGACTGTCTGAGAAAGGGAAGGAAGCACAAGCCCTTTGTCAAGCCTGGTAGCATCACCACACCAGAGGCCATTAGCCAGAAGTAATAGCTTCTTCTTTTCCTTCCATTTTTTGGGGATGGTGCCCTGACTGATTCCTCCCCCTTGGAACCCCTACTCTACTCTGAAGTTTCTTGGCAAAGCAGAATGGGGCATTCCTCCTCTAAAGTCATAAACATCACCCAGTGGGACTGGATTAGGTCACCTTCATGCAAATAAAGAGACTTTCCTTGCCAATAAGCATTATCAATCAGTCAGCAGACCTGAAAATACTTTGAAACATTTTAGGAGATAAGATCAACTCTTCCTGGTTATGGGTCAGTTCACAGAGATTATCTCAACCATCCCATACAAGGTCCAACTCAAGAACCCAAAATAAATTGGAAAAACTACAGAGCTAGCAAAATGTTGCAACTGAAATAATAGAAAATCAATCACTCATCTTCATTCAGCCATACACATAAAACAAAGTTATTTATTCTAAGATTAAACAAGAGTCCTTTGTCTACAGACAGATACTTCTCTTTTTGTATTTTGGTACTCAGTGGCTATCAGCGGTTTAACTTTAAACAGGGTTTTGACACACACAGTCTTGGTGAAAGGTTACACTTTACCTCTGTCTTTTACTCTTGAAATCACAATTTTGGATTAAATTTTCATGTAAGGCCCCTGTCGCAATTAAAGTGCTCTTAGCCTGTATGGTATGTAGACCAGATTCTATTTTACAGATGTACTGCTGAGTCTTAGATAGTAAAACTCCTGTTGAAGCAAAGGATAATCCTTCAGTGTTGTATATTGTACTGTGTTGTGATATACCAAAAATTGTGCTTTGGGTGGCATGCCCAATAACGCACAATGTGTGCCATTGCTCCCCTTGCTTCTATGTTTATTGCATTAATCCATGATGCCTTTAGGTCTAGATTGCTGAGCCCTTTGACATTCAATCAAATCATCCGACATAGCTCCTCTGTGATCAAACAGTCAAACAAAGTTATTGAGTGAATAAAATCTCCAATTTATTTGTGTGAAACTTTTTACAACTAATTTTGACACCTTTATTCAGGAAACACATGAAGCGGCTGTGGGCAGGGAAGAAACATTTCCTTCCACTAAGATCTCATGAGCCTGCTTCTTCTCAAAGTGTGGTAAGTTCTCATTGCTTTTCCCCAAAAGTTCCCAGCCCGTAGCTCTGATTTGCTAACACTTGGAATTCAATGGGGCAACTCGTGAATGTAGTTAGGGTTACCAGATGTCCTGATTTTATAAAGACAGTCCCTACTTTTGGGTCTTTTTCTTATATAGGCTCCTATTACCCCCCCACCCATCCTGATTTTTCACATTTGCTGTCTGGTCATCCTAAATGTAGTTTACACGTGCGCTCCAGTATTTTGCAAGATGAGGCCATAGTTTTAATGAGTGAGTGCAATATTCTATGGGCCTGATTCTGTAACATGCTAATCTCATTGTATGATGGCTTCACAATGTAAAACTAATGTAAAAGGCAGGCTTATGCCAAAAGTTACCTACAGTACTGATTCAGAGTGGTCTGAATCAGACAGCTGCTGTATTACAGTCTAGGGGTGGGACATGGACACTGCACCAAAGGGAGGGAAATGGGCATGGGAAGAGTAAAGGGGATTTATCCCACCAGAAAGGCATATACCTGCTCATACTAAATGACAGTTATGCTGAACTCCTCCAGCAGCAAAGAAATGGTGCAGATTCCCAGCCTCACTGTTCTCCAAATCTTACTATTACCAGCACCTCAACCCTGTGGCTGGGGCACAGACCCACTCCAGCTCTCCTTGCTGCCCCACTAGCGAGGCTGGGCTACTCCTTGCACACAGCACTGGTAGGTAGGTGGGGTAAAGAAGTGGTTCCTAACTGAACTGATGTTCAGTCACACAGAGACGTGCTGCGTTTCCTGGTATTTGGGTTTGATTCCTGTGCAACGACTGTGAGGAGGGAACACAAACATTTGTCAGGGTGGAGGGAGTGAAAGAGAAGCCAGCATCAGGCTGGAACTGACTTTTTGAAAAGTCTGGCAGGGGAGGCATGCCTGGCTGCAGCCACAAGCCTTGGCTCTGGAGGAGGCATGCCCAGGCAGGCACTCTAAGGCCTGGTCTACACTGTGGGGGGGATCAATCTAAGATACGCAACTTCAGCTATGAGACTAGCGTAGCTGAAGTCGATGTATCTTAGATCGAATTCAAATTACTTACTTCGCATCCTCGCAGCGCCGGATCGATGGCTGCGGCTCCCCATCAACTTTGCTTCTGCCTCTCGCACTGCTGGAGTTCAGCAGTCGACGGGAGAGCAATCAGGGATCAATGTATCGCGTGTATGCTACACGCGATAAATCAATTCCTGATAGATCAAGCGCTACCCGCCAATCCAGCAGGGGGTGTAGACATACCCTAAGAGCACTGAAGATGAGCCAGCTGGTTTGCACCAGTGTAAATTGGGATTTTCCCACTGCAGCTTCACTATAGGGAGCCACTAAACACTTCATCAACTGTACAGTCATGGACGTGCCTTAGAATCGGGCCCACCCACACCAGCTGCTGCAGTTTAGCACGGACAGTTCCAGTGCTCAAGCAAAACCCAGACCACTTTTCCATTCTGTCCTTCAAGTTTTTCTCACCCTATTCATATTAGTGGGGTCCTGGGTGTCCTGTTTCCCACCCTTTGGATAAAAGTCCTCAGTCCTAGCTTACGAACACTCTGTAGCCGAGGTGAGGGTTTGTGGTATCTGAGGGCTTGGCTACACTTGAAATGCTCCTGCAGCTGTGCCGCTGTAGCGCTTCAGTGTAGCCCCTACCTGTGCTGACAGGAGGGGTAGGTAATCCAGCTCCCCCAAAGCAGTAGCAAGGTTGATGGAAGAATTCTTCTGGCAACCTAGCTCTGTCTACACCAGGGGTGAGGTCAGCTTAACTACATCGCTCAGAGGAGAGGACTTTTTACACCTCTGAGCAGCATGGCTGGGTCAACTTATCTTTTTAGTGTAGACCAGACCTGAGACTATTGCTACTTGCTCTTAGCATTCTTAGGCTATGACTACTTAAAATACTGCCATGGTACAGCTGCACCGCTGGAGTGCGTCAGTGTGGATACTCATGGCAGTGACAGAAGGGGTTCTCCCATCACGCCAGTCAATCCCCCTCCCAGAAGGCTAGTCTGCACTAGAAGTGCAACAGTGGTGTAGCTGCACTGATGCAGCGTTTGGTGGAGACACCCTGTGCCTAGGGGAGAGACCTCTCCTTCCTGCTTAATAAACCCCCCTCTGCGAGAGGCAGGAGCTATGTCGACAGGAGCAGCTCTCCTGCTAAAATAGTGCTTTCCACAGCAGCACCTAGGTCGATGCAACTTAGGAGGAGTACAGAAATCGATTTTAAGAGCCCTTTATATCGAAGTAAATGGCTTCGTTGTGTGGATGGGTGCAGGGTTAATCCGATTTAATGCTGCTAAATTTGACCTAAACTCGTAGTGTAGACCAGGCCTTATCTCACCCAGGCATGATCTACATTTGGGGGGGGATCGATCTAAGTTACACAACTTCAGCTACATAAATAGCATAGCTAAAGTCGACATACTTAGATCTACTTACTGCAATGTCTTCACTGTGGTAAGTTGATGGCTGACAGTCTCCCGTCAACTCCGTCTGCGCCTCTCCCCCTGTTGGAGTACCGGAGTAGACAAGAGAGCGCTCGGTGGTCAATTTATCACATCTAAACTAGATGCATTAAATTGACCCCAGCTGGATCGATCGTTGCCCCTGGATCCAGTGGGTAATGAAGACAAGCCCTCAGGGGGTGGCTGAGCGACATAAGTTATGCCAACATAACCTGTAGTGTAGACAAGCCCTGAGAGGCAGTAACTGGGTCGATGGAGGAATGCTGTTGGGGGTTAGGTCGGCATAGCTATGTCTCTTGGGGTGTCAATTTTTCACACTCCTGAAAGACATGGCTATGCTGAAGTAAATTTTCAGAGCAGACCAGCCCTCAGTCTAACACTGATATGTCTCATAACAAGCTGTCACAGGAACTTGACCCTGATCACCGCTATGTGCCATACATTTGTTTATTACAGTCATTGTGTAAGGACCAGGAGTTAATCGCTGCTGGCTATTCAGTGATCTCCTCATACTGCATTCACACCTCCAGAGCTCAGATGCTGGGAAGGGCATTGTCAGCTTTTCAGGGAGGGATGGGGCAGGGGAGGAAAGCCACTCACTCCTCAACTTTGCACTCCACACATCAAAGCGGCCCCCATGCAGTAGCAGTTTATTATCTGGTACAGACAATGTCAGTGGTTTGGTTTGTCATTCAGAATGATGAAGCTATCTCCCAAAGAACAACAGAAATGGCATCTTTTCAAATCCACACTGCACTAAACATAACAAATGACAATCTTTACTCAATAGAGATTGCCATCCAGGAAAGCAAGGGTACTAGAACAAGGGGTGACTAACACCCTATCACTTAGTCACACAGTTAAATAAGCAAATGTTCCATCGACTAAGACCCAAATAGGGCTGTTTGTGTGCTGACAGTTAAGCATATTGTATGTTTGCAGGACTGGAGCCTTACTCTGCATAGAAGTGAATGGGAAGACAATTCTTGTCCCTATGTTCTTCAGACATGTTCTAACAGTTATTGCGGGTAGAATTATGGGTAAATGTATTTGTGTTCAGGTCCCTTGTGTGAGTTGTGCAGGAATCCAAGTCAAGCTCCTCTGATCTCCTTCCACTTTCAGCACATA
Organism: Gopherus evgoodei; assembly: GCF_007399415.2. Taxonomy (NCBI): domain Eukaryota; kingdom Metazoa; phylum Chordata; order Testudines; family Testudinidae; genus Gopherus; species Gopherus evgoodei. Next base: position 12,664,418 of record NC_044327.1, on the reverse strand, counting down.
CTTCACTTCACTTCTCCACCTTTCCTGTATGCTTCAATCCAGCCCTGGGGTCTGCGATGAAGGGGTTGGACCTGAGTCCTGGTTGCCCTGCCCCTTGTCCAGTGACTTACCCAGTGCAGAGTGGGGGTAAACTGTTACCAGTGAGAATGGGATCAATTCACATCCACTTTGCATTTACACTGCACTGGTGTAAATGCTGAACAAGGTGAAGGACAATGAGAATCAGGTCCTGTGATTGAAAGGTGGCACAAAGGAGCCAGCACGATGAAGACCAGAATCAGGGCCTAAGACTGTATTTTATTTCTCTGATCAAATATGCAGCAATTCCAACATCATAAACTTCTGTCCTTCTTTTTTTAAACTCAGGCAGCAATAGCAAGATACTCTGGTTGGCAAATTGCATACATATTATGGGGTACGTGCCAAGCCTTCAGCATAAGCATGCATTCAACCAAAATTAGAGTGGTTGCCCTTTTCCTCTGTGGTAAGAAATGTGTTTTCTCTTTTCCAGGTTATTTGATCATTCATGTGGTGCAGTTTCTGTTTGGTGTAATGATCATGTACAGTTTTGTTTTGCCAATACAGCATGGCCAAGGGCTGGAAATGGCAAAAGGTTTGGGAATTGGAATGTAAGTGCATTTTTTTCACACGTTCCTGGCGTTAGCTCACTTTCTTTGCGCTGATTTAGAGTTATAGGTCTATAAAATAACACGAGGTACCTATCTGAAAACAGGTTCCTGTGACAGATATAGGCTATGTCTACACTACGGATCTTACAACGGCACAGCTGTATTGCCACGGTTGTGACACCATAAGGTCTCCTGTGTAGCTGTTCTTTGCTAGCAGCAGAGAGTTCTTCTGCCAGCATAATTAAACCACCCCCAACAAGTGGTGTTAGTTATGTTGGCAGAAAAGCTGCTCCTGCTGACGTAGCACTGTTCACACCAGCATTTTTGCTTGTGAAACTTATGTAGGTCGGGGGGGAGGTTTTTTTCTTGCCACATAACATAAATTGTGCATTTGTCTTAAACATAGCCTCAGCAGCCCTCCACTGAAGATGTGCCATGCAACCTTTCCAAAGGTCAGCAGATCTTTAAACTTGTTTTCCCTGTGGGGAATTTTTGAAAGGTTTGCAATCTAAGCACATTGTTTGTTTTCCCATCTTAAGGAGAATGCTGACTATGAGGGGACTGGCTGACAATGGGTAATCAAAGGGTGAAAGCACATAAGAATAAAAAGCTGTGCCAAAATGCAATCCATTGTCCACAATGTTCCACCTTCATCTCTAATGCGGACAAGGAGGTCCCAGCAAGCATTGCTCCATTTTGATCTAATGTCCTGACTGCTCAAATAAAGGAATCATTCTATGCTGGGACCGGCAATCTCCCTGGCCCACATCTCTGCATTAAATATCAGGCAGCCACACTCTTCCCTTAACAGTGTCTCTCAGCCTCCTAGCAAGTTGCTGGCACTGTCCTCAATTTGGCAAAGATTGGTTATCACTGTTTCAAGTCTTCATAAGATATAACAACTGATTCCACTTTCTGAAGGCAGAGCCACCAGCCCACCTATATGGGTCTAGGGTCTGCCTTTTTGTTGCCTGGCCAACTGAGCTCTTTTCCCCACGATCTCAGGAATCAGGGTGTCAGAAAAGAAAAATTTGAGGGTGGAGGGGAGCAAATTGTGTCAGCACAGGAAAAATTAAATATGACTATATTATATCCTGCAAAGTCAGGGGAGGTGGGGGTGGGCATGGAAGACATAATGGAGCTTATAGACCTATAAAAAATCTGGGAGGGACAAACCAAGGTCTGGGGATGGGGGCAATAGCCTACAGGATGCTATTAGTTTCCTGAAGCCACTCACTTCCTGGAATCCCAGAAATCTTTGCAGAGGGCGGTCCTCTTTTGATTTATTATCTTCAGCCAGTTGGTGACTACAGACAATAAGACCAGTAGCCACTGAATTAGAATAAGCAGTTATTTAAAAAAAATCATTAAAAGTCTTATTCTGTGAGCATTGTAAAGCAGGAGGAAGATTTTATTAGAATTAAAAAGGACTCCTAGACAATATGTGCACTGATACTAGGTTGGATGGATATTACATAGGGCACACCGCCTCTGTGCTCCTTTTGCGCTCTGAGAAGGACAGCTAGATTCCGATACCCTCGTTCCCATTGGGCCAGATTTTCTGGTTTACTAAGGCCACTTTGGGGCTTGTGGCCTTAAAACTGCCAGAGATACGCAGGAAGAGAATTCTCCCTGTGCAAGTGAGCTCTCCAGTGGGGTTAAAGGTGGTGGACAGCAGTTCTGATACCGATTGTGCCAGCTGCTCACCCCCACCCTCAGCATAATATGAGGAAGACAGTGTCTTAGTGGAGCTTTTGGGGTAGGAGGGAGGTATGGCAGAGTGGAGCTTTGCTACACATGATTCTCCACTGGCCTATGGTCCCTGAGGAAACGTATGGTGGTTGCATACATTACTGCTGGTCCTATGCAGCTTTTCTTGTGCCAAAACCAAGTGCCTGAGGATCAGGGAGTGTCAACTGGTTCCCTGCAGCCTCCCCCGTTCAACTGGAGAATCTGCCCCACTGAATGGCATCTTACACCTTGAGCAGCCCCTCTTCAGCCAGTGGAGCTATTTGTGGTGAGATACTACCCCATGTGTAAGGGTATCACAGTCTGGGCCATGCAGAGGGTTAGGAAGAAATTCTCCGCAGGATAGAGCAGTGGTTCTCAACCTTTTTTCATTCACAGACCCCCATGAACAGAATGGAGGCGCAGACCCCTTTGGAAATCTATTCTCTTTATATAGAGTTGAATTCTGGTCTGTCAGTTTTCAGTCTAAGTCCTTTGCAGACCCCTTAGACAGACCCGGGGTGGAGGGCTGTAGACCACAGGTTGAGAACCACTGAGATACAGCACAGGTAAGTGCATGATGGCAGTGCAGCATCTTCCTCTACACCTGTGTGAAGTGGGCGTAAAACCCTACAAAGCAGAATGGTGGCATTTCACGCCTGCTTTGTTCTTCCTTTGCACAGGGCAGTGGGGAATCAGTCCCAGGGGCTGGCAATCAAATGCAGGTCTCTCCTCCCATCACTCAGGGGCTCTAACAGGCTATATTCCGAGTCCCTTTCACAACAACATCCATATTAAAAGGGTCATTTCTCTTTTCCTTTTCTATTACAGTCTTACAGTTGGAATTGCCACAGGGCTCATGATAGTACAAATCAAGATTGCTGCGAGATTTTTCCTTCAGCCAAAGATCTTGCCAGATGATAAGCAGAAGCCATTAGCTCTCAATAACAGGTGAGTGGTAGGAAAGAAACAGCCCTTATGGTTTTGCATCCTCCAGACAAGGATCTCCTACTGCATGGGGCTATTCATACAAAGGGTCTGAATTTCAAACACCATGCGACTGGGAGTGTGTGGAGATCTGGGCCAAATCCCAAAGTAGTAAGGTGGTGTAAGGTATGCAGTGAGGAGCGGGGACTGTAAGTGAGGCTACAGGGTCTATTGTGCTCAGGTCAGCAAAAGGGAAGAGGGGGAGTGGGCCCTAAAAGTCTCCCCTCATCGAAAAATTGCAGTCCTTATACTTCGAGGAGTGCAAGGGCTTTGCAAGTTCAGCACCAAGAATCTTAGGGTTGCCAACTTTCTGATTGCAGAATAACAAACACCCTTGCCCCTCCCCTTCTCCAAGGTCTCACCCTCCTCTCACTCCATCCCCCCTTCATCACTCACTCTTCCCTACCCTCGTTCATTTTCATTGAGCGGGGACAGGGAGTTGGGGTGTGGGAAGGGGTGCAGGCTCTGGGGTGGGACTGGGGTGAAGGGCTTGGGGTGCAGGGAGGGGTTCCCAGCCAAGAATGAGAGGTTTGGGGTGTAGGAGGGGGCTCTGGGCTGGGGCTGGCGTGCGGGGTAGGGCTCTGGCTGGGGGTGTATGGGATCTGGTGCGGGGCCAGGGATGAGGGATTTAGGGGTGGATCGAGATCTAAAACCTTTGTGTCTTTGGTCTATTTGTTAGTTCCCTGTGAGCTGCTGTGGCACACTGAAGCCTCAAACCAAAGCCATGATTGGGCAGTGGGTGTGAAAGTGGGTTTTTCCCTCTTTTGCAGGAAAGCTTTCCACAACTTCAATTACTTTTTATTCTTCTACAATGTGCTCCTGGGCTTGGGGGCTTGTTTGTTCAGACTGCTTTGCAGTGTCGTGTTGGGAACTTGGCTGATTGCACGGATAGACAGGACTATAATGCAGAAAGGGTATGAAGCTGCTGACATGGGTAAGTGTACGAAATGTCAGAGCACTGCATGGATGGCTTATATGGGGATTTGCTATTTGGTGGCTCTTTCATAAAGAATATTGGAGCTTTTCAAGCAAACATCTGATGTATCTACAGGGAACCTCTTCATGCCTAACACACCTGCAAAGGAGCAAGGCAGAATATAGCACAAGCCATGCTCAGGCTGTACGTGGCCAAGGCCTTGGCCTCCATACATGTATCTGAGAGCTAATAGTGTAACTAATCCTGCTTGTTTGAATCCAAGATCTTCCATGCTAAAAGCACAAGCCTCTAGCACCTGATTGCTGTAACTGGGAGATGCTGCACTCTTTAACCTCTTCCATTGGTCAGACACTAGAGGGGGGCAAAGACCCCTCATCTCCTAGGGTGGTTTACAGTAGCAGCCACTATGGCGAGCACATGATGCTCCTTCTTGGAGCACTGTGCAGCAAGCTCTGGCTCCATCATAGGTATTATGGTGTAGAAAACAACACAGGCAGAATAGTTCAGTTACTCTACTCAGATGCAGCCACTCCACTTCTCCCAGGATTTTATCCTTGGCTTTCTTTAACATTAAGCACTACACAAAGATATAAACCCTGAAGATAGATTCTGCCCCTCTGCAGCGATGGGTTTGAGCCAAAAAGGGGAAGCTTCCGAAGAATAAAGCTCCCACAGGGGAGTTTTCTTTTAAAACGTAGAATCAGTAATTTATTTGTGGATTGAACTTGGGAGTTTAGACTACAGCTGGTCAATATATGTATTGCTCCTTGCTTATTAATTTTCTGAGACCAGATCACAATTAATTATTCCAAAGGCCTGGTGTGTTCACAAACACATTTGAGCTGAGGGTTGTTTACAAACTCTTTGTAGTTAGTATTCAGACTGTCCTTGACATTCAGAATTTTTTGTTTGAATGTTGTGACTGGCCACTCAAGTCACATCGTATGGTTTCTCTTTCCTGATTGGATGGCCTAAGTTTTATGAACTACTACTGCTCTGTTAAACAAATTTTGTTTTTCTTTCTTTCTTTTTTGAATGAAAGAATCCTAATTCTTCCAGTGCCTCCACCCCTCAAAATGAGCAGTGGAGCAAGCACCACCCAACCTGTCAAAGGCTCCCTACACCCACACCATGCCCAGGGAGGACTTGAGTTGAAAAGCTTGTGTCTGTATATGAATGAAGAGCCTGAGCCTGCATTCTTTGTTCTCGCAAATGCCTACTGACTTGAATAGGAGTCTCAGGTGCACAAAGAATGCAGTACTGGGCCTGCAGTGTATAGAGAAGGGAGTTAAGCTGCATGTCTCTGGTCCTTTTTTAATGCAGGATTCAACACATGGGTTGGTATGATATTTATGGACCACTACCACACTAACCCCACCCTCCTCAGCTTTTGTCACATTCTTCTGGCCGAAAAAAAACTGCACAAATCCACCAAATACTATTCCTTCAATAATAGATCAGGTAAGCACTTTGACTGGAGTATTTAACATACATGCCACTTTACTGAGTACTCTGAGCTATTTAATTCTAAAATTATATTACTCATTAGTTTTTGAGCTACAAAAGAAAAAGAAGTGGAGTGCGTTGAGTTCTGTATTTATTTCATTTTAGAAGCCAGAGTGTCAACCAGAGCCAGGACACGGTGGTTGCTGCTCTACATCCTTCTTAACAACCCCAGGCTCACTGAACTCAGGAAGCCTAACATGCAGTCTGGTGCCAGTGCTGTGCCACAGAACCCTTGTGTCTAGCTTAGTCTGCAGGTGGAAATTGGAAGACTCTTGAACAGCTGGTGACTTGCCTTTTAGGACCTTCAGAAGATGGAGCTATACACTATGAGCAGTTAGGGCTCTCAGCCCTGGTCTGACAGGAGAGCTATGGGAATGGATGTCCAGGAGCACTTGCTGTCATTGGTTGTTGTGCATTACATGTGTTTCCAAAAGACAGCTGTGAATTGCGTTAAATCACTATAAACCCCGGCAATATTTTCATTGTTTTAAACCAAATCAAGGTGCATTGGTTTTGGCCAATATTTCCTTGACTGTGTGGGGCCAAGGACCACTCTTCTCTCATTTTGCCAAGTATGCAAGTTCAAGGGGACAGAACCAAATTTTCCCCATTGAATAAAGGCTCCAGTGAGAGTTCGGTTTTGTACTACTTTTCCTCTCACAGCAAGCACAACTTTTGTTTGTCCTAATTCCCAACTGTGCCAGAGCCTGTGCAGGGACTAATGAATGTGCAATTAAACACCGGCAGTGAGTTTGAAAAAGTTACAATCCAGTTATAAATAGCTGGCAACTGATGCCTCTTATTCACTAATAGCTTTTAGTTACCGATGAGAGACAAGATGGGTGAGGTAATGTCTTTTATTGGACCAACTTCTGTTAGTGAGAGAGGCAAGCTTACACAGAGCTCTTCTTCTTTATGGACTTCTAAGATTGATCTGGTCAGAGAAGTGAATCAGCCTCTCTCAGTCTACCAAACCACTGAACCCTGATCAGCACAGGGATGCTTATGTTTTCTTATCATGCTGCCTCACCCTGAGATGGTCAAGATGGGAAATTATCTATCACCTTTCTCTAGTCAAGCTGTTGCAGGTGGTGGGAAGAAGGTCCCCTTCTTCTGACAAGCCTATCACACTCTTTCTCCAAGCCATTCTACTTCTATCTACAAATGCCCATCTAAATTCTTCACTTACTTCTGGTCCTGTTATGCCCCTTTATGGTTTTCAGTGTCCTCTCTCTACACACACATATCTGAGCAGTCCCCAGCTCCTCAATACCACTGAGGATCTTCAACAAGTTTTTAGTGACGTGCAAACACGTATCCAAGGATGATGATTAATTCCATGCCTAAAAGTTAAAGTCTTTTGCAGAGCTACCTTTATAGTCTTAACATAACATATTGCTTTTCAGAACATCATCATGACATTACAGTTAAAAATTGATATTTATTCATCTCACAGTAGTACATGAGGCCTCCAATCAAACAAGGGCACCATTGTGGTAGATGCTGTACATAACCATAGTGAGAGGGAGTTGCAGTCCTTGAAAAGCCTACAATCTAAACAGGCAGAGGGTGGGCCAGCTGTCTCCCATGCACCCCCTCAGGGCTTATGGTCACACTATAGACAACTTGCTTCAGCTTCCCCTCTTGGACTATTCAAATAAACATCACTTCAGGCTTCTGCTTGGTCAAAAAATACCTCTCCTTGGATTCTGGGTTTATTAATATAAAAGAGTGCAAATAAAACTCAATGTCTCCCCAAAACAAAGTCCATACACAATACAGTTTCTCTCTTCCTCCTCCCAGGCCTTTCTGCCTGGGGTCTTTGCTCTCTCTCCCCCAGGCCTCACTGTCTACTGAGCTTGTTTCACTCTGTACCACAATTTCCTGAGCTTCCACTCCCCTCTTCACTGCACCTTCCTGTTCCTTTTATACTGGAATCACCTGATTCCTCTGAGGTAGGGCTCATCCTGTCATTATGATTGACTTAGCCCCAGGCTTTCCAGCCCATGGGGCAAGCCACCCTGTTTCAATCCCCATTTTATTAATGAGGAACTGAGGCACAGAGAGATTAAATGAGTTGCCCAAGGTCACATGGGGAGCCTGTAGCAGAGCTTGACTGGGACCCAGAACTCCTGCGGCCGCTCATTACCACTGCAGGCAATCATATTGTTTATTGGTTTTCAAATAAAATTTTGCAAGTAACCTTAGATTCCAAATACTCTTTAATTGTACTAGTTTAATACCTGAATGGTTTCAAAATTTGCTTTCATTGTTACCAAAAATTCAAAAAATCTCTAAAGTAAAACGGCAAATTCACGTTTCAAAATATATATCAAGCTAAAAAAAATGCCTTTCATACAGCTTATAGAGTGTCTACTTTATGTACTAAATATAATATATTATGCTTTGTAACCAAAACTGTACAACCCCATCATATTGTTGCTATGAAAATGTTATTGCTTGTATTGCTGTTAGTTAGTTTAAAATTATGTTATTGTTGTAAAAAACATAGTAATAGTAATACCTTTCATGTCCATGCTAATCATGCATTGTCATTATATCCAATAAAAACCCCTAAAATTAAAACATCTAATGTAAAATCAAATATCCATAGCTTAATGCAAATAAAAATATAAAAATCTGTTGTACTAAAAGTGCAAAAGGGGGAAGTATAAAATACAAAAAAAAAACTAACAAAAATTTGTAAAAAATCTTAATACATAACACTCTCTATTAGCCAAAGTTAAGCTAGCTGTAACCCTAATAATGCAAAATTTATAAAAGCAAAAATTATATAAAACAAGCAAAAATAAACTGTGTAAGAAGTTGTTTGAACCTTGTATAAATAGACTGGCATCTCTCAAAAATAAAAAAAACAAAATATCAAATAACTTATGTATAAACAAAATGCAGCTGTTGTTTTCCACCTGTATCTCTTAATCATACTCTTAATTTTAAAAACCTCCTCCCACACCTTGGGTCATGGTTTATTGGCCTTTTCCGTACAATTGTCAAATAAATTATTTTTTTCTTTTTTTTCTATGTGTTGTTTGGGTAATGTTGCAATGTGCAAAATGTTTGTATAGTGCTATTACTAAGAGCTCTACTGTCCGTAAAAAAACACAATATTTCACCCTCCAGCTTAATCGCAAATTGCATAACGGCCTGACAATTGGGATTGTCATGCCCGAAGGGGGGACTGTAACAATTAGCAGTGACCCCCTAACAGTTAGTAGCCTTATAATAGCTGACAACCATTAAAAAAAAATTAAATATCTCACGGACACAGTAGCCTGAACTTTTGAACTGTCTCCCCTTATCAGTTTTAAGACAGTTAAAGCTGGTTCTTAGCTGGTTTTTGCTAAGCAAGTTGCAAAAGTGCAGGGTTTGTTAACCACCAATCAAATGCTAGCACAACCAAAGCCTGTGTATAAGTGTGTATAAAAAATTCTTGGTTTTTGTAAAGTAAAGTAAAGTTTTTTGTACCAAGGTACAAAGCTCTCCTTTCTTCTGCAAAATAAAGCAACCTTTCCTTATCCCTGTCTGGCTGTCATTGGCTCTCAGGTAGGCAGACCTGACATTTCGGTAACAGGATGGTGGTAACCTTTAAATACATGCAGTGGTTGATCTTTTAATGAGAGTCCATGATTATTGTTCAGATAAGTGGGATAGGTACAGAACGAGCTCTGGCATGTGAAACAATCTAACACTAACAATTTAGCAGAGAGTTTACAAGATCTCAGTGGCTTCTCAAGTGTGATTTGGTCTAATAAAAGGCATTTGGTATCTTCCATGGAACTGGTTCACAGCTAAATAGCAGCAGGCCTCAAACACTAAAAGCACTGCATGAAAAGATGTTAGTTTTAATTGCTAGGTATAAAATCTAAGGAGTTTTACCATAAAATGGAAGCACATTACACAGTGGAGGGACTCGTGCCCAGATACCCTCAATTCCCTGTAATATGACCAAACCAACTGCAGCTGTAGCTGATTTCCTTCCTCCCCCCCCCTCTTTTCTGTGCAACTTAGGTAGCTTTCCACAAGCCTATTCAAAGGCACCAATTCTTTTCCTTCCAGGGCCAGCAAAAAGCAGCCAAAGGTGTTATAGTATCTCCTTCCCACAACATAAACAGTGTAATCTCTGAACAGAAACCATTCATGTAGTGCTAGGGCTGCAGCAGGACACACCTGATCTACCTCTAACCTAAGCAGCAAATAAAGAAGGGGAAAGCCTGCTTTTTCTGAGGGGGGGGGCAGGCATTCCCCAGTGTTCACATTATTTAGAATGCTGGTGAGAACACTCAATAAGGCCTTCACTTGTTTCTACTAGACACCCCTAGACCTCATTTTCAGACTGGCAATGTAATGCCCAACCTTAACAGTGACTTCATAGGCTCTTGTAGCACTGGATTAACAGTGCTGACTGTTACACAATCCATGGTCTGGAAACTTAATATGCTTTAACATTGCTGGGGTCACTTTTATGAGATCATATTTTATCCACCACAATACCAGCCATTACTCTTCCTTAACATCTGAGCCTTCCCACTTCCATTATCAGAATGGATCTAGCTCCCAGTGAAACACACCTAGGCCACCCAGAAATCTCCATGCCTTCCTGTTGGCCAAATAGGGCCCGTTTCCCCCTGGAGCTTACCTAATTACACCAAGGAGGCACGGAGAACAAGAAGACGGGTACCACACCTTTATTTTCGTTCAGCTGAGCGGGTGTTTCTTCCCGACTAATGCCAGAGAAGAACACACCTTACATGGGGGACATGAGCCCCTTTTATAATCAGTAGTAAACAACTTTAATATACGTCATGATATTGACCTATAGATAACAGGTCATACAGAATACATGGATTATTATGGGGAGGGGGATATAGGATACATTTGTTGCGGATACATTCATCATTTTGAAGGGAGTGTAAGGTACATACCTTGACCTTTGATATTAAGTATTTTTGAGAATACATGAGAAAACAGCTGCATATACTTTTGTGCCAAGCGGACTAATTAGTGAATAGCTGACACGGTTAAATGTGAGACTAAATACATGTCCTGTCCTTGATTCCTAGGTTTTGTTTGTTATTCAAATCCCTAGGCCCATCTTTTGAACTAAAGCCAGGAAAAGAGAAGATGATACAGGCCTGAGAAGCAAAGGAAAACACAGGCCTAACAGGCCTAAGCCTGTGAAAGTTTGGGCCTTTTCTATCATTCCTAATACCCTTCTTTCTGGGGACCCACCTCACTACTACAGCCAGCCTAGCTTCCCACTGCTGTTACCTGTTTCTGTCACTGACCTCAGTGGATGTGTTCCTGATTAACCCATCTGTTCTCAGTTAGACCATCTGTCAGATGGAGGGGAAATTCTTGTCTCACTACTGTGAATTGGCTTCACAGTTTGTAGAGCAGAAAAAACCTTACAGATCCTGCTCGCAAAGACCTTAACAATAGCCTGATTCAAGATCATGCTGTCTGGAAACAAGCTAGCTTTCCAGAGGAAACAAAGAATAGCTAGCAAAAAGTTTAATGAGTGCCCAGTGTTCCATGGATCATTTAATTTGGGGTAATTAGATAGCAACTGTGAAAAAATGGTACGGGGGGGGGGGGGGGGGGCAATAAGTGTCTATATAAGAAAAAATCTCAAAAAACAGAACTTGTCCCTATAAAAATGGGACATCTGATCACCCTAATTTAATCCAAAGTGATTCTTCTAATTTGCAGGGTGCAGAGCTACAAATTGAAAATATAGTCCCCCAACCCTGAAAGCATTTATGCATGTCCTTAACTTTATAAGCATATGAGCAGTTCCATTGATTTCAGTTGAACTACTTGCACCTGAAGCTAAACCCATACCTAGTTGCAGGATTGGGGCTGTAACAAGTGCAGCTGGGAAATGCTATGACAAGCAAAGGAGGAACCTGACACATTGTATGTGGAAGATTCTCCCTGCGAAATCTCCGTGACTGAGACAATGCTCTTGTTGGGCAGCATAATAATGGCTCTAACTTAAAACAGAAAATTAATTTCAGCACCAACAGTACCCAGACCACCAAACAGCGGCCAAAAGACTGTTAAATACATGTAATGGTGCTCAAAGAGTGCATCCGGGGAGCACTACATTCAGGGACAAAGGGAGTGATTTCAAGTAGCATCAGAAGCCTCTCTCAGGCCTGGGCCTCAAGCTTTGCCTTGTACATGCAGTGGAAGACACCCACTAAGATTTCCCAGGGTATTTAGAGGTCAGAAGGGAGCATTATGATCATGTAGTCTGACCTCCTGCACAATGCAGGCCACAGAATCTCACCCATCCACTCCTGTAACAAACCCCTAACCTATGTCTGAGTTACTGAAGTCCTCAAATTGTGCTTTGAAGACCTCAAGCTGCAGAGAATCCTCCAGCAAGTGATCCGTGCCCCATGCTGCAGAGGAAAGCAAAAAACCTCCAGGGCCTCTGCCAATCTGCCCTGGAGGAAAATTCCTTACCAACCCCAAATATGGCGATCAGTTATACCCTGAGCATGTGGGCAAGACTCACCAGCCAGCACCCAGGAAAGAATTCTCTGTAGTAACTCAGATCCCACCCCATCTAACATCCCATCACAGACCACTGGGCATACTTACCTGAAGAAGGTTGATATTCAGGCCAATCAGGACATTTCTTTTTACTTGACTCACACACCTCTTATTACTATATGTAGAGATAGCCGCTTTGACCAGCATATCAATTTAAGAATGGTTAAGATGAGATGCAGAAAGATTCAGTGAAATTGCAGCAGATTTAGATCTCTACTCCACACACAGTGGAGTAGGAATGCTTTGAAAAGCATGTTAAGAAATATATGTACATTTCTCACTCCAACTTCCCCTTAAAGTGGATGACAAGTTTAGCAAAGGAGTAAAAGGATAATACCCTTCAAAAGAGTTGCTGATTCCAGAGGCAAGGACATTTGCTCATTTTACCAGTGCCATTATTCTCCGCTTGGTGGGAGTTTATTCCCTGCTGGGACCTTACTATGAGATTTAAACTTGTAATGCTCATGATGTTGGAGCACTTTTCTTAATAATGATGAGAAAAGATTTTTTGAAACTACTTCAGCAAAGGGGAAAAGTAAAGTAGATTCATTCATTTCACTATGGAATCAGTCTCACTGGTGTAGGTAAAAACTGACTGACACCTAATATACAGGCATTGCTCCACTCAGCACTGCAGGGCATATCTCATTTTCAAAAGCGATGTATGCACTTGGTAGCCTACATCCCATTGATTGGCACTAAAACATAACCTCTACAGCCTAGATCCTGAAAGGTATGTGGCAATGTGACAGCCCTCATCCAAGGTTGGTTGGGAGGTGGCATCACCTAGTGGTCAGGGCTTAGGCCAGTGACATGCAGTGGGGTTGTTGGTAGGGGAGCCTGATCTCACCCCATTTCCTACCACATCCCTGAAATTGTCCCAAGAGTGCCATCTGGGTAATGCAGCATGAGGGCAACTGCCTTCTCAAGTGGTATGGCCCAGCTCAGCCCAAGGCTGTCCCCTACTGTGGTAGTCCAAACAAAAATAAAGGGTATCAATCCAGTCCAGAGTTCAGAGGCATGGGCGGCAGGGAGAGTAGGCCAGGAGATATTCTGACTCCCCTGGTGCTGCCAGATGCCCAGTTGTGGGTTTGGTGGGGAATGTGGGGCGGTCACTATGCCCCATGCAGGTTCCCGGGCAGCTGAGGCAGTGATATGTGCTATTCAGCTTCCTGGGTTCATCAGTAATCTCCCTGAACTGCAGAGAGATTACTAATGAATCCAGGAAGCTGAGTAGCAAACACCACTTCCTCAACCACCCCAGAACCTGCATGGGGTATCTAAAGAGGAACCTGAGTTTTTTATAAGAGATGCTGTGGCTTTTCCTGGGCAGCTTGTGGGGGTACGAACCCAGTGCTCCTCCAAGCAGGTGGGCCTCCAGGCTTCAACCTGCCTGGGACTCCTCCAGCTAAGGGGGGTCCACTTCAGGGTTGCTCCAGGAGTAGGGCTCATTGTTCCAGCCAGGGCTGGCTCTAGCTATTTTGCCGCCCCAAGCACGGTGGTATGCCGCGGGGGGCACTCAGCCGCTCGCCGGTCCCACGGCTCCGGTGGACCTCCCGCAGGCATGCCTGCGGATGCTCCACCAGAGCTGCGGGACCAGTGTATCCTCCACGGGACGCCTGCGGGAGGTCCACCAAAGTCACCTGCCGCCCTCCCGGCAACTGGCAGAGCACCCCCTGCGGCATACGGCCCCAAGAACACACTTGGTGCTCTAGGGCCTGGAGCCGGCCCTGGTTCCAGCCACGGTGAGGGGGCAGAATCAGGGACTAGCCTCCTCACACATCCATAGGCAAGAGGAATGCTTCCCACACAGGATGTGTCTGCACCAGGCCCTTCCTTCCCTCAGGGAGGGACCTATGGACAGTTACTTAGGAAAAGGCCTGGCCTGGCCTTGCCTCTTTTCTGCTAGGGGTATAGGTCTACTTTCTTCTCTGGCTTGCCCCCAAATGAGTGGCTCTCCTGCCTTTTAACTCCTCCTCCAGTTGGTGCATTTCCTACAGATGTGGCAGAGCGGAGCTGGCTGAGCTCAGAGCAGTTCCTTAACCCCTTGTTCCCTAGTGTGGGGCAATGTAACTATCTTTGAGGTTCTAGGCCCAAGTCACTTAGGCCTTGCAATGCTGAGTGGAGCAATTGCTAAATACCTTTACAATTCTGTGCCATGTTCTCTTCCCTGGACAATGCCACTAACAGGAAAGCTATAAATGAACCGAGGAAGCAGCTTGTGCCAACGGGGCCAGAGAAACTGCTTCAGCCTTTTCTGGAGTGGGCCCAAAGGCAAAACAATGCATCAGCTATCAGCACTCTCCTCTCTTAGATTGTTTTACTGACAAAAACCTTCTACATTGAAAATGTTACCAGGGAGATGGAGTGTAAAGGCGCTCCGCAGAGAGAACACCTGGAGCACTATAAGAATATAAAGCATTATTATTATTATTTGTATTACAGGAGCATTTAGAAGCCAAAATAAGAACTGGAACCACATTGTGCTAGGTACTGCCTTAAGACAGAGTGAAAGCCCTGCCCCAAACAGCTCATAATCTGAAGCTAGGTTTGCGAGCCCTCCAAGATTGTCCAGGAGTCTCCAGGAATTAAAGATTAATCTTTAATTAAAGATTATCATGTCATGAGACCTCCAGGAATACATCCAACCAAAATTGGCAATTCTGAAACCCTACAACTTTTCAGGGTGCTCACAGCCCTCATTGAACAAAGTAGAGAATGCAGCTGTGTGACTGGTCTCCTGAGCTGTCTGTCAAGTGTGTCCTGCCCCATGATGACATCATCACAAGAATATAATGGCTGAGAGAGGGGTGGGTCCTAGTATTCCTGAAGGATTAGTAGTGTGGACATTTGGTAAGATTTGTAGCTAAGTGCTATACTGGGTCTCTGGTTCCTAGGTTCTGAGGATGTTTAGGTGGGGGCTCTTATCTTACACAGAGTGTGACCTGATGTCTTGCCTGATTGACAGTAGTAGTTAGGATTGAGTCATCAGAATCTCTTAGCCCCTTTCAGTACTTGGTAGTTGTACTTGTGTAAGCTATGTCTAGCTAATAGCTGAGTCTCCTGAGCCAACATTCCAGGGAAGGAAACTATCTGTCTTCCAGACCAGGAGGCCTGGATTAATGGTATGTTCTAGGAGACAGAGGCTTCTCTAGAGGAGAAGGGAATCTTTAACAAAGAGAACTAAATTAGAACCTGGACTATAGGAAAAAGTGTCCCCTTACCTCTCTACCTGAGTGAAGCTGTGCTATTCCCATTCATGGATGGGGTTTAGGGCTTCTGGCTGAGGTCTGAGTTCTAGCTTGTCATAATGATCTGCAGGTGGAAACACTTGGCTGAGGTGACTGAGTCAGCTGAGACTGAGGTGCTGGGTAACCAATACGTATCTCCTACAGATGATGTAGGAAACACTAAAGGAAAACCAGCCTGGTGCCTTCCCATAATGGAAATACTTTCTGGCTAGTGGTCTCACTCTCACCTCTAGGGGTGATGGTGTCAATTTATCTGAACTGGAATCTGTTTCTTTACCAGATCAGTCTTTAACTGACAATAGAAAATACTTGTATTTTACCAGCTAAATTGGCTTTAAAATAACCAGTCTGCCCTAGTGGAGATCTCTTATGTAATTAAATATCCAGGGAGACTGAAACACTACTTACTCTAGCTGTTCTAGAGGTCCCAATACTCACCAGTGAGACCATCTCAGTGTTCTCTGTGTAGTCAATGACTGCTACCTTCAGCAGGAAAACATCTGTCAGTGATTGTACTCTGGTACAAATGAAATTAACCCCTGGCACTATCTGGGAAAAGACTGAACTGGGAGGGTGACTGTGATGAACTGTGTGGCTGTCCTGGTGCTCCCCTTGGGAGGCATTGTGGGGTCTCTAAGTCTGAATAGAAGCTTTGGGAATGTGTAACGTGGACAGTTGCTGGGTGGGATTGAACCTGGGACCTCTAGAGCTAAATGCATGAGTCTCTACTGCATGAGCGAAAAGCCAAGGCCTGCTAGCTACAGCTGTAGAGCAGACTCATTAATCTCTCTAACTGGTCTTGGTGCCACTGGATGGGACAGAATACCACACCCAAAGGTGTGGGTTACGAGTCCATCCCTGGGCTTGAGGAACTGTCTGTCTCTAGGCCTGCCTTGGATCCAAGGTTTAACGCAATGGCCTGCTCTCTGTGTAGAGAGAGAGTTACTACAGGGGAACAACCTGGTCTGACTTTTAGAGAAAACAGAACTGGAGCAGCCATCCTGGTGTGCTTATACAATATTGATTGTTTCCTGTTATAGCCCCTCAATATTCCTGTTTGGGCCTTTCAGGGACATCTCACTCCATCATGTCTGTTAACGAAAATGAAACACAGGTAGAGATCCAGGCACAGGAGCAACAGGTGAGTCTCTCCTGGGGAGGCAGGTGTGCTTGGCAGCTGGAGTCACTGTTCTGGCTTGAATGTGCCTATTGCTGGAGATGGGGACTCCTAACCACAATACTAGCCGATGCTTCAAGTTCCAGTTCTCAGAATGCTGGAGTCACTGCCAAGAAGTGCCTCCTGAAGCCAGGATGAGCACGGTCACTGGTGACCCTGTGAATGCTGTCTGCACTAACACTGGCAAATCCCTTTTTCTAGTAGGGCCCAAGGGCTCCAAAAAGGAGGGGGGCATTGTACCGGGTACTGGACAGAGACATGGCTCCTGATCGGGAGAGAGTGCACTTGGAAAGACAAAGTTGCTCTGTTCCCACTCTCGCTTACAGAATGAGATTGACACAGTTCTGTTTTGTTGGTGGGCATGCCAGGATGCAAACAGCATTCCTGAGATCTTGCTAAACATAGGCAGCTATTCTAATGGAACCAGGCTTCTGGGTGGGTAATGTCTTAGGCAGGCCACTGAAACCCTGCTGACAGGGCCAGGAGGCTGCCTAGCTCTGAGGACAGTCCCCTACAGAATCAGTGGTTGCAGAAGGAAAGAGACGGAGGGGGGGGGGACACCTTGACAAGCCAGGAGCTCTTTCCCCCAGCTGACTCCCCTTTTCCCTCCCTCAGACTGCAGTAGGCAGGGTGGCTGGCCTGCCCTTGGTCAGCTCTGCCTGTGAGATGGCCTCTGCCAGCTATGCAGCCACCAAAGAGACCTACCCAGCCATCAAAACTGTATGTGAGGTGGCAGAGACTGGGGTGAGGGCCATCACCTCTGCTGCCGTCATCAGGGCACAGCCCATCCTGGACCATCTGGAGTCACAACGTGAGTAAGGGAAGGGAGGCAGAAACACTCCTGTGTGCATGGCAGGGGAGGTGAGTCTGGCTGCAGGCTCAGCCTATAGGGCTCTAGGTCCACTACCGAACTCTACCTCCAACTGGCGGCAAACTGAATCTGCAGACTCCCGTCTCCTGTGCCACTCACCTCTGCTAGCTCCTAGAGTGACCTGGCCAAGGCACTGGCCTTGTCCGGAGCGGCTCGGATGGCTGCAGCAGCTTCTGTTGGTGACTCTTGCTTAGGTACCAGTGCTGAGCTGGGCCAGCCTAGAGGGAGGCAGTGCCCAGGCACAATCCCTGGTGTGTGTGGCTGGCCCAGTTTCACATAGCCACATGCACTGACTCTGGCACCTAATGCCTTGGAGCAATACTTGCTAGAAGGCACTGGCTGCAGCTTCAGTGCTAAAGGGATCTGAGCCCATTGCAGGCACTGGAGACTCCTGAAACCCTCTAGGAGAAGCTGGGAGTGGCAGCTGGGATCTCCTGAATGTTGAACCTGGCTCTGACAGACTGGCTCCATAGCCTTGGGCAACTTGCCCAACCCCTCTTCCTTGGCTTCCCCATCAGTAACATGGGGACACTTGCTTAGGAACACCAGTCCCTCCATGTACACAGATTAGCAGCCCCACAAGATTGGTGCACATGAAGGAATTAAGGGAACTAGTTCTGTGGTTGTGTTACAGTTGCAGCAGCCAATGAATATGCCTGTAGAGGTCTGGACAGACTGGAGGAGCAGCTGCCCATCCTGCAGCAGCCGATTGAGAAGGTAACCACACTAGTCTCCAGGCTGGTCCTGGCACAGGCTGAGGCTGTGGGCCCTTCACTTCTGCTAGGTGTTCAGTGGCCTCTCTTCTGACCCCTTTTTCCCTAGGTGGCTTTGGATGCCCAAGACCTAGTGTGTGCCACAATGGTGGGTGCCAAGGATGCAGTCTGCAGCACGGCCACTGAGGCAAAGGATGCAGTGACCAGCATGGTGGGTGTGGCCAAGGGGGCTGTCCAGGAGAGTGTGGAGGTGACCAAATCTGCAGTGACCAGCAGCATGAGCACAGTGATGGGCTCCAGCATGGGGCAGATGGCTGCAAGTGGCATTGACATGGCATTGGCAAAATCTGAGCAGTGGGTGGACCACTACCTCCCCATGACAGAGGAGGAGCTTGGTTTGTATTCAGCAAAGGAGTTCTTACCAATGTGACCCTGATGTCTTGGGGCATGGCTTGGACTCCCAGCATTCACAGCTGAGCTGCCAAAGGAGCCACTTCTCCTTGAGGTTCCCTTGCAGCATAGCTTGGCTTCTAGGCCTCCCCTTGTTCCTTCATGCTGGGCCCTCTTCTAGCTGATGGAAGGAGGCTGGTCTAATGGCTTTGACACTGCTCCGTGTGCAGCTACCAGCTCCCTGGCTGGTCAGTGCCGCAAGACATCCAAACCTGCCCTGAGAGAGATTCTGTAGGCCACAAGCTTTGGGAGGTCTGAATGCAGCTGCCTTGTATCCTGGCCCTGCCAACCAGTGGTGCAAGTAGATTTTAACTCTTACCCCCAGTACAGTGATTCATGGGAGGGACCAAAGGTGGAGACATGTGACCCCACATACACAACCCCACTCCTAGACAGGAGATGCAGCTGTGCGGAAGGGATGGTGGGACAGCTGTGGGTGGTACAGCCACACTGAAGGAGCTGCTGCCGTTCTGCTTCCTTCACCACTGTGGTTCCCAGGAAAGCCCTGCAGTGTTCAGCAGGTACCAAATGTCTTGCTGGTACAACATACCAGCAATAAATGTCTTAATGGTACAGCGTACCTAGCAATACTGGCTTGCTTGCACTACTGCTGCCAGCTGACCCCTCTTTCCCCTTGCAGCTGAGCTTGCAACAACTCCAGTGGAAGGACTAGGAGAGGCTCCTGCAGAGCAGCAGAGTTACTACGTGCGTCTGGGTTCCTTTTCAAGCACGCTGCGCCAGCGAGCCTACCAGCACGCCCTGGGCAAGATGAGACAAGCCAGGCAGCGCACCTTGGAGGCCCTCTCCCAGCTCCAGCAAACCATTGACCTGGTAGGAACATGACCCTCTCCTCTTCCCTGTAGATGCTATGGGCCACGGTCTGTGCAGCCTCCTGGGCTCAGTGCCATTGGCACTGTTTGTTCCTAGGCCCTGCAGTGTCACTGCAGTAGTGCTGCCTGCCTGCTACCCACAGCTAGCTGTGGGGGAGGTTCCCTGGGCAGCCGCTTCCTGTAGTTTTCAGCTAACTGCACTCTCCTCCTGCAGATCAACAGTGCCAAGCAGACTGTAGATCAGAAGCTTCACAATAGCCAGGACCGTCTGCACCAGTTGTGGCTCCAGTGCTGCAGGGGGAAGTTTGAAGGTCAGGAGGGCCCAGACTCAGCAGAGGTATTCTCCTTCTTCTCGCCCTGACAGCCTTGCTCTAGAAAACTCCTCCATCTGTAAGGGTGACTTGCAGATACTCCAGTCTGTCTTGCTTTCTTCCTCCAGCAGGTTGAAGCTCAGGCTCTAGCCATGTCCCAGAGCCTCACCCAGCAACTGAAAATCACCTGCCTTACACTCCTGGGCAGCATCCAAGGCCTTCCCCACACTATCCAAGACAAGGCCCAGCAGGTCTCCAGCAGTATAGAAGAGCTCCAGGCTTCCTTCTCCAGTGCCAGCTGTTTCCAGGATCTGTCCAGCAGTGCCCTTGCCCAGAGTCGGGAGAAGGTGGCAAAGGCCCGGGAGTCTCTGGATGAGCTACTGGAATATGTGATGCAGAATGTTCCCCTGGACTGGATCGTGGGACCCTTCACTCCCGCTGGAGACTCCACACCATGTCCTGATGAGCTGGTGGAGGAAGGAAAGAAGGTGGAGGCCTGAAGGGTTCCATTCCCCCTGCTGCTGGAAGGAATCCAACTGAATTGTCTGCATAGTTAGTGTGGGCTCTCCTTGCTGAGGCCATGGTTCTGCTTCAGCAGATGGACTGATTTCAGCTCTTCCTTATTCAGGTTCTTTAATTCTGCAGGTCACATCCCCAGAACTGTTTATTACTGGTTACAGGGTGGCATTGCTAATCATGCAGGACTGCACCCCTTACAGGGCTAGTCTGCTTCTCTGAGGACATGGCTTGTGACCGACATACAAGTGTGTTTCTCTGTACTTGGTTTTTTCCTAGCTCTTTGTATTGTATAAAACTAGGGTTTAACTTGACATTAAACCTCAACTGCATTCAAATTGCTGTCTGCTTAATGTGATCCCTTCCCAGTTTGTGCATTATACAAACATGTACAGTACAGGTGACCCATCTTCCTCCTTCACACCCATCCACCCTCCTTTTCTCTGGCAGGGCTCTAGAATGGTTGAGCTCATCTCCTGGGTGAAGGCATCTCTTCAGGTGCCTCCATATGACATGCTTCCTTTGAGACTTTTTTCTCAAATAGGAGGCAACAGCCCGTTGGAAACACTCATCTGGCTTCCAGTGGGTAGCAAGGCAACACTACAGCCTCTGAGATTAAATAACAGAGGGAAAGACCCAGGGTGTTAGAGCACTATGGCCTTGAGAGGAAAGGAGGTGGAGAACAGAACCTGCTATTGGTAATGAGCAGAGTTAAAAGGGTAACTCACAGTGATGTGAGACTGCCAGGCCTTGCCTCTCAGGGCCACCCTAGGCCAATTCAACCAATTCCTCTGAATCAGGCCCTGCCCTTGAGAGGGCCCCATGCCCAAGCCCCAGTACAGCATACGGGCAAGAGCCAGTGCGCTGTACTGGAGTGGCCTGGCTTCCCCAGGGGGCAATTTAAAGGGTCTGGGGTTCCAGCCCCTGCTGGGAGCCCCAGGACCTTTAAATTGCTACCAGAGGCCCACTGCTGGAGCCCTAAGGAAGTGCTATGGGGCTCTGGGGCCTATTTAAAAAGTGCAGGGCTCCTCCTGCTTCTACTGCCCTAGCCCCTTTAAATAGCCACCAAAGCCCCACTGCTTCCCTAGGACTCCTGTGGCTATTTAAAGGCCTCAGGTGGTAGAAGCAGGGGGGCCCTGAGCCCTTTAAATAGCCCCCAGGAAGCTGCTGCTACCTTGGGAGGAGAGGGCACTCCCCATACAGGGTGGGCTATACCCCCCCATACCTGCATCCCCTGCCCACAGCCAGCCCATGTCTGCAGCCAGCCCCTGCTGCACTCCCTGTCCTGCCTACATCAGCCCCCAACCCTGTCTCCAACCAACCCCTACTGTACCCCCTCTCACCTGAAGCCAGCCAGTCCTGCACCCCTTGCCCTGCCTGCAACCAGACCCTACCTCCAGTCAGCCCCTGCCCTGCCTCCAACTAGCCCCATCTCCACTGGTGCTCTGCAGTTCCCAGGGCAGTAACACTGCACACCTGCTTCAATGAGGGGAGAAGAGAGCAGCTAGGACCCACACATGCACACCCTAGGATGTCCTGACAGCAAGTGTGAAAAATTGGGATGGGGGTAGGGAGTAATAAGTTTTTCTATAAGAAAAAGACCCCCAAAATTGACTGTCCCTATAAAATCAGGACATTTGGCCACCCTAGCACACCCCCACGGAGTGGTGGGGACCCACACATGTGAAATGGAGCTCATTTCTAGATCAGGTCCATCTTTTTTTAAAAAACTTTAGGTAGGGTTAACATACATCTGTATTTTCCCAGACATGTCAGGCTTTTTGGTTCTTAAATCACCATCCATGAGGGAAATATGGACATATGGTAACCCTACTGGTACAAAAAATAAATACTGTGACACATCCCTTAAATTGGAACTTTTTATAGGGAACTGGTTGCCAAAAAATGAAAGGCTTTTTTTAATACGGGTTTTTTTTTAAGTCATCCCTGCTCGGGGCCTCACTGAAAATATTTGAATTGGGCCCTGCACTTCCTAAAGCCAGCCTTGTTGCCTCTAGTCCAGTGCAATGAGACTAAGTAGAGCAGCTACTTCAACCTAGATTAGAAGCATCACAATGGCCAGGACCATCTCATGACAGCTGAACAGGTTGCAAGTGTCTAGGAAAAGAGTTGGTGATTTGACCACTCCAGGCAACTGGCATTTAACAAAACACACACAGGGAGACTAGCTGCAAGAAATAGAGTAGCAGATAGTCTTCCTGAAGCATGGACGTCAGCCCTCCTGCATCCTTCCTCCTTGCCATTAGCCAAGAACCTGTCTAACATTTCCTACTGTCTAGTGCAAACCTAGCCAGGCCAATAACAGTACAGGTACATGGCTCATGGTTGTGAGAGATGCATAATAGGACCAGCACTGGGCTTTTAATGCATTTACCTGAGAGCTTGTGTCTACACTTGAAGTCACTTGTCTAGTATTATCTAGGCAGCTCCATCAGTGTTGCTTATCCTAACTAGGGCTTGAGCTATTAAAAAGCTTCAGGCAAGGACATGTCTCCTGGCTTCAGCGCTGCAGCAGCACCATGACTAGGAATGGCTTAAAGATGCCACTGCTCTCAAAGATGGAGAATAGTAACCAAACTGGTGACGTAAGCAGCTCACATGGCTGGTTACTCCTGACCTCATTGGACAAGGCCTGTCTTGTACCCCAATGGACTGGGGATGTCAAGCTCCCTAACTGACAGGGAGCTATCACTGAGGCTACTCTGCCTGTGTAACTGGACATGTGTTACAAACCCTACTGTGCTCTGGATTAACAGAGGTCCCTCCAACACACTCATGGGGAAGAGTGAGAGTAAAAGCACTAGCTAGGTGGAGCCCTGCTTGTGTGAGTAAAGGTCCTAGCCAGCTCCTTTTAGGCATATGGAAGCATAACTAACTACAGATTTTTAGTAGTTCTGGTCAGCTAATCTGACGTCTGTGTTCAAGCCCTTTGCTATTTAGTCCAAGTCTAATAAAATGTGTGAGGTCAATGAGTGAATTTCACATCAGCAGATATTGGCTTCAAACTAAGACAGACACATCAGCTGGATTTTCTTTACAGCATGGCAAACATTGTAGCCTGCATTTCCCCAGAACAGCCCCTACAGCTAATCTTTACATAGAGAAGGAGTGGTTCTAACACATCCCCAAGCCAGGGTCAGACCTAAGATACCCCATAGAAACTGTTGCTGGACCAGGCTTAAGTTACAGAAAGTGAACTGACCAACCCCTGGATGCAGTGTTTATGGCACACGGCACAATGAGTTATTTCAACAGGCCCCAGCATGATACATCAACTGGCCTAAGTGTTTAATCCAATGGCCTGTTAGAGGATCCAGGGTATGAGCAGACAGATCACACCAGCTCCATCCCAATGGTCTGAATATTAGAAGGAGGAATGGGAAAAGGAAAGAGATGCTTCCTGCCCCCAGCTCTCTCTATCTCCTGGCCGGTACCTCCTGGATAATTAGCAACTGTAGCTGCAGATACCACATAGAAAGACTTGCACTGTGCTCTGAACACATTTGGGCTTGTTCTGCTGCCTGCGTGTACATGTGGTGGGGTGCTATGGAGGGAAAGGTGGTTTCTATGCCCTGAGTAGGCAATGGTCTGTGTGTGCTGGGGATCCTTGCACCTGTGCAGAGCCCTTGGGAACTCAACTACTCTTCCCAACTGCCTGTGAAGTTAATGGGGCTCTGAGTAAATGCAGGGCTCACTGTAGGATCAGGGCCTAACACTACCCCACTCTGGCACTTGCAGCCACAGAAACTGAGGATCGTGCTTTTGGATGGAGGCCCACTCACATCCCTCTGTGGGACAGAACCATGGTTATGAAAACCTAGGCTTGCTTTAAAGGAGTGACGTGAGCACCAGCCTCTGCCCCAGGCATCTGTCACTCTCCCCAGTTGCTCCAGCCACTTGCACTCCCTGCTTTGACTTTACTGCATGTATGAAGGGAAATGGAGAGGTTATGGAAAGAAGTTATCCATGGTGTGATCTGCTGTCACTCCAGCTGGGAAAGGCTGTGGCACTGGAGTAACTAGGCCAGGAATAATAATGGGGAGAGGGCAGAGCCGAGCATAGTGGCTATGACTGACCCACTCCACCCCCAAGCTTTTCTCTGAGTTTGTCTCCACGCTTAGTCCTGCCCTATGGCTGTCATCCCCAGCATCTCCCCAAAGGCTCCTCTGGTACCACCTGAGCCTGTGGGTTCCACGTATTGAACTGATACTTATATTAGACTGAGTGCAGTTAGTGGAGATGGGAAATGCTATCAACAGCAAAGGTAAAAGGCACCCAGGAGAGTCTGCTGAGGAAATGCCTGTTGCTGGGACAGTGCTCCTGACGGCATCGACTCGTACATGGGCCAGAGACCAAACCATGGCAGAGAGATTGTCAAACATTTATAATTGCTCCCAGGAGAGAGCAAGACTCAGGTAATGATACTGGATGGAGTTCTTAGTCTGATTAACTATGTATGAATAGTACTGGGGTAAGGGCCAAAGGCCTCCCCCGGGAATGGAGCCACATCTGCTGAACGCTACACAAAGAGGTCGTCTGCCGGGAGAAATACCACCCAGCATGAGCCAGCCCTGGGACAGAGAACGCACTCAGCCTCTGCCAAAGTGGATGGGGAAAGAAACAGCTGCAGCAACCACTCTGCTGCCCACTGACCTGAATGCCTAGATTGAAACACACCAATGAGCCGGTGTGGAATTCCCTGGCTGATGGACACTTCCAAAATGAGGGCTATATTCATTGGCAGCTTGGTGGGCCTGATGCAGGCATATCACCTATTCTGTGCTGGGGGGATGCTAAAGATTTTAGCCCTCATCCTGCTCCAGGAGCAGCCTGGGTCCTCTCTCGGCTGAGGGCACAGGTGTATTTTGCTGCTTGGCGGGCACCAGGAGCTGGAGGGTTGCCTGAGCAGAAGCGACCACATGCAATGTGTGAGGAGGTCCCTCCTGATATACCGTCCCAGGGGAAAACCCTGCAGTCCCGATCCTACACTAGCTCTGTGCTGCTGTGAGTGGAGTTGCCCTGAAGCCCACCCTCAGCTCGTTTCCTGAGGTCAGCAGAGCTGCACAACAGCAGGGCCTGCCCATGGGCAGTCAGGTGCTGGATGTGGCCTACCCTAGGAAATGTCCCCTCAGCACTCCACAGGCATCCCACCACCCTCTACATGAACCAAGGAGAACTCAGAGCCGTGGAAACAGCTTCCCCAGTCTCATATATCATCACAGTGGTCAATGCTCCCATCTGGAACAGCACGGACTCTATATAAGCAAACAACCCTCCTAACACTGCTATTTTCCAGGCTCCACCCCAATTCCAGACCTCAGCGGTCAGAGTAGAGAGTGCACCTTCCTGATTGCTTTGCTGAGCTGTCTGTCAAGTGGCCCCTGCCCTCTGCTGACATCATCACTGGGCTATAAAAGCTGTGCAGGGGCTGGTTTGTGTACTGTTGAGGGAGCTTCAGAGTGCAGGTTTGGTGAGAGGTGGGCTGAGAGCTGGAGTTACACTGTGGCTTTGGGGTTCCAGGGTCTGAAATGTTGAGTTCTGGGGGGATTGTTTTGTTTGAGCTTGTCTGTTGTTGGAATGGACCTTAAAGCTGTTCTTGCCTTGCTGTGTTTGGCCTCCAATTGTGAGAGCTGGGGAGTTTGAACCTCTTTCAGTTTTCTTCATCCATCGGGGCACTGGGCTTGGCAAAGAGGCTCCAGTCTGGCCTGGGGTGTGTCTATGGTCAGGGTGTGGTAGACATCTCCTCTCCCACCCCCATGTCCAAGGAGATGCTGCCCAGAGGTGTTTGGTCTGCTTGTGGGAAAGGAGAAGGGGCCAGATGCTAGAAACACCCAGGGCTGCTCTGTTCTCCCCTCCTTTCAGCCTAGCCTGTGTTGCTTCAGGGGCACTGCCACCCCCTTCCTACTACTCTGCTTGGGCTGATGTGTTGAGTATGTGGGGAAGAGGGAGAAGCTGACTCCTCCATTAGTGCAGTTACTGCCCTCACCCTGCAGTCTGGCTGCAGCTCCCTGTCATGGCTCTGACTACTGCTGGCAGGGGGAATTTCCCTTGCCTCTGTCTGACCCTGTGTCCTACTCACTGAGGTCTCCAAGGCCTGGGACAGGTTTCCTTGGTCCCAGCCATCCTTGTAGCTAGGACAAGCCAGAAGAGAGAGCTGCAAAGGGCAATAGCTCTCCTACATTACTTGGTCTTGCAGTGTGGCTTCCCTCTTTGGGCAAGCACATGGGTGCCCTACTGTGATAGGCACTGACTGGCGAAGGGACTGCAGCAGCTGTTAGAAATGAGTGTGAGGCTGCAACCTGAGGTCTGCTGATCCCTTAACAATCCCTCCTGGTTCTTGCAGTGACAACTCCCTTCTGTATGTCTGGTAACAGGAGTGAAATCCAGTTTGCCTGCCCTGAGCCCCAGGGACAGGAGCAACAGGTAGGTCCATGCTGGGGAGCTGGCATCCCCCTGGCCTTCTGACAGAACTTCATTGTGGCAGAAAATGCTGATTTTGGTGGAGTGAAATGTTGTAGCAAATCTACTGCAGAGTCAACAAAACTTTTGATAAAATCCAGTCTCTGAAGGGGAGCCCTGCGGAGTCCTGGGCAGCCTGTCTGGAGCAAGGTCTCTGAGGTCTTGGAGGCTCCCACTCCTCAGAGCAGCTAAGTGAAATCAATGTTCTTGTCATTCTTGCAGTTGCTATAACTGAAAAGGTCAATTTCCCAAATCTTGTTTCAAAACATCTTGGTGTTTCTGATTTTGGCTGTTTGACACTCTCTGGTTTGCAGAGATGTTTGCTTTTCTTCTAAACTGGCTCTGGCATGTGCTAACTAGAACACTTCTAGAGCAGCCCAGCCCTAGTCACTTCTGCACTGGTTGCAGCTGATGACCCTGGAGCATAGTGGGATTCGTGCAGAGGCACTTCTCAGGCAGGACTCTTTCTGTCAACTAGTTCTTCTGAAAGGAAGCCCGGGACTAGCTGTATTAATCCTGGCAGCAGCAGCAATGATGGCGTTAGCGCTTAGCTGTGGCATCCCAACCAGGATATAATAGATAAATATATCCCCCTACGCTGCTAGGAGCAGAGCTCTTGCCATGCTGTATGTGTGCAGAAGAAAACAAGGATCATTCTGGGGATGTCACTAGCTATTATTGCTGACCCAGCTGAGGTTATGGTGTGCGGGAGCAGAAATCCCCTGGGATGGGGAGCACTGTGGCTAGCTGGGTGCAGAGTTAAAAATCCTAAGAGGGTAACTGACTCAGGAGATGGATGTTCCCCAGCTGACTCCTTTCCCTCCCTCAGACTGCAGTGGGCAGGGTGGCTGGCCTGCCCTTGGTCAGCTCTGCCTGTGAGATGGCCTCTACCAGCTATGCAGCCACCAAAGAGACCCACCCAGCTGTGAAAGCTGTCTGTGAGGTGGCAGAGACTGGGGTGAGGGCCATCACCTCTGCTGCCATCACAGGGGCACAGCCCATCCTGGACCAGCTGGAGTCACAGAGTGAGTAAGGGAGGGGATGCAGGAATACTCCTGTATGAAAGCCTGGGGTGGGTACCTGACAGATCCTGCCTCAGTTCACTCTAATGTCCTGGCTAATGAGTGTTTGTAGACAGTACCTCTCTCCTGGTGTGCTGTCTCCCTGCAGCTGGACACAAGTCCTGGGACAAGACACTGGGCAGGTACCACTCCATGGGGACTAGTGCTGTTCTGCAGGGATTGCTGTGGGGCAGGGCATGGTTTCCCCCTGTCCAAGGGCTGAGAAGCCAGCTGAGAGCAAGCAGTGTCCAGCATCCAACCCTGATCTCTCTACGGCCATAAAGTCAATGGGACACTAACCAGTCCACAAAATGCTGGAGTGATGCTTGCAGGAGCCCATGGGAATCCCTGACAAGAGCTAGAGTGCAACAGAACATTAATCTCCAAGAGGTTCTGGTTGCTTAAGGGAGCTGTCTTGTTCTCCTGAGGGATCTTGGGGCTAGTGCTCTGAACCCAGAACTGACAGCCAGGACCTAAGTGCTAATCCTGACTCTCATGTGACTTTGTTGGCCAAGTTGCATAATCTCTTCCTGAGCCCCACATGACACATGGGGAGGCTATTTACAGCAAAGGGACCTTGGGGTAAGGGGTCCCCCTGCCCAAATGCTTGCTGTGATTGAGCACATAGGAAGGAGTTGAGGGAAACAACTCTGATCCTCTTCTAGTTGCAGCAGCAAATGAATATGCCTGTAAGGGACTAGACACCCTGGAGGGGAAGCTGCCAGTGCTGCAGCAGACTGTGCAGAAGGTAAGAACCCTTCATCTTGGTTACAAAAAACACATCATGGTTTGTGGGCAGACCACAATTACTGCCATGTCTACTCCATTGATGCTCCTAAGTAGCAACCAACACTTTCTTGCAGGGGCAGCTGTAAGCATTTTGCTGCCCCAAGCACGGCAGGCAGGCTGCCTTCGCAGGTTTGCCTGTGGAAAGTCCGCTGGTCCCACGGCTTCAGCGGACCTCCCGTAGGCGTGCCTTTGGAGGGTCCGCCGAAGCCGTGGGACCAGTGGACCCTCTGCAGGCAAGCCATCGAAGGCAGCCTGCCTGCCACTCTCATGGCGACTGGCAGAGCGCCCCCAGTGGCTTGCCGCCCCAAGCACACTCTTGGCGTGCTGGTGCCTGGAGCTGCCCCTGTTTTCTTGAAATCCAGGTTCTGTCTGGAGCTCCCCACAGCTGTGACACCTCCACAAGGAGGCTATGGTCAGCTCAATGTGGGGGTGTGTGAATGCTAGTTAGTATGCTAGAAAGCTTCCACAGATGAGCATTAACCACTTGGAGGAAGAGATCCTGACCCACTTCCAAGCTTCTGTTGCTATGCTTCTGTTTTCTCCTCCCCTGTCATCTGCCCCCAAAACACATCTTATAGCTCTAATGTAAGAGTGCCACAACCTCTCCTTTGACACCTGCCTCTAGGTGGCTTCAGATGCCCAAGACTTTGTGCGTACTGCAGTGGCAGGGACCAGGGATGCAGTCTGCAGCATTGCTGGTGAGGCAAGAGACGCAGTGACCAGCATGGTAGGTGTGGCCAAAGGGGCTGTCCAGGAGAGCACAGAGATGACCAAATCTGCAGTGACCAGCAGCATGAGCACAGTGCTAGGGAAATCTGAGCAACTGATTGACCACTACCTCCCCATGACAGAGGAGGAGCTCGGTAAGAATACTGGTGCTGGATCTCCAGGGCCTAATAGCAGAATGAGGCTTTGTTAACCTCTGTATCCTATTCCTCTGCTCCCTCATGCTCTGTGGGGTAACAAGGGCCATGCAACCCACCCTGATCACATGGGCCTGCTGTCTCTTGCAACTTGAGACTCTGACTTGTTTTCTGCCCATTAAGTGGCAGTTAGTGGACAACCTGCAGCAAAAGTTGGCAGCTGGAAACAGTTGACCAGAGATCCTTTTTTACAGAAAATGTGGTATTGGTGGGTGGAGGCAAATCCCCAGTCTCATCCAGGAGGCAGGGCTTGGAATTAATCCTGGTGTCCATGTCTCTACCTGCTCCCTCATTGTAGTGATCCTCACCTTGTGTGTTTGACACATCAGTGCCTGTAGCTAGGCCTCCATGGCCTGGAACAGGATACCACATGCTGAGGTCTGACTCTGCAATTCATCTCATCACAACTGACCATTTCTCCCTTGCTGTATTCCAGCTGAGCTGGCAACCCCTATGGAGGGGTCTGGAGAGCAGAAGAGTTACTTTGTGCGTCTGGGTTCCCTTTCTACCAAACTCCGCCAGCGAGCCTACCAGCATGCCCTGGGCAAGATGAGACAAGCCAGGCAGCACACCCTGGAGGCCATCTCCCAGCTCCAGCAAACCATCGACCTGGTAGGGCTTTTACTCTCATTGTGCTTTACCCTGTAGCTGCTCTAATCACTGAAGCTCAGACTGGTGCTTGCCAAGCTCTGCATGTCCCTGAATGATCATGTGAGCAGGTGTGTGTGGGGGTCATGTAGTTGTGTGCAGACACTACAGTTCAAAGCCCAGCTGGGTGCCATGTAGTGCTGGGTGCATGATACAGGACACCCACTCCCATGGATGCAGGTGGCACTGGTCTCTGGTGGCTGCAGAAGTCAACAGTTCCCTTCCAGGTGGAGGGTCTCTAGCCTAGTGGTATCACAGGTGTGGGACTGTCCCCTTCACTCAGCTTCTGCTGCTCCCCTGTACACAAGACATACTGGGAGTCACTCTTGTTCTCCACTGTCCTGCATAGTGACTGAACCCCTGTGTCCTCCTAGATGGAACATGCCAAGCAGGCTGTGAGTCAGAAGGTTCATGATGGGCAGGAGAAGCTGCAGCAGATGTGGCTAGAGTGGTACAAGGGCCAGCTGGGAGGCAGTGAAGATGACAGCTCACCACAGCCAGAGGTAGGTTGTACCCCTGAGGTTCAATCTAGGAGCAGTTGGAACCACTGAGCCCCCTAACAACTCATCTGGTTTGGCCTTTCTCATGTTGTTCTGCTGACAACAGTCCTTGGAGAGGCTGGCTGTGAATCACCCACCACAACAGCAGGTGGCTCCACACACCCAGCTGAGTTACCTGAGTGCTTTACCTAAGCCACTCATGGACAAACAGGAGGCCCCTCAGCCAATTTCCCAGCTCCCCTGCCATGCACCACTACTAGAGCAAAAACCTAGAATTATACTGTCTTGTTGTACAGATTCCTGTGCAGCACATATGCTCATTAATATAGTTTGCTTCCCCCTTTGATGTGGGGAAGATATAGGATTCCCAAACACTTCACTTTAAGACACACTGTTAAGATAAAACAAGTTTAACTACAGAAAGATAGACTTTAAGCAATTAAGTGATAGCAAGCACATTACTTAGGCTTAGTTAGCATTTATTTGCTAATATATTTGATATGGTTTGAATTAGCAATTTCTCACCCTGGTTGATATGAGCAGTCCACCAAGTTTCTATACTTAGGCTAGAAATCCCTTTAGTCTGGGACCAGCACTTGCCCCAGCCTGCCTCTCAGGGATTTCCAAAAGTCCCCTTGTGTGGGGAGGAAGGTCAAGAGATGTCTCTCCACATGGTGGGAACCTTTTGTTCACAGCCCAGTTTATGGGGAAAAAGATACCAAAATGGAGTTCAGTGTCATGTGGTCTAGTCACATGTCTTACATGCCTTGCTGAGTAATAGCAGCCATTACTCATAGGCTGGCTGAAACCTTCACAGGAAGGCTAAGCTCTTCCATAGGCCACTGTCTTGGTGGATGGGCCATCAGCACTGTATAGCTGCTTCATTGTTGTGTCTCAAAGGCTGCTTGTGGGTGTCTTCAATTACATAGCAAAACTTTTTGTAACTTCACATACACTGATAGCATATACAATCTGAGATCTTAATGTTCAACAGATGAAGACTTTCAGAATGATACCTTACAAGGCATACTCTGTACAAAATGCCACAATCATATTACTATGGTGAATGTGGGGTGCAGAGTGTCAGTGTCACTGTCCTCTTGCTAAGATGCAGTGTGACAGGAGTGAGCTTCACACACACCTGGTCACACTCCCTCCTATCTCTCCACAGGAGATGGGGTCCCAGGCTCTAGCCACTTCCCATAACCTCATCCTGCAGGTGCAGACTGCCTGCCATAGCCTCCTGCCCAACATCCAGGGTCTCCCTGCCTCTCTCCAGGAGAAGGTTCAGCAAGCCTATGAGAACATGGGAGAGCTCCAGATTTCCTTCTCCAATGTCCAGTCCTTCCAGGAGCTGTCTGAGGGTATCCTGACCCAGACCCGGGAGAAGGTGACCAAAGCCCAGGAATCCCTGGATGAGCTGCTGGAATATGTGGTGCAGAACGCTCCTCTCACATGGATCGTGGGACCCTTTGCTCCTGCTGGAGACTCTGCAGAGTCGGTGGGGGAACCAGCAGAGGAGAGGATCACAGCCTGAAGGTTTCATATCCATGTCTCCTCTGCCACCATGCTGCAGATGTTTGTGGTGAAGAGCATGTCGCGCACTCCAGTTATTGCAGTAACTCTCTCATGTAATGGAGGCAAATCTCATCACTTGAGCCAAATGCACTGGGTCTGCTATTCTAATCGTTGGTTTCCTCACCTCCCCACTAGTTAGTGACTGACAGGATACCTTCTCATGAGTACCCAACTGTTTAGAATATCCACCTATTAAATGGGCCTTAGCTGGAAGCCTTCAGAAGGCATGTGTCTCATGGTGACTTGGTTTCTGACAGCTGTTGATGGGCTTGCAAGAAAGGAGAACCAGCTCAGTAGGGCCTAACTTCCAGGCTGGAGAAGGGTGGGTCAGAGATGAGAACCCCACTACCATGGGAATCCTGGGGTGTTGAGCACATGCTGGTACGGGGGCTGACTCCAGTCCACCTAGAGGTTCTAATGTATCATTTGTTCAGCATGAGGGCTCCACCTTGCCTTCCTCCAAACAGCATTTAACCAATGCTGCTCGTTCAGTTATGGGTGTTCCTCCCACCTCTCATTCCTGTGCTGGGTTTCTCCAAGGTAACTGTAACAAGCCTTGTTAATGGAACTGCATATGGGCCAGTGGATAAAAAAGGTCTCTCTGCAGGTGACCAAACACTCTTGTAAGTTTACACAACTAGCCTCTTCCACAATAAACACAAGCTGCTTTCAAGAAAGGTCTCTTGTCCTTTTGTTCATCTGAACCATCTGCAGATTTCTCCACATGGCTCCCTGTCTTGCTATCCCATCTCAAATGGACCCTCTGACTGAGCCAGGTCCTGGAGACCAGCTCTCTGAGTAGGGCAGCCTGACTCTGGTTCCTTTGCTGGCCTGGGCCTTCCCAACTCCCTGGAACAGGCTCTGAGTGCTAACAATGCCAGGAAAAGGTCTCTCGGGGTGCTCTTCTGCTGTTCCACCACTCTGAAGACAATGCAGGTCCAGAGTATTGCTCAGACCCTGGCCATGGGAATGATGCTCTGCCTTGGATCACTCAGATTTCTGGGGCATGCCACTCCGCCTTCCCTTCCATTTCTTAGGTTGACTAGTCACAGGTTGCCTTCCCTGTATCCTGCCACTCAAACTCTCTATGGCTTTATGCTCTAACAAAGATGCTTAAAGCCTTCATCAGAGAAGCTAGTTTGGCACTAACTATTTCTAGTCAGGTAGGGTTGGGGGAAATTCATCTCAGGCAGGATGATGCTAAAGCATCCTCACTGCTACAAGTACTGGTGTAAAATGCTCCCCTGAAAGGTGACTGTAGTATCACCCTTAATAGTCACCACGTACCTGGGAACCAGGCCAGCTTGAAGACAAGGCTCAGATAACTTGCTCCTCCCTTTGGTTTCTCCTGCCATCTACTGCACTCAACATGCCTGCATGGATTTCAAAGAAGCAGAACTTAGCCCAGTATTCTAACACAGGTAGAAAACACACTTGAGAAATGACCCAAAGGAATTTGAGG
Source organism: Gopherus evgoodei (assembly GCF_007399415.2). NCBI lineage: Eukaryota > Metazoa > Chordata > Testudines > Testudinidae > Gopherus > Gopherus evgoodei. The sequence continues at coordinate 12,630,489 of NC_044327.1, read as the reverse complement.
GAACTCTTCTTCCCTGCCCCCAATTGTCACTCTGACCAAAGCTACTTACAGCATTTCCCTAGCTCAAGTATTAAGTGTCTTTGCTGTGGTCAGTGTGGTTCTACATGAATGGTTCTTTTTCAGATTACAAGAATGCTATTCAGGCTGCAGTGTTTATAGAACTTCCTGGGCTTCAAAAAAACCAAATCAGTCAGGCCTCAGTTAGAATAAACCATTTGTGAATATTTGCTATGGCCTCCTTTAGCTCAAGATGTAGCAGCTTGTACTTGAGTGGCCCTTGTTCAGGTGCCAGGGTTTCACTGAAATTCAATTAGCCCCAAGTTTGTGGCTTGCAAAATCCCATGCAATTAACTAGTGAAACACTTCCAGTAAGTTTTGTGACAATATCTCTCCTGCTCCCACCACTCATCTGAGAGAGAATGGAAAAGACACCACATGCATAAGCAAATGAGACCTTTTATGTCCTATGCAGCTGTCTCTCCTCAGGAAGTCTGCATGTGTGTTTCCTGTGATACCAGACACCTCTGAGTTCTTGGGGAACCAGGGTGCAGTATCCAGCCTGACTCATGAAAATCTTCCCCCTCCCCACCCCTCAGCCTCTGCTTAAACCAAAACCTATCAGAGAAAAGAACTTGCAGAGAGCAGTGAAGGGCATTGGGAGACACACCTAGACCCCTCCTGACAAGAGTGACAGGATTAAGACATCTCCATTAGCATACAGATTGGAGAGCAGAGACGACTCCCTTAGGCTCATCTGCATGAAAGATGGGACAGGAAGACATCTCAATTTGCATACAGAATGGAGAACTAAGAACCACACTGAATTCTGGGACTAAAAAAAGCAGGGAAGTACTGCATCATGGGAATCTTTGCTCCAGATGCTAATGAACCTAGGCCTGCACACACCCAGCTCAGCAATTATCAGACCAATTCTAGTAATGAATCCTTAATTGATATCTAAATAGTAAAGCCACCTAGTTGCATTGTGAGCTCCCTGGAAGAAAACGCCACCCATAGCCAAGAGTGATCAGCTCCTTTTGTCCAGTCTAAAGAAAACTCTTGAGTTATCAGCCTCACCTATAAACAAATCTAGTGTTCTCCCTTGAACAATTGTATTTTCTCTACAAAAATCCCTACTCACCCTCCAGTCAGGGTTCTGATGCTCAGATCCAAACTCTGCACCAGTTCCACTGGGACTCCCTACTCTACTGACTGATCATGCTGGGGACTCTGCCTGCCTCCTGCCCTCAGGACCCTCCGCTACCAGCATCATCTGGGAACCCCGACCAGTTCAAGCTTCAGGGAGTGGTGAGATCCCCTTCCTCTCTCTCTTTCTCTTTTCATTTTTCCTTTCTACCTTAGGTATTAACCTTTAATAATGTATGTTATGTTGGTTTAGCCCTCCATGTGTAGTTATCACCTGTATTCAAAAAATAACTTGTATGGTTAAGCTGGTTGCTTCTCTCTCTCTTGCTGAACCTTACCCTTTGTGGTTTTAGCTTCCCCCATTTATTCTGCAGCAACGCTTCTTTTACCTAAGCTAAAGATCCCTGCAGCACCCAAAATCCTGTGGGGTTTGCTCATCAAGCAGGTTACTGCCAGTACAATTGTGTTGTGAAGGTGGGGATAGGGACGTGCTGAATCTGGGACACATAAGGTTAACAGCTTGAAAGTGCTGCTTGATCCAGTCCATGGAGCCCATGGGGCATATAAGGAGAGTCAGCCTGAAAGTGCAGCTTCATCCAGCCCAGTGAGTCCAGGGACATATAAGAGGTCAGCTTGACAGTGCTGATTGACCCGGTCTGCTCAGATTTGCTCTGTTAATGTATGTGTGCGTGGGTGTGTGCTCATCTGGTTTTGGAGCTGGAGAAACCCAGCCCTAGGGAACCTAGATCCTGCACGATAGCTCCATTGGGAGGGGACTTGCGGGAAGGGAGAAGTAGAGCTCCATGTGAACACACAAGTGACACAAGCAGTACATTGATAGAATTACAGAATCCCCTTCCCCAGAAAAGTAACCCGAATGAATGAGCCTATCCCAAAGGAATGGGCAAATCTGGTAACACCTGGCCCACGTGACACAAGGCACTTGTGTAACTCTCAATTTTAACCAAAGGGAAAATTGTCACTGCAGCTGCAGTACCAGAATGTAGCTAACCTGCCAAAGAGTAGCAGAGAGACCTGTAGAACGCATTTAAGAGTATTCTTAGACAAGCTGGGGCTAGTGAAAATTAGGCTAAAATTATAAATGGACTCCACAAGGATAGCCAGAAATTAACTAAGGAGGCAGCTTGGCTGGTCCTGGGCCAAAGAAAACATCTCAGCCTTTCCCAAAATAGACAGTGAGGCAAAGAACCACAGAAAATGCTCAATTGCACGGAACAACAGGGTCAGCACCCTAGTGTGGAATGGGACTACAGACTCCAGGAAGCATATTCTGGGGTCTCCTGTGGGAGCTTGGGAGACCCGAAATGGGCTGATTACTTTGTCCAAGTGCCATCTTTTAGCTACGCTGCCCTCTAGGAGCCAAGTCCTGCTGTCCTGAAGTGGTCAGCTCTTCTGAGTAGGAATCATGAGCCCTAAGCATTCCCTGAGAGGCACTCCCTCACTCAGTTGTACTTCTCAGCCAATCATGTTGATAAAACATCTAAAATTGTGGCGCTCACTATTCCCCTGCGAGCCCTGCTGCCTGCCCCAGCTCCTCAATACCACTCAGGATCTTCAACAAGTCTTTAATGGCATACAAACATGTATCCAAGGATGATGATTAATTCCATGCCTGAAAGTCAAAGTCATTTGCACAGCTACCTTTATAGTCCTAACATAACATGTTGCTTTTCAGAACACCGTCATGACATTACAGTTAAAAATTGATATTTATTCATCTCACAGTAGTACATGAGGCCTCCAATCAAACATGGGCACCATTGTGGTAAATGATATACATATACATAGTGAGAGGAAGCAGCAGTTGTTGAAGAGCCTACAATCTACACAGGCAGAGGGTGGGCCAGCTGTCTCCCATGCACCCCCTCGGGGCTTATGGTCACACCATAGACAACTTGCCTCAGCTTCCCCTCTTGGACTATTCAAATAAACTTCACTTCAGACTTCTTCTGGGTCAAAAAATACCTCTCCTTGGGGTCTGGGTTTATTAATATAAAAAAGTGCAAATAAAACTCCATGTCTCCCCAAAACAAAGTCCATACACAAACCAGTTTCTCTCTTCCTCCTCCCAGGCCTTCCTTCCTGTGGCTTTTTCTCTCCCCAAGGCCTCACTGTCCACTGAGCTTGTCTCACTCTGTGCCACAATTTCCTGAGCTTCCACTCCCCTCTTCACTGCACCTTCCTGCTCCTTTTATATTGGAATCACCTGATTCCTCTGAGGTGGGGCTCATCCTGCCATTATGATTGACTTAGCCCAGGCTTTACAGCCCGTGGGGCAAGCCACCCTGTTTCAATCCCCATTTTATTGATGAGGAACTGAGGCACAGAAAGATTAAGTGAGTTGCCCAATGTCACATGGGAAGCCTATAGCAGAGCTTCTATAGGACCCAGAACTCCTGAGTCCCAGTGTTAAATCCTGGTCCCACTGAAGTCACAGTGAGTCATAAGGACAGCCTTCGGTTCCACAAGAACAGCAAATACTGTAGACAATATTCTGAATCAGGAAAGAAAGATGGCATACCTGTAGCTGGAGCTCTGCCAACATAATTGTCTCTGCAGACGCCCACCTCCACAGTCTGAGCTCACAAGCCGGAAAGCTAGGAGAGGAGAGAAAGTTGTTAAGGATGCTCACTGACCTCACCACATAGAACAACCTGTCCCCAAGTTTCTCCTATTTCCCCTCTCCCTCATGGACCTTAGGACCATGTGCATACTTTTGGGGAGGACAAAGTGCAAGCCTCAGGCAGGTGTGGAATTAGCCCCCCATGCATGGCCCCACTGGTCTGATTGGAGCTGCTCCCCCAAATACAGAAGTCAAAATACACCTATGCTTACGACTGTCTCTTTTCTCACCATGGGATGTGGGACCTTCCCTTTCCCGTTTGCCCTGGGCTACAGGATGTAGCATGTTACACTGCAGTTGCTAGGTACCAGGTCATGTGTGAGTAAAAGTCAGATCCTGCAAGAAAATAACACATCCTGTCAATTTATGTGCCCAAACTCCCAAGTTGCACCACCTAAAGCACTTCTCCAACCATTGGTATGGTGCCAACAAATCCGGAGTCCAGTCAGTCTCCATGGATCCAGGAAGATCCTTCATTTTCTGGCAGGATCTGACTTTTAGCCACACTCTGTTTAATCTATGTCAAAGGCACCCAGAGCCCTAGCTTCGTGCTTTTCTGCATAGGATATGAAGCTAAATAAATAGCCTAACTAAGCCTGTATCCCTGTGGACTACTGGGTCACAGGCAGGTCCCTTCCACATCCCCACACCCTTCGTTAGCCCCTGGCAGGCTCTGGTCTGGCACTTCCATGCCAGGCAGCAGTGATGGCTGGTTCAGCTCCAGCACTGTGACTGGGAGGTGGCAGATATTTTCAGGGCAGGAAAATCCAGTGATGTCCTGATGGATAGCAGCTGGGAATGTGCCTGCACCTGCGGGAGGCTGCTTGTCTTGGGTCCCCTGGAGATGCCAAGCCCAAAGCTGCCAAGCCCTTCTGTCAGCCATTGTGCTGAGTGCCATGGGCCAGGATGAGCGAGGGAAATGGCCGCGCAAGAGCTGCTCTCTCCCCCATGCTGGCCTGAGCTGCCCTACTGTCACTGAACCTTCCCACGCCAGCATTCTAAAATGGGGGTCTCTCTGTGCCCTCTTCAGGCTGGCTGGGTGCATTCAGTCAGTGGGCAGCAATACTACTAGGCACTGCATATTGTCTCTTCACTCTAACCATGCTATAAAACAGGGTAACTGGCTGGCTGCTGCACCTTAACAATCCCCCTCTGTCCTTTCAGTGCCTGTCAACTTCACCATGGTTTCTGAGAAAGTAACAAAAACATCTTGCATCATGGGCTGTTCTAGGTGTCCAACTAACTGATGGCAACTGTTAGTAGAACCGTAGTCTTGTTTTCCAGAACTAGTTGGTGTAACTACAATCCAACAGCCTTTGCTTCAGTGATTCTAGAACAGAATGAATGTGAAGGTGATGCCACCCAGGAGAGGGCAGTATCATCGGGTGCAGGGTGGAACAGCACTGTAAATTAAGAAGCAAAATTGCTGGCTCGTTCCAGTCCTGTATGCTTGTAACTCCAGAGTTTTTCTTCTCTTCTGTCCCTGTCCAACTCTCCTGCACAACCTCTGAAGAAATCTGACTGAGTTAATACTGGGCTGCAAATCTTGAGAGCCCAGCATGATCTGATCTACTGGCTAACAAGCCATCCACCAGGTGATGTGGCAACAAGTCATCACACTAATACAAAGTAGGGGTGAAAAGTAATGAACTTTTGGCACCTAGCTTCTCCGGGTACTCATTAAACTAATTTAAAGCACCAGAGATTTCCCCACTTCTGGGACACCTCCTACTCAGGAGACCACAAATGTGAGAGACTGTTAGTTTGGAACAGTTGAATGCCTGATTCCATTCAGGCTATTTCACTGAGATTCATTCTATGTCTCTCCTTCCCACCAGAATGTCTCTATTGGGTATCCGAGAGGTGGGCGGGCGAGCGGAAGCCCGCCCACTGCTAAAGGGTCCCCCTCCAGCCTAAGGGGAGGATCCACAGGACTTCAGAAACCCACTAATTCCGGGGGACAACTAATAAAAGAACAGGGACAGGAGTGAGGTCAAAGGGTCATAAGAAGGGAGCCTGACGGGAATACAAAGCAGAGAACCCCGAACAGTGCCCATTGCTCCTTGAAGGCGTCAAGGAAGCCAGTGGACGCCGCCTAAAGGAACTCTGCCCGGATACGTGAACGGACCATGGATCGGAAACAAGCCCCACAGTCACCGGCGTCTCCATCGGCCAACCTCCTCTCCCTGGTCGTGTGGATGGCCTTTTTAGCCAGGGCGAGGAGGTTGACCAGGAGGTCCTGGGACTTCGTGGGGCCGCGGATAGGGAGTGCGTAGAGAAGGAAGTGAGGGGAAAAGTGCAGCCAGAAACATAATAGGATGTTAATGAGGAGCCAGTGTAGGGGCTGCAACCTGGCACACTCTAAGTAAACATGTGCCAGGGTCTCCCACATGCCGTAGAAGGGGAAGATGTCCGGGACAGGGGTAAACCGCGCCAAGTACACGCCTGTGCTCACGGCCCCATGAAGGAGCAGCCAACTGATATACCCGGCGGGCCTCGGGATCAGGGCTTCACAGTTTGTAGAGAAGAAAAAACCTTACAGATCCTGCTTGCAAAGACCTTAACAGAAGCCTGATTCAAGATCATGCTGCCTGGAAACAAGCTAGCTTTCCAGAGGAAACAAAGAATAGCTAGCAAAAAGTTTAATGAGTGCCCAGTGTTCCATGGGTCATTTAATTTGGGGTGACCAGATAGCAACTGTGAAAAAATAGTACAGGGGGTGGGAGGCAATAAGTCTTGTTATAAACAGATAAGAAAAGTTAATAGCACAGAAGTACTTTATATCTCTTTGACTGTAAAGCGTTAACAAGTTCAGTGAGCCTGGCTGTCACCTGACCAGAGGACCAATCAGGGGACAGGATACTTTCAAATCTTGAGGGAGGGAAGTTTTTGTGTGTGCTGTTAGAATTTGGTTGTTGTTCACTCTGGGGGCTCAGAGGGATCAGATGTGCAACCAGGTTTCTCTCCAATACAGGCTCTTATAAGTTCAGAATAGTGAGTACTAGGTAGATAAAGCGGGTTAGGCTCATGGTTGTTTTCTTTATTTGCAAATGTGTATTTGGTTGGAAGAAGTTCAAATGTGTATTTGGCTGAAAGGAGTTCAAATTGGTATTTTGCTGAAAAGATTTTAATTTGTACTTGTATGCTTAGGCTGGGAGGGTGTTCCCAGTATCTATAGCTGAAAGACCCTGTACCTATTCCATTTTTAAAAAAATTTACAAAGATAATTTTTACTGTTTTTCTCTCTTTAATTAAAAGCTTTTCTTGTTTAAGAACCTGATTGTTTTTTTATTCTGGTGAGACCCCAGGGGACTGGGTCTGGATTCACCAGGGAATTGGTGAGGAGAGAAGAGGGAAGAGGGAGAGAGAGGCTGATTTCTCTCTGTGCCAGGATTACTTTCTCTCAGGAAAAGTCTGAGAGGGGGAAAGAGAAGGAGGGAAGAAGGTGAATTGTCCTCTCTGTTTTGAGATTCAAGGAGTTTGAATCACACAGTGATCTTCCAGGGTAACCCAGGGAGGGGAAGTCTGGGAGAGGCAACGGTGAGGGAAAGGGTTTACTTTCCTTGTGTTAAGATCCAGAGGGTCTGGGTCTTGGGGGTCCCCGGGCAAGGTTTTGTGGGGACCAGAGGGTACCAGGCACTGGAATTCCTGGTTGGTGGCAGCGCTACAAGTTCTAAGCTGGTAATTGAGCTTAGAGGAATTCATGCTGATACCCCATCTTTTGGATGCTAAGGTTCAGAGTGGGGGAATTGTACCATGACAAGTCTCTATATAAGAAAAAGTCTCAAAAAACAGGACTTGTCCCTATAAAAATGGGACATGTGATCACCCTAATTTAATCCAAAGTGATTCTTCTAATTTGCAGGGTGCAGAGCTACAAATTGAAAATATAGTCCCCCAACCCTGAAAGCACTTATGCATGTCTTTAACTTTATAAGCATATGAGCAGTCCCATTGATTTCAGTTGAACTACTTGCACCTGAAGTTAAACCCATACCTAGTTGCAGGATTGGGGCTGTAACAAGTGCAGCTGGGAAATGCTATGACAAGCAAAGGAGGAACCTAACACACTGTATGTGGAAGATTCTCCCTGCAAAATCTCCGTGACTGAGACAATGCTCTTGTTGGGCAGCATAATAATGGCTCTAACTTAAAATGGAAATTTAATTTCAGCATCAACAGCACCCAGACCACAAAACAGCAGCTAAGATACTGTCAAATACATGTAACGGTGCTCAAAGAATGCATCCAGGGAGCACTACATTCAGGGACAAAGGGAGTGATTTCAAGTAGCACCAAGCCTCTCTCAGGCCTGGGCCTCAAGCTTTGCCTTGTACATGCAGTGGAAGACACCTGCTAAGATTTTCCAGGGTATTTAGACTCATAGACTTTAAGGTCAGAAGGGACCATTATGATCATCTAGTCTGACTTCCTGCACAATGCAGGCCACAGAATCTCACCCATCCACTCCTGTAACAAACCCCTAACCTATGTCTGAGTTACTGAAGTCCTCAAATTGTGCTTTGAAGACCTCAAGCTGCAGAGAATCCTCCAGCAAATGACCCGTGCCCCATGCTGCAAAGGAAGGCAAAAAACCTCCTGGGCCTCTGCCAATCTGCCCTGGAGGAAAATTCCTTACCAACCCCAAATATGGCGATCAGTTATACCCTGAGCATGTGGGCAAGACTCACCAGCCAGCACCCAGGAAAGAATTCTCTGTAGTAACTCAGATCCCACCCCATCTAACATCCCATCACAGACCACTGGGCATACTTACCTGAAGAAGGTTGATATTCAGGCCAATCAGGACATTTCTTTTTACTTGACTCACACACCTCTTATTACTATATGTAGAGATAGCCGCTTTGACCAGCATATCAATTTAAGAATGGTTAAAATGAGATGCAGAAAGATTCAGTGAAATTGCAGCAGATTTAGATCTCTACTCCACACACAGTGGAGTAGGAATGCTTTGAAAAGCAAGTTAAGAAATATATGTACATTTCTCACTCCAACTTCCCCTTAAAGTGGATGACAAGTTTAGCAAAGGAGTAAAAGGATAATACCCTTCAAAAGAGTTGCTGATTCCAGAGGCAAGGACATTTGCTCATTTTACCAGTGCCATTATTCTCCGCTTGGTGGGAGTTTATTCCCTGCTGGGACCTTACTATGAGATTTAAACTTGTAATGCTCATGATGTTGGAGCATTTTTCTTAATAATGATAAGAAAAGATTTTTTGAAACTACTTCAGCAAAGGGGAAAAGTAAAGTAGATTCATTCATTTCACTATGGAATCAGTCTCACTGGCATAGGCAAAAACTGACTGACACCTGATATACAGGCATTGCTCCACTCAGCACTGCAGGGCATGTCTCATTATCAAAAGCGATATATGCACTTGGTAGCCTACATCCTATTGATTGGCACTAAAACATAACCTCTACAGCCTAGATCCTGAAAGGTATGTGGCAATGTGACAGCCCTCATCCAAGGTTGGTTGGGAGGGCGGCATCACCTAGTGGTCACGGCTTAGGCCAGTGACATGCAGTGGGGTTGTTGGTAGGGGAGCCTGATCTCACCCTACTTCCTACCACATCCCTGAAATTGTCCCAAGGTTGCCATCTGGGTAATGCAGCATGAAGGCAACTGCCTTCTCAAGTGGTATGGCCCAGCTCAGCCCAAGGCTGTCCCCTACTGTGGTAGTCCAAACAAAAATAAAGGGTATCAATCCAGTCCAGAATTCATAGGCATGGGCGGCAAGGAGAGTAGGCCAGGAGATATTCTGACTCCCCTGGTGCTGCCAGATGCCCAGTTGTGGGTTTGGTGGGGAGTGTGGGAGGTCATTATGCCCTATGCAGGTTCCTGGGCAGCTGAGGCAGTGATATGTGCTATTCAGCTTCCTGGGTTCATCAGTAATCTCCCTGGACTGCAGAGAGATTACTAATGAACCCAGGAAGCTGAGTAGCAAACACCACTTCCTCAACCACCCCAGAACCTGCATGGGGTATCTAAAGAGGAACCTGAGCTTTTTATAAGAGATGCTGTGGCTTTTCCTGGGCGGCTTGTGGGGGTACGAGCCCAGCACTCCTCCAAGCAGGTGGGCCTCCAGGCTTCAACCAGCCTGGGGCTCCTCCAGCCAAGGGGGGTCCACTTCAGGGCTCCTCCAGGAGTAGGGCTCATTGTTCCAGTCACCACAAGGGGGCTTAATCAGGGACTAGCCTCCTCAAAGGGGGGACTCCACACACATCCATAGGCAAGAGGAATGCTTCCCACACAGGATGTGTCTGCAGCAGGCTCTTCCTTCCCTCAGGGAGGGACCTATGGACAGCTACTTAGGAAGAGGCCTGGCCTGGCCTGGCCTGGCCTTGCCTCTTCTCTGCTAGGGGTATAGGTCTATTTTCTTCTCTGGCTTGCCCCCAAATGAGTGGCTCTCCTGCCTTTTAACTCCTCATCCAGTTGGTGCATTTCCTACAGATGTGGCAGAGTGGAGCTGGCTGAGCTCAGAGCAGTTCCTTAACCCCTTGTTCCCTAGTGTGGGGCAACGTAACTATCTTTGCGGTACTGAGCTCAAGTCACTTAGGCCTTGCAATGCTGAGTGGAGCAATAGCTAAATACCTTTACAATTCTGTGCCATGTTCTCTTCCCTGGACAATGCCACTAACAGGAAAGCTATAAATGAACCGAGGAAGCAGCTTGTGCCAACGAGGCCAGAGAAACTGCCTCAGCCTTTTCTGGAGTGGGCACAAAAGCAAAACAATGCATCAGCTATCAGCACTCTCCTCTCTTAGACCATTTTACTGACAAAAACCTTCTACACTGAAAATATTACCAGGGAGATGGAGTGTAAAAGCGCTCTCCTGAGAGAACAACGGGAGCACTATAAGAATATGAAGCATTATTATTATTATTTGTATTACAGGAGCATTTAGAAGCCAAAATAAGAACTGGAATCCCA